>NC_083716.1:156776949-157082678 GCF_028564815.1 Eubalaena glacialis | reverse complement strand
GTAATATAATAGGAATATCATCACAAAATTCCCATAAATTGATAAAAGTTAAAATGAGTATAGGAGAAATAATATATTACATGCAAGTAAACAGATAAAACAGAAGTGAGAAAAAGAGAAGTCTTCATAATTTCTGCTTCTCCTGAGTCTGCATGCAGGCTGTCATGCAGGCTGTGCAGACATAACTACTTATGGATCTAAACACATTTGAGCGAAAACTTTCATTCATCAAAGGAGTGTCAGTTAGGAATTGTGTGACTACACACAGGGTAATGCTGGCCCCTATGTTAGTTAGCATTCAGGAAACACTAGTGTTAGAATAAACACCAAGATTTCAGTGGCTAAACAAATAGAAGTTTATTTCTTGTTTATTTATTAACAATGTAGGTGTTACTACTGGTCCATGGGGCTTGAGGGATGAGGCTCTACTAAAAGCTGTCAAGCATGAAATCCAGGCTTAGGTGCTTCCATCTTCTACATGTGTTTTCCAGTAATTAAAAACATGGGGGAAGATGCATCGGAGATTTTTCTGGATCAAGATTGGAAGTGGTGGACAGCAGTCATTTTTATTCACATTCCATTGGATGAAACTCACTCATATGGCTACCCCAATAAAACAGAAGCTGAGAAATATGTATAGGAAGAAGAAGAAGCAAATACCTATTTGCTTACAAGTTAGTTCTGTGTGCCAATAACTACCCCCAAAGTTCCTTCTTAAGCATAAATCTCAAGTCTGAATTATTTCTTTACTTTATCATCTAAATGGTAAGTTGAAAAACAAAGGGAGAAAAGGAACCATTCTGATAAACAGCTAACATTTTGATTAGTTTTTCTATTCAGAGGTCATACTCAGCCCCTCCCCAAAGGAGAAAATTAATAGTACTATTTAGGTGTTGTTTCCAGGTCGAAGTCCATAATTTCTGAGTGATTAGCAATTCTCTCAATCAGATACAGATATGGCTCCATGAGTTCCAGTCACCTTGAACAAAAAAAAAAAAAAAAAAGAAAAAAAATCTCTTTCCTCTACCAACAGATATACAATACTAGATCAAGGACAGGGTAACTGCAAGAAAAATTCCCTTTAGAAAAGGGAAGATTAGAAGGCCCAGTGGGTGGTCAGTGGTCCACTTCAAGGATGGAATCTTACTGGACAAGCATTGTGAGGACCCCCTGCTCAGCAGAGGAGGACATTTCTGAGCAGACCTTGGATTCACTCTCATTCCCTTTTTATTTGTTTTCTTCTGTTCCTGACCTGCCCTTGAAGTCTTCTTCCTTGACTTGAAGTTCTTATTTTCCCTGTTCATGTGAAGTGAGTCATTGCTAAGTCTACCTTTCTTGGGGGAACAGCTTTTGCAACCTGCTCCCTGCTAGTGCAAGTTTGGGGTGCTAAGACTTCTCTTATGGACTAGTTTTTCTTTATTTTCGTGGCCAAATTCACGGATTTTTTTGGTAATACAACTCCTTAAAAACTCACGGGATTTGTGCACTATGTGCTTACAAGTTAGTTTCATGTGCTAATAATCATCAACCAGAGTTCTTTCTCATATATATGATTCTCAAGCCTGATTTATCTCATTGCATCCTCATCTTAATGCCTCTTTCTCTCAGTGTGTGGAGGCTGTTTCGAGGTCATTTGAAACAATTTGAGTCCTTGGTGGAATTGCTAAGAATTCACGGGCCTTTTCCGCTCAAAGCCTTTTTCCATTTTACTTAGTACTTTCTGGGGTTCCGAAGCTGTTGGCTTTTTCAACCTTGTGAGCCTTCAAATTTTTGCGTTCACTTTAATCCTGGAAATTTACCCAAAACTTCTTAATCCTTGCCTTAACTGCAGTCTTCCTCACAATAACTTGCTATAGGCAGCATACAGCAAACGATACACACTAACATCTCTCTTTTCAACTATTTCCCCTGGGACTAGTCTCAGGAGACGCCTGATCAGCCTTCCAAATTGTTGCCTACAGCAGCACTTTTTATCAACTGTCTTGCCGAAACAAAACAGGGTTCTCTGACCTCCTAGCCATCCACCACCTGAGTGCTAACCCAATGCCAAATATTGGGGGTTTTGTTCCAACAGTATCCCACTTCAAGTAGGGTAATGGTTAGGATTTAGGATAATGTTAGCTGTTGTAACAAATTAGCCCCAAATTTCTTTGACTCCATGTATTAATAAGTTTATTTCCTCTTACATGAAAATTCAAAGTTGTTGTTTGGTGTGTGTGGGTTCTGCCGCTCATGATCATGCAGAGAGACTCATGCTGAGGGAGGTTTTGCTCTCACTTACCTTCAATGTGTGTCTTCCAACTTTGCTTGGAATTTCGACTTTGGCCTTGCAGAAGTAGGAAGAGCATGGAGATGTACACAAAGGAAATTTATGTGGACCAGGTCTGTAGTGTGTTTGTCCCTTTCACTATGCTCATGCAACTACATTTAACACTAAGAGAGGCTGGAAAAAGTAATCTAGCTGTGCACTTGGGAATCAGAGAAGATGGATTTGAAGCATAGCATTCGTAGTCTCTGCTATAGTGCCTTAAACAAGGAGTTTTTCTTATGTACAAGAAGTCTCCGAGTAGGTTGTTGAAAGCTGGTGTGCTGATCCTATGATGACAATAGAGACCGTTTTTTTCTCCCCTACTCCCTTTTCTTCAAGAAAAAAAAAAACACACTCGCCTGAGATTTCTGGCAATGACTTATCATCCAGACCTGAATTAAGTGACCATTGTTAGTAGCAAGGGAGGCTGGGAAATTGGAGATTTTAGCCAGGCACATTTCTCCTCTGTTTAAAATTGGTTCATTTAGTATGGATGAAGAGGAGAATGACATTGGGTAGGTCATTAGCAGCGTCTTCCTCAAAGCATAATATGATTTCCATATTCTAGGGAAACATCGTTCCCTGGTACAGACCTCTTTTTCTCTCAGGAGGTAGCATATAAAACACTCCTATCTTCTAGAAACATTCAGAAATATATATTTGAAATAAGTCTTTCAGTACCTTGCACCGCGCCTGGAACATAGTAGTTAATTCTTTATCGGAATACTTAACCAAATGAGTAAATACGTCAGTACACCTGTGTGACTGGAGGAGTCAAAAGTAGATGTCCTTTGACAACTGTCACTAACAAATGTGCAAGTCCAGCTATGTAATGAATAGAGTGAGATTGTTACTGTCTATATACAAACCATTTCCCCTAGATATTTCTTATTTATGAGGTAGTTTATGCCTTCTAAGTCCTTAACAATTTGCATTCAAGTTTCTTCTCTTTTATGTTCCTAGAGAAAACTTAAAAAAAAGAAAAACTCAAACAAAACCCCAAAGAAGTCCATAAAAAAGAAGTCACCCAAAAGAGAGAAAAATATATTTAGTAAAGAACTCTAAGCTTCTAGAAGGCAAGGACTGTATTTGGGGGTGGGGGGCGGGCAGGGGGAGAATACTGTTATGAAACCAATAAAATGAAAAGCGAACTTATTTTTTCTTTTGACTGAAATAGATTGATTGTGCAAACACTGATTATTACCCTGCCTAGAAAAATTCGTCTAGTCAAAAATAACAAATGCCATGACTACATGTCCATGAGTCTCTCTCTTTTTAACTTGTTTTATCTGGTGGTTAATACATAGAGGGACAGGTACGTGAGAGGTACATGCTATGTGCCACTGTTGATGCAGCCAAAGCCACTTCACTTTGGAAGCCACAAAAGACTTCCTGTGATGTCAGGCAGCCTGTAATAACCCAAATAATGGCCCCCAAATGCACATCTCTGACGTAAGCTGCCATTATCAAGCGATAATTACTTCTTCTTTACAGGAGTCAGCCTGCCAATCACTCTGACATGCTTTCAGTTTGTTCAACAGTACACGTTTTTCTTTTGCTTTTCCAGGTAAAGTCTTTGACAGACTTCCTTACTTTCAGTGCCCGTCACTGCCTTGTTGGAAGTCTGTAGCATCAAAGTGAGAAAAAAATATCTTGACAAGCTCACCTCTCTTTGTGAATCCCTTGGACACTTGGGCACTGGTGTGCTCTGAATCCTGGATTGTGCTGGGGAAGCAGTAAGCTGATGGCTGTGGAATGTGCCCTTGGAAATGCGATGTCCCGAAGGTGGGGAATTTCAGCCAGGTGCTGGCATTGAAGAAGATCTAAGCAAATTCCTCCCGGATTTGTATGTAGAGATACATTTTTCCTAAAATTAAAAACTTGCATTGTGAAAATTCTTGTAGGAAAACAAAACAGGAAAACATTTTGACTTAGCTTGTCAGGAAACATACAACTTATTTCAGGTTATTTTTTTTGAAGACACATATTTTAAAAATATAACAAAAACAAAATTAAGAGTAATTTTAACACCTGCTGGATAGGGAATTTAGAGTATTGTTTGAAAATGGACCTACCTAGGGATTATTATGTTTCTCTTGCTTTCTCTGGCTTCACAATTCCAGAACAATACATACATTAAAAACTTCGTTCTGCTTCATAGAAACTAGCCTTTCTCTGTTAAACTTTGTGTTTTGGAGGTGCCGTATGTATCCACCACAGATATAATCTCTGATTCTCTGGTTCCTTTTAAAGATCACTATTGTAGTTAACACAGCTTGCCTTCATCCTCCAGGGTATTCTGTAGATCTCATATTTCCTTAACTTTTGCCCCAGGCTGCTGAGTTTTTGAAGAAAATTTTAAAAGTTGGTGATATAAATTTCAATTTATTTCCTATCGTCCATGGTTTTTTTCAAAACATCTACATTTTCTTGTTTTGTGTTGTGTCTTATTAACAGGGCAACATGATGCTAGGGGCCTGCTATTTTAACCCTTTTCTCCCGCCTACTGGGGAAATTACCTGTATGGAATAATGGTACCTTCATTCATACCACGGACAGTAACACCTGACAACTGGGAGGTACACTTCCCTCCCTCCCATTCTCCGTATCCACTCAATTATCAAGGCCTGTGGATTTTTACTCCCCACATGTCTTCATAATCTGTTCCTTAATATATTCCTGCTGCTGTATTCTTGGTCCAGTCTAACATCACTCTCTCAGCTAGACCATAGCAATAACTTCATTACTGACCCTTGTTCATATTTACCTCATTCAGCATTCAGCCAGAGTAGTCCTCTCTAAATGCATATCAAATATGTCATCTTCATGCCTAAGATCTCTCAATGACTTTGTCTAAAGACATAGACCAAACTCCTTAACATAGTCTAACAGGCCTGCATGTCTTCATTTCATTCTTCTCCTTCTGAACTTCTGTGTCTCTCTTGAAAATAACCTGCTTCTTTGCCCCTCAAGGCCTTCTTCTTGCTTTTCCATTTTTTTGGATCTCTCTTGTCCCTCTGAACTGACGGGAGCTTGAGCCTTGTAAATTGACCTTAAAAAATTTATGTGACTTGTATAGTGGTCATGGAGCTGTGGGATTCCGAGTCTTTGGTTTACAAATATCTCTAGGCCTTTTTGCTTTGCTTCCGCTAGGTGCTGTGCAACAAACTGGCAGTCCTGCCCTTTGGATGAGTCCACACAAGTTACTTGGATGCCTTTCTTTAAATCTTGAATGTTACACAAGCCCCATCTGCCCTGGCCTAAGAAACCAGGGCATGTTACTCCAGTTGATGATTCCTAATTGGAAGAATCCAGCAAATGAGTCTCTAAAAGTGTCATTTTGGGGACTGTATAACGTGTCTGCTGGAGCTGAGTTTGTTTACACTTTGCCAGTGTCATCATTTACAAACTTCAAAAAACATATTGACAAATTCCCTAGCTGTTTTGGCAGTGCTTCCATCAATCACCCAACTAATAGCACCAACATTTCTCCTGGGCTATTATAGTCACTTCAATCGCTGCTGCTTCAGCTTTAGGAGAAGATAAATCAGAAGGGGTTCTTTTAGATGGTCTCAAGTACAACACCATTTTTTATTAAGAGGTGCTTCTCACTCTTTTCTCCCTGCCCTTCCTCCAACCTCCCATAAACAATTCTTTCTGCTTTGTCCCGCCTTAGATAAAGTAATCTAGATCTATGGCTTTCTTTTAGAGGCCCCTTTGCAATATTATTGGGTAATGGGTCCATTTATTATTTTGGATTTTTGTGTGTGCTCTTTAGTTACTCTGTGCAGCCCTCTCAAATCAATAAGTGTATTGTGTTTCTGCCGGCAACAGGTGCCTCGCTTCCCAGGCCCAACACACTCTCAGAGAGCAGCTCACATGTCTAATGACCACAGCATGAAAACCTGAAACCCTTTTGCCTTTCAGCCAGGTTCTTTGTGCGGCAGCGTCAGGCAGCAGCTGTATCTCTAAGACTGAGTGGCTAGAGTATCCCTGCTCTTTCACTTTTATCGTTTCCTTCTCTTGCTAAAGCCTCACACCCCTCTTCACAAGGAATAAATATTGCAAATACTCAGCTGCTACATCACCTCTGCAGATTTGTTTCTCTTGGGGTTACAATCCTTCCTTATTTTCTGTGTTCAAAGCTTGTCTTTTTTTCCTCACAAACTGACCTATCTTAAGCAAGAGTGTATTTAATAAAAAAAAAAAAAAGAAAGCGAGAGAGAAAGAAAGAAAGATAGGGAGGGAGGGAGAAAGGAAGGAAGGAAGGAAGAAAGAAAGAAAAGAAAGCAGAAAGAAACCAGCCGACCTCTTCCAACTTCCTCATCATTAAGAAGCATGACCACAGAGTCTCCCTTCACTGCACACACATTCAGAATCTGGACAGTGAAAGGGGAGCGCCTGCCAAACTTGGCAGATCAGGTGAGGAGGGCTGGCTGGGGATCTGCTGCCCAGCTGGAGTGTTTGCTGGCTGTGGTGCCAACTGCAGGGCCAAACAAACCGTAAGACTGCATTTCAAGTTGCTGCCTGAGAGATACTGTTAACTCCATCACTGAGGGCTCTATTCATCCTAAATGATCCATGGTCCTGGACAAAGCACCAACTGCAGCCTGTTGCAAATCTTGGCTCTATACCTGACCAACCTATTAATCAGAATTTTAACTGGGCCTTGGAAGCGTTTTTCTTTCATGTGTTAAGTCAGAGAGCTGATCGTGGTAGAGACTTCATGTAAATGATGCCATCAACTTGATGCATGGGGCCTTCGATGTCTGAATCTGTGGTCAAAGGGAGTATTATTTACCCTAAAAAAGTAATCCTTCTCCTGGATGCCTTAACTGCTTGAGGCTGTCTTCACTATTAGCACTTTCTTTGATTGCCAGCTCTATCTTGGTGCTGAAATGACCAAATGGCAGTAATCATTTTTATGTTTGAAAGGACTTTTCTCTTTAGTTAAAAGAGAAATACCCTTGATTTTTATGTTTTTTTAAAAACAGTTTTTCCAAGGTGGATTTTTTGTTTAAACTCTAAATGGTAATCAGCCTCAAGGCTGTTTTTAGTTGACCAACAATAATTAACTACTTGTATAAGTGAAAGTATTCATAAAAACAACTGGCTGATTAGAATTTACTGACCTCATAATGGAAGAATATTTTTGAATTCCATTTTAGCCTCAGTAACATGAGAAATCCTTAGTACAGAGAAAGAATCAACATTTGTTCCTTATGTATATTGATGATTTTATTTATATCAGACCTAAAACTGGGGTGATGAACGTAAATACGCCAACACATTTACGGTAGACTGTTTTGAGTTGATATTTTAAATAGCATGATGTTTGTCAAACTTGAATATTGCACAGATTCCATTTAAAGGATTCAATTGATGTGTCCCTCCCATATCAACTTAAATTTGTTAAACCAGCAAAAACCTTCTTATGCATATAACTTTCTCTACTACTATAAAACCTAAACAAATTAACAAATTAAAACAAAACCACAAAATCAATAAAATGTAATTAACAACATTAATTAAATGAGAAAGAAAATGTTGATTCTTAAAACGAAATGGGTCACTCACAGTGGAACTGGGGTACTAAACCATGCATGACTTTAGTAGAATGTGGCATGCTGATGTTAACGTGTTGTATGATCACTAGTGAACTGTGATGCTGTATGGCCTTCCATGGTATGAATATATCATTTATGCCCTTTGCTTTTCTTCTTGTCCCATTGGCTCTTGACAATTACTGACCGACTGGTTGGCCTCACCTTGATCATGAGGTACATGCAAAAGCTAATTTTCAAATCATGGGACAAAAATTGGTTAGGAGGCAATTTTCCAGAAAATTCAGAATCTTTTCATAGAGTTTTAAAAATCATCAACAAAGTGAGAATACAGAATTTTAAAATTCTTATAAAAAAGTTGTTGAGTTCTGAAAATACATCCTTTAACTGTGGTTTTAGAAATACTGGTTTAAAAGAGAGCATATCTAAGAGTACCAGCCTTCACTCTTCTGATGATCTACTAGTCATAATCCAATGAGATGTTCACTTAACCTTCTCAGACTTTAGCTATTAATTTGGTTGGTCTTATAAGACCAACCAAAAATGACACAATTCAGTTCAATACTATTATTAGGTGTCTACTGTGTGCCAGTCATGGGGTAAAATGTAGAGCAGATCAGGGAAGAAAGAATGACGGTCTATTATAAAAGAATATGGAGATTCTGTCGACTTAAAAGAAAAAGAAAACATGCACAACATAAAAGCTGTGAGTCAAGTTTATTCAGGCTTACTGAGGACTATAGCATGGGAGACAGCCCCTCAGATAGCTCTGAGAAACTGTTTCAAGGAAGTAAAGGGGGAGGTCAGTATATATGTGATATTGGATAAGGAGGGTACATGCAATCAAGCACACATCTCAGTAGAGGGTTGCTGCTAGTCATGAGGAACAGATATCTTAGTTAATGGTTTTAGTGCTTTTCTAAATATGGGAAGATGCAAGAGTTCGGGTTCATAAACTTTTCTCGTGAAAATATCTCACTATCTGAAGGCCTGTTCTGCCATTTTTCCCAGAGCACAGAATGCCTCATTCCTGATTTCTGCTCTGAACTCCTTTCAGGGTATATTAAAGGTCAGTAACTGCAGTGAGTGGTTGATGACTCAGTCACTGTAGAGCCGGATGGCTAGCTACATTCTTCAGTCGGCATTTCCAATACAAACTATCCAAGTAGAATCAATTTGGAAGTTTTGATAAACTTAGTTAAAATTTAACTTTGCCCTACATAAACTGATTTTGAGAATTTTAGATTTTTATTCACAAGGATAAGATACTAATGATTTCAGCAAAGAATATCCTAGAAATTTCCTTTTAAATAATTTGAAAAAAATCATATGTACTTAAAAATAAGCATCCATTTTTCTAAAATTGGACAATAATTTCAAATTTTCATCAAGTTCAAACCAACCTACCTTAATTGATTCTGATTACAGAAGTTTGACTCTGTGTCTTTTTAAAATTCATTGCCTTGTTCTTTCCTTTGTTCAATGTAATAGGCATGAGTTAACTGCATATAATATGCATGCATTTTCCCTTTTATTAACAGTGCATTTACAATTGTAAACTGAATGACCAACAGTATAGTTGTTGGCTTCCAGCAAGGTGGTCAAATTAGCGAATATTGAAAGGCTGTCTTTCAGCTATAAAGCCATAGAGATGCTAATAACCAGGACAATTTTGATACATACCTAAACTTAAAATAATTACCTATCAGAATTCTTTCACAATCTGGAAAATAAAAGGATCCAACAAAGGGGTGAACCATGGTGAAAATAAGCTAATTCAGTTAGAATAGGCTATCTTATTATGGTTCACATTGCATGTCCAGCTGGGGTTGTCAGAGGACTCTGTTGTAGTCTTCTAGCCCTCATAGGGACCCAGGCTGACTGAGACTCCAACTGGGCACACGTGATTGCCAAATCAGGAACAAGGAGACATGGTGAATAAAGTTCTGGCTTTTAAAACTTCTACAAGTAAATGACATGAATTAATTCTCTTTACATATTACTGTCTATAGAGAGTCATTTGAGCACAACCAAGTTCAGTGCATGCAGGGAAATATATAATCCCTGTGTCTAGAAAGAGAGCAGAACTGGAATATTTGTAGACATCCCTAATAAACTAAGGATTAAAAAGTTATAAGCCACACAAAGGAATTGAACTGTGGCAAGAGAGAGTCATCAGGTATAAAAAACAAAAACAAAGAACCAAACAGGAAATTATCATCTGAGTCACAATCCACACTATATAAATATGTAAGCAAACATATAAACTATGCTTACTGTCATTAAGGAGGGAAAAAGGAAACTGAAACCATGAGAGAACAAGAAAAGATAAAGCAAAGAGAATTGAGCAAAGAACTAAATTAAACTGGAAGATAGATCTGAGGAAATCAACCAAAATGTATTATAGAGTGATAAACAGATGGAAGATATGAGATAAACAGATGGGCATTATCAAGGGAAGTAAAAAAATACCATGGAGTCTCGAATGACATAGCCCAACAGAATTTTAACAGGAATTACAAAGTGAAAAAGAGAATCAGGGCCAGACAATATTGGAAGAGATAATGGCTGAAAAATTCCAATAGTTGAAAGATATGAGTCATTTGGTTTAAAATATAAATATATATATATATATATATGTATATGTATATATATATATATTTGTATATATATATATGTATATGTATATATATATCTCGAGAATATCTGAGGAAGATAAATAAAACAAATGCCCATCTAATTATGTCACAGAAAAACTGTAGAATATGAAATACAAAGAAAGAATAATAAAAGCAAACAACAGGAGGACAATAGAATGACAGCAGAGATTTCATCAGCTCATCTAAATGTCTTAAATGTAGTCTCAGGCTCCAAAAACAACTACTCTAAGCCAAGAATGAATATACTGTGAAAAGTTCATATACTGGAACTGTGGACTCCAGGAAATTATGGCAGCAGGAGAACAAACAAATATTTCTGGGAAATAACCTGTCTTTAAGTGAGAAATTTTATGCTATAAAAATGTTGTCTTATATACTGTGAGACACTTAAGATTTTTTAAATTGCTTTTATATAAATCTTTTGATGCCATATTCATAGTAATTGCCTCCCATAGGAAAGGCAATAATTATTAGCTCCATTTTAAAGATGGCAACATTGAGAATCTTTCAGGTCAAGCAATGTTTAAAAGTCATAAAGCTGGTAGGTATAAGAGGAAGGTTGAGAAACTCAGGTGCTCTGATCCTTGATTCATATTTTAAGTCAGAGTTTACATAGAGCAAATATTCAGTTATTGTATTTGCAAAATATACCCCAGGAAATGGGGCATTATTAAAACAGAGGTTATCTGTCAGTTCTAAACATAGTTGTCTCAGAGAGTAACACTAGAATTGCTACATTTAGTCTTTTTTACAACAATCACATTTGACTACAGATATTCTTTTAAAAATGGAACATGCTTCTCTAAATATTGTACGATACTTATTTTTTAATGGCTTTTGATAAGAATATATTTGGCTCCGACATACATTAGTAGGGACTTCTAAAATATAAGTTCTAGAGTTAAATTAGGATAGAAACACATGAACAGTTTGGATTCTTTTGTGAATAATCAAATCTAAGCCAAGAGTGATTTGGTTGTATTGGAGGTCCTTGCCACGGATGATATGATTATTTATGCAGAAAATTGAAAAGAATTGGTAGAAAAATTATTGGAAATTAAAAAATTTCTGAAGGTAGGGTATCTACACATAAAATTGAAAGGACAGACAAATTATTAGAAATAAAAAGAATTTCTGAAGGTTTTCTGATATTAAATATTGAATAAAACCTCTTTTATAATAGTTCCATGTATCAACTTTAAATAATTGGAAATTTTTAATAATGTTAGTTCCCAAATGTGGAAAATATCAATATGCATGCTAGTCCTTACAGTAAGAGGTGGAGTCTATTTCTCCTTCCTGTGAATCTGGTTGCCCTTGTGGTAGAAGGTGGCAGAAATGATGCCATGCCCATTCCAGACTCAACATTTAAGAGAGGTGGCAGATTGTTCTTTTTCTCTTCTTCTCACCTTGTGAGAAGTCAAACTACCTTGATGACACCATGCTGTTAGAAAGCACAATATATTCACACAGAGATAGAAGGAGGTTCCCAACCTAGACCCCAGCTATTATATCCACTCCACCTGAGGGACAAACATGTGAAGGAAAAAGCCATCTTGGAAATTCTAACTCTGGAAGACAGCAAATGAGGCAGAGGAATTTGTTGCTGAGCCCAATCCAGATTAAATAATCAAAAAAAAAAAAATACATTTGTTTAGAAAAAAAAAGAAAAATAATACATTTGTGTTTTAAGCCACTAGTTTGTTACGCAGCAATAGACAGCTGTAACATAATGTTGTATCTAGATCTAAGGGTGCTGCTAAAACAAGGACATAAAACATAAAATTGGCTTTGTGTCTGAGCAGTGAGTGGAAGGACACCTAAGTGAGGAAATTGTTGTTGGAAGGTGGTGAAGAAGACAACCTGTTTTATCTAGTGGTGGGATGTCTGGCAACACAATTGTCTGCAAGTACATGGAAGAAAGAAAACACACCTAATGAACTTGTAAATTTGGCTGAAGAGATTTCTAGGAAGAATTTTATAAGCTGTCTATGATAAAGTGCATGAAAAGAGAAAGAAAATAGAAAATGAACTTCTCAATTTACACCAGGACTCAGAAAAAAAAATCCAATCCAGGGCATGCTGAAATTTATACTATTTCTTATTACCAGCTTGTCCAGCTGGCAAAATGTTTCAGAATAAGAAATGGCCTCAAGGAAAAGACCAAATGTAAGGAGATGTCAATACCTTAGAATTAAGATCAAATCAAGTGTATGGCTATGCGATCTTTTCTGAAAACATCAAGAAGATTGGAGTCAGTGCCTCAAAGACCTTCTAAGTCAGACAAAAAAGTTCTAGGAATTTTAAGTGTGTTGTCCCACAGCATTCTGACCTGCAGAGAGTGTTCTATCTAAATAATATCTGTGGGTGCAACTTTTGTCTAATGGAGTCAACTGCAGTAAAATTCCTAGAAAACCTGTCAAGCTTTTAAGACAGTTTATTGGAGGGAGCATTGCTAGTTTGAACAAAAAGAGACTTACAATACAAAAATAAAAAGAAGTCTTAGGATCTCCAACCTTACATAAGCAGCAGACCCAAACAAACACACAACAAAACAAAATGATGCAATGATGACACACACCTGATATTAAAAGATACAGAAGGGTCACAAATGTAAAATAAGATAACAGAAGTAAATCCAAAATTATTTGTCAGAATGACAATGACAGTTTTAATATAAATAAAATAAACTTGCCTAGTTCAAGGAAAAAAAAAAGTAGACTACCAGATCTGTTTAAAAAAAGCAAAACAAAACTGAAACCCAGCTCGAGGAGAGGGGATTCAGAGCACTGCCTAAACGAGCTCCAGAAATGCGTGTGAGCCACGGCTATCAGCACGGACACCAGAGATGGGCATGAAACACTAAGGCTGCTGCTGCAGCCACCAAGAAGCCTGTGTGCAAGCACAGGTCACTATCCACACCTCCCCTCCCAGGAGCCTGTGCAGCCCGCCACTGCCAGGGTGCTGTGATCCAGGGACCACTTCTCCAGGAAAACATACTGTGTGCCTCAGGCTGTTGCAATGTCACACCGGCCTCTGCTGCCACAGACTCACCCCACATACTGTACCCCTCCTTCCCCCCCAGCCTGAGTGAGCCATAGCCCCCTAATCAGCTGCTACTTTAACCCCGTGCTGTCTGGGCGGGGAACAGATGCCCTCAGGCGACCTACACGCAGAGGCAGGGCCAGATCCAAAGCTGAACCCCAGGAGCTGTGGGAACAAAGAAGAGAAAGGGAAATTTCTCCCAGCAGCTTCAGGAGCAGTGGATTAAATCTCTGCAATCAACTTGAGGTACCCTGCATCTGTGGAATACCTGAATATACAATGAATCATCCCAAAATTCAGGCAGTGGACTTTGGGAGCAGCTGTAGACTTGGGGTTTGCTTTCTGTGTCTAATTTATTTCTGGTTTTATGTTTATTTTAGTTTAGTATTTAGAACTTATTATCATTGGTAGGTTTGGTTGTTGATTTCATTGCTCTCTTCCTTTTATTTTATATATATATATTTTCCTTTTTCTCTTTTTGTGAGTGTGTATGTGTATCCTTCTTTGTGTGATTTTTTTCTGTATAGCTTTGCTTTTACCATTTGTCCTAGGGTTCTGCCTGTCCGTTTGTTTATTTATTTATTTATTTCTTATTTACTGGATAGTTTTTAGTGCTTGTTATCATTGGTAGATTTGTTTTTTGGTTTGGTTGCTCTCTTCTTTCTTTTTTTTTTAAATTACTTTTTAAATTTTTAATAATTTTTAAATTTTAATTATTTTATTTTATTTATTTATTTTTCTTTCTTTCTTTCTTTTTTCTCCCTTTTCTTCTGAGCTGAGAGTCTGAGAGGGTCTTGGTGCTTCAGCCAGATACCAGGTCTGAGCCTCTGAGGTGGGAGAGCCGAGTTCAGGACATTGGTCCACCAGAGACCTCCTGGCCCCATGTAATATCAAATGGCGAGAGGTCTCCCAGAGATCTCCATCTCAACGCTAAGACCCAGGTCCACTCAACAGCTATCAAGCTACAGTGCTGGACACCCGATGCCAAACAACTAGTAAGACAGGAACACAACTCCACCCATTAGCAGAGAGGCTGCCTAAAATCATAATAAGTTCACAGACACCCCAAAACACACCACTGGATGCTGTCCTGCCCACCAGAAAGACAAGATCCAGCCTCATCCACCAGAAAACAGGCACCAGTCCCATCCACCAGGAAGCCTACACAACCCACTGAACCAACCTTACCCATTGGGGGCAGACACCAAAAACAACAAGAACTACGAACCTGCAGCCTGCGAAAAGGAGACCCCAAAAATAGTAACTTAAGCAAAATGAGAAGACAGTGAAATACACAGCAAATGAAGGAGAAAGGTAAAAAAACCCAACAGACCAAACAAATAAGAGGAAATAGACAGTCTACCTGAAAAACAATTCAGAGTAATGATAGTAGAGATGATCCAAAATCTTGGAAATAGAATGGAGAAAATACAAGAAACGTTTAACAAGGACCTAGAAGAACTAAAGAGCAAACAAACAATGATGAACAACACAATAAATGAATTTAAAAATTTTCTAGAAGGAATCAATAGCAGAATAACTGAGGCAGAAGAACGGGTAAGTGACCTGGAAGATAAAAGAGTGGAAATAACTACTGCAGAGCAGAATAAAGAAAAAAGAATGAAAAGAATTAAGGACAGTCTCAGAGACCTCTGGGACAGCATTAAACCACCAATATTCGAATTATAGGGGTCCCAGAAGAAAAAGAGAAAAAAAAGGGGCTGAGAAAATATTTGAAGAGATTATAGTTGAAACTTCCCTGATATGGGAAAGGAAATAGTAAAGTCCAGGAGGCACAGAGAGTCCCATACAGGATGAACCCAAGGAGAAACAAGCCAAGACACATATTAAGCAAACTATCAAAAATTAAATATGAAGAAAAAGTATTAAAAGCAGCAAGGGAAAAGCAACAAATCACATAAAAGGGAATCCCCATAAGGTTAACAGCTGATCTTTCAGCAGAAACTCTGCAAGCCAGAAGGGAGTGGCAGGACATATTTAAAGTGATGAAAGGGAAAAACCTACAACCAAGATTACTCTACCCAGCAAGGATCTCATTCAGATTCAACAGAGAAATTAAAACCTTTACAGACAAGCAAAACCTAGGAGAATTCAGCACCACCAAACCGGCTTTACAACAAATGCTAAAGGAACTTCTCTACGCAGGAAACACAAGAGAAGGAAAAGACCTACAATAACAAACCCAAAACAATTAAGAAAATGGTAATAGGAACATACATATCGGTAACTACCTTAAATGTAACTGGGTTAAATACTCCAAACAAAAGACGTAGACTGGCTGAATGGATACAAAAGCAAGACCCATATATATGCTGTCTACAAGAGACCCACTTCAGATCTACGAACATATACAGACTGAAAGGGGATGGAAAAAGATATTCCATGCAAATGGAAATCAAAAGAAAGCTGGAGTAGCAATTCTCATATCAGACAAAATAGACTTTAAAATAAAGACTACTACAAGAGACAAAGGACACTACATTATGATCAAGGGGTCAATCCAAGAAGAAGATACAACAATTGTAAATATTTATGCATCCAACATAGGAGCACCTCAATACATAAGGCAAATGCTAACAGCTATAAGGGGGGAAATCAACAGTAACACAATCACAGTAGGGGACTTTAACACCCCACTTTCACCAATAGACAGATCATCCAAAATGAAAATAAGTGATACATTAAACAAGATGGACTTAATTGATATTCATAGGACATTCCATCCAAAAAGAACAGAATACACACTCTAAGAGGAAATCAAAAAATAACTAGAAACAAATGACAATGAAAACACGATGACCCAAAACCTATGGGATGCAGCAAAAGCAGTTCTAAGAGGGAAGTTTATAGCAATACAATCCTCCCTCAAGAAACAAGAAACATCTCAAATAAACAACCTAACCTTACACCTAAAGCAATTAGAGAAAGAACAAAAAAACCCTAAAATTAGCAGAAGGAAAGAAATATAAAGATCAGATCAGAAATAAATGAAAAAGAAATGAAGGAAACAATAGCAAAGATCAATAATTCTAAAAGCTGGTTCTTTGAGAAGGTAAAAAAAATTGATAAACCATTAGCCAGACTCATCTAGAAAAAAAGGGAGAAGACTCAAATCAACAGAATTAGAAACGAAAAAGGAGAAGTAACAACTGACACTGCAGAAATACAAAGGATCATGAGAGACTACTAAGAGTAACTATATTCCAATAAAATGGACAAACTGGAAGAAATGGACAAATTCTTAGAAAAGCACAACCTTCCAAGACTGAACCAGGAAGAAATACAGAATATAAACAGACCAATCATTAGCACTGAAATTAAGACTGTGATTAAAAATCTTCCAACAAACAAAAGCCCAGGACCAGATGGCTTCACAGGCAAATTTTATCAAACATTTAGAGGAGAGCTAACACCTATCCTTCTCAAACTCTTCCAAAATATAGCAGAGGGAGGAACACTCCCAAACTCCTTCTACAAAGCTGCCATCGCCCTGGTACTAAAACCAGACAAAGATGTCACAAAAAAAGAAAACTACAGGCCAATATCACTGTTGAACATAGATGCAAAAATCCTCAACAAAATACTAGCAAGTAGAATCCAACAGCACATTTAAAAGATTGTATACCATGATCAAGCAGGGTTTATCCCAGAAATGCAAGGATTCTTCAATATACGCAAATCAATAAATGTGATATACCATATTAACCAAAAGAAGGAGAAAAACCATATGATCATCTCAGTAGATGCAGAAAACGCTTTTGACAAAATTCAACACCCATTTATGATAAAAACCCTCCAGATAGTAGGCATAGAGGGACCTTACCTCAACATAATAAAGGCCATATATAACAAACCCACAGCAAACATTGTTCTCAATGGTGAAACACTGAAACCATTTCCTCTAAGATCATGAACAAGACAAGGTTGTCCACTCTCACCACTGTTATTCAACATAGTTTTGGAAGTTTTAGCCACAGCAGTCAGGGAAGAAAAAGAAACAAAAAGAATTCAAATTGGAAATGAAGAAGTAAAGCTGTCACTGTTTGCAGATGATATGATACTATACATAGAGAATCCTAAAGATGCTACCAGAAAAGTACTAGAGCTAATCAATGAATTTGGTAAAGTAGCAGGATACAAAATTAATGCACAGAAATCTCTTGCATTCCTATACACTAATGATGAAAAATCTGAAAGAGAAATTAGGGAAGCACTCCAATTTACCATTGCAACAAAAAGAATAAAATACCTAGGAATAAACCTACCTAAGGAGACAAAACACCTGTATGCAGAAAACTATAAGACAGTGATGAAATTAATTAAAGGTGATACAAACAGATGGAGAAATATACCATGTTCTTGGATTGGAAGAATCAACATTGTGAAAATAACTATACTACCCAAAGCAATCTACAGATAAAATGCAAATGAATCTATCAAACTACCAATGGCATTTTTCAAAGAACTAGAACAAAAAATTTCACAATTTGTATGGAAACACAAAATACCCTGAATAACCAAAGCAATCTTGAGAAAGAAATACTGAGCTGGAAGAATCAGGCTCCCGGACTTCAGACTATACTACAAAGCTACAATAATCAAGACAGTAAGGTACTGGCACAAAAACAGAAACATAGATCAATGGAACAGGATAGAAAGCCCAGAGATAAACCCATGCACATATGGTCACCTTATTTTTGATAAAGGAGGCAAGAGTATACAGTGGAGAAAAGACAGCATCTTCAATAAGTCATGCAGGGAAAACTGGAGAGCTATATGTAAAAGAATGAAATTAGAGTACTCCCTAACACCATCCAAAAAAGTAAACTCAAAATAGATTAAAGACCTAAATGTAAGGCCAGACACTATAAAACTCTCAGAGGAAAACATAGGCAGTACAGTCTATGACATAAATCACAGCAAGATCCTGTTTGACCCCCCTCCTAGAGAAATGGAAATTTAAAAAAATATATACAAATGGGACCTAATGAAACTTAAATGCTTTTGCACAGGAAAGGAAACCATAAACAAGACGAAAAGACAACCCTCAGAATGGGAGAAAATATTTGCAAACAGAACAACAGACAAAGGATTAATCTTCAAAATATATAAGCAGCTCATGCAGCTCAATATCAAAAAAACAAACAACCCAATCAAAAAATGGGCAGAAGACCTAAATGGACCTTTCTCCAAAGAAGATATACAGATTGCCGACAAACACATGAAAGGATGCTCAACATCACTAATTATTCGAGAAATGCAAATCAAAGCTACAGTGAGGTATTCCCTCACACCAGTCAGAATGGCCATCATCAAAATATTTACAAACAATAAATGCTGGAGGGGTTGTGCAGAAAAGGGAACCATCTTGCACTGTTGGTGGAAATATAAATTGATACAGCCACTATGGAGAATAGTATGGAGGTACCTTAAAAACTAAAAATAGAACTACCATATGACCCAGCAATCCCACTACTGGGCATATACCCTGAGAAAACCATAATTCAAAAAGAGTCATGTACCACAATGTTCATTGCAGCACTATTTACAATAGTCAGGACATGGAAGCAATCTAAGTGTCCATTGACAGATGAATGGATAAAGAAGATGTGGCACATATATACAATGGAATACTACTCAGCCATAAAAAGAAATGAAATTGAGTTATTTGTACTGAGTTGGATGGACCTAGAGACTGTCGTACAGAGTGAAGTAAGTCAGAAAGAGAAAAACAAATACCATATGCTAACACATATATATGGAATCTAAAAAAAAAAAACAAATGGTTCTGACAAACTTAGGGGCAGGACAGGAATAAAGGCACAGATGTGGAGAATGGACCTGAGGACACGGGGAAGGGGAAGGGTAAGCTGGGCCGAAGTGAGAGAGTGACTTGGACATATATACGCTACCAAATGTAAAATAGATAGCTAGTGGGAAGCAGCTGCATAGCACAGGGAGATCAGCTTGGTGCTTTGTTTCCACTTAGAGGGGTGGGATAGGGAGGGTGGGCAGGAGATGCAAGAGGGAGGAGAAATGGGGATATATGTATATGTATAGCTGATTCACTTTGTTATACAGCAGAAACAAACACAGCATTGTAAAGTAATTATACTCCAATAAAGTGTTAAAAAACAAAAAAAAAGAAAGGAAAAGAAACTGAAACCCAACCCTACACAGAATGTAAGAGACCTGTTTAAAAAGTGACTATGAAAGATGATGGAAAAGATGAGAAAGTGTATCCCAAGTCCAATGAAACCAAAATTGCAGGGTTAGCAAAATTCCTATCATAGAAAAAATTAAACAAAGCTAAACAACATGGAAAAGAGAATATTTAAGGGAATTGCCCACAATAGAGATATAATTGTCGTGTCCGCTAGTATAAACAACAAGACAATATAATTTTGTGTGTACAGGTTTGGGAAAATCAACATACTAATGCACTGTTTAAAAAGTAGAATCTTAAATTATCAAATGTGTTAATTTGTAGAATTGCCTTATTTGTAAGCTTTATATGAGGGTGAGTTTTCCTGTCTCAGTCAAGTTTAAGATTTATAATCTCAAGACAATGAAAATGTCTTACTTCATGATTTGGAAATTAAGGGAGTATCTTTCAAATTAAATGCAGTCATGTCTGCTTCTATTTTGATCTTTTTTTCCTTACCAATCACATACACTATAAATTACCTTTTTTTTTTTTTTTTTTTTAGCTTAGACAGATTTTCACTGGGTTTCCATCACTTGCAATAAAAAATAAAAGGCGTCCCAACTAACACATATAGCATATGGATATTATTAATCAACTGGACATGTAATTGCTGGAGCAAATGCTCTGTGAAAAGCTAAAAATGTGAAATACAACTAGTAAGTAAATTCAGGCAATAGTGTGTCAATAATTGGTAAAGACATATTTGTAATATATTATTTTGGTGCAAGTTTTTTTTTTAATTTCTATTTTATATTTGAGTATAGCTGATTTACAGTTTTGTGATTGTTTCAGGTATACAGCAAAGTGATTTAGTTATACATATACATATATTCTTTTTTAGATTCTTTTTTCATATATAGGTTATTACAGAGTATTGAGTAGACTTCCCTGTGCTATACAGTAGGTCCTTGTTGATTATATTTTTTATATATAGTAGTGTGTATATTTTAATCGCAACCTCCTAATTTATCCCTCCCCTGTGACGTTTCCCCTTTGGTAACCATACGTTTGTTTTCAAGTCTGTGAGTCTGTTTCTGTTTTGTAAATAAGTTCATTTGTATCAGTTTTTAGATTCCACATATAAGTGATATCATATGATATTTGTCTTTCCCTGTCTGACTTACTTCACTTAGTATGATAATCTCTAGGTCCATTCATGTTGCTGCAAATGACATTGCTTCATTATGGCTGAGTAATATTCCATTGTATGTACGTACCACACCTTCTTTATCCATTCCTCTGTCGATGGACATTTAGGTTGCTTCCGTGTCTTGGCTATTGTAAATAGTGCTGCAGTGAACATTGGGGTGCATGCATCTTTTCGAAGTATGGTTTTCTCTGGATATATTGGTGCAAGGTTTTTTGCCAGGTTTGTTGAGGCCACTCACAATGATTACCCAGTTAATGCTTCAGGAACTGAATTGTGAATCCTTTTGTCACCAAATAAGTCCCTTGTTTGAAAAGACATCAAGGAAACAATTCATGGAAAGCAACTGCTTTGCAGAAAGAACTTAAATCAGTTCTTGGGACTTAAACTATTAGAGTAGCCAGACTTCGAAATGTTCACCAAAGAAGCAGGAGATAATGAGGGAGAAATAATATGATTGCATTTGGATTTGGTGATTTGAAGATTAACTTGAAACTAGGAATTATATGGGGAAAAAAGAAGCTCTTTTTAGATATTTAATCAAGTGAGGTGCTTTTCATCCAGCCACTTACAGCTGGATATACCAGTTATAAGATATGTGTAAGTACATATACATACATACACATGTATACCTATTGTGGGGAAACTCATCTTTAATAGTAGAATAAGACATTATGGAATATGTATGAAATAATTCTGTTAGAAGTCTACAGTCCTCATCTTACAGCTTATAACCTTGACTTTATCATAATACTATCTTATTACCCACAAATCCTGAGGATGCTCAAGCCATCATCATTTACTGAAGGAAATTCTTAGTTTATCGCCTTCATTCAGAATGGCATTTCCTATCTATTCCAGCCCTACTCGGGAGTTGATTTTGAAGTTGTTTACCCTGCATTCTCAATGTGATACGTTCCTTCAGTTGACCTTAGCCAAGCATTGCAATCAATCAAGTGCCAGTGGACAGGATCCACATTTAGTTTTGCTACCCTAAAACTGTTGTCAATATATTTTTGATCATCACTGTGCTTAGTAAGCTAAATCCTTTTCCCTCTAGTCCTATAATTTACCTAGTTCCAGCGGCTAGGTTTCTGCAGGAGTTCTGTAGAACTGTTTGGCTGGGGCCCTAACTATCTGCCTAGTCCTTTTTCCCTGGTATGAAATATAGTGCAAGGTTTTTTTGCCAGATTTATTGAGGCAACTCAAAAAATTTGTTGAGGTCATCATAGCTCCAGCTAATTTGGGGTTCCTATTTCAGTGCAGATAAACTGACTCCCTTTCTCTGGCAACAAGATGGTCTTGCCCACTGGAATATGTGTTACCTTTGTCAGAACCTACTGCCATGTGCCAGCCCATCAGGTTGAACGCTAGATATTTATGCCTGTCAAGGTCAGAGCTGAGAGTGTCAGGTTGTTTGACATTGTGATATGGGAAACTGGATACATACATATAGTCACTTATCAATTGGAACCCAGAATTTGCCTTTTCTTTCTGCTGCTGTTTCTGTTGATCTGTTTTAAAAAATACAGACATACTTTGAGGCCCATGGATTATGACATTTGATTTCTGCTGCTTCTAATTCCAAGTCTATGCCATATATCCATGATATTCTAACTATGAAATTAATGTAAGGTAAACTCGAGAAAATATTTGATAAATAGGATTTTTTCACACATTAATAATTTATTTAGAAAAAAATAAAAGCAAAATTAGAATTTGCAGTGTTACCTGTTAAGAAGATTGAATCAAAAAAACTGACCTTTAGCTTCCCAAAGATATAATTTATGCAAACCATAACATACACTTACTAAAAAATAAAGGCAGAGATTCAGTGTGCTTGAACTATACAATTTCTATCACGTTTTGCTTCCAGAAAAGGAAAGTGATGTTGATTGATTTCATCACCTTTAAAAAAAAAAAAAAAAAAAATTCTACCCTGAATTTGGAAGTTAAATAGTGCTTGCCTTTGAACTTAGGAATGTTTTCAGGACTTTCAAGTCTATATTCCACATTGTAGTGAACAAAAATCATTGTATCTTACTGCTTCTTGTTCCCCTAAGTTTGTTGGGGTGATTTGGCTTTGACACAATTTACCAAAAAGGTACTAAGACTCTGATTTCTTATTACTCACAAATAATTGATTATAAGAACACTATCAGGCACAAACTGATTAAGGGACTGTGGTGCTATCAGGGGACTCAAGAATTCTGTCATTTAGCATTTACGATTGGTACTAATTACAAACTTCTTTTGATATTTAAAAACTCGATCTCCACTTTAAATTATGATTCTACAAACTAGAGCACAAGAGCTCCTTGCTCGATAGCTATTAACTACTTATCTACGAGTCAAGAGGAGTTATTGAAAGCTCTGAGTCTCATTTATTACACATCTTAGTATCATCTCCCTGTAAAATTTTTAATATTGAAAGATTTCCCTGATTTACTGCTTCATGATGAACAGATCATATAATTAAAAGTTTGAGATCTGTATTATCTAAGGTCTTAAATTGGATGTTATACCAATTAGGAATTCATTAAGCTGTAAGTAACACCAGCCCAATTTACAGTGCCTTAAAAGAATTGGGGTTTATACTTGGTACATCACAAAAGGCCTGGAAGTAGTGCTTTGATTTAGTGCTTTGATGGTAAAAGGGCCAGGATCTCTTGACATTTCCCTTAAATGTGTAACTTCTTGGCCACAAGAAGGGTACTGCATTTTCAAACACCACATACGTGTTTAACTTAAGGGGTTACCTCTTTCTGAGCCCTTTTGTCAGGAAGGGAAAGGTTTCCCAGGAACATCTCCATACATCTCATTTGCCAGTGATAAGTCACATGTCCAAGGGAAGCTGAGAAATTGTCAACAGGTGGTCATGATTGGCTTTGTCCAATCATGATCTATCACCTTGGGCTAGAAGGCAGATATTTCATTTGCATAGGATGTGCTAATGACAAACACAACAAATAAACTATCTGAGGAATTTCATCTCCTGATGGTTGAACCCAAAATTATACCCTTTATAAAATAATCACCTAACAGTCATCATTATAGGGGGTGATGATCATCATCTAATCTTAGCTTCACTGCATGTCATATATTTGAAAAATCTTAACCTGAAAGCATGTGTACCAGCTTGACACAGGGTTTGACAGAAAAATAAATGGTAAAGCTAAAAAACAGACCATAATCTCTCAAGAGAATCCATTTTTCCTGTGAGAAGAGACCAAAACAATCTTGGTTGATAATACATATTTACTTTTCAAGATAATTTCAGGGACTACATCTCAAAATGTCTCAAGTACTTTTAGTTGAGATATTCTGTTTCAAACATCTGCTGCTGTTATACTTGCAATTCTGTTATACTTGTAATACAGACTTTTCATTTCACTATAAATTCTGATGGGTGTGCCTTCCTTTCATTTCAGTTTAATGAATTTGTGAAAAAAAAGGTATCTTTGCCTCTACAGATAGACACAGTCTTTCTTTCCTAAACTTTCATACACTATATAATGTAATAATAGCTAATATTCATTCAGTACTGACCATATGTTAGGCATGGTATTAACTCATTTTATACTGACACTAATTCCGTGTGATACACCCTTTTGATGTTGGCTTTATAGATAGGTAAGTGAGGTACAGAGAGATTCAGTAACTTTCCAGATTTATACAGATAGTGAAAGGTAGAGTTGGAATTCAAACCTGGGCTGGCTCTAGAACCCAAGTTCTTAACCACCACCTAGGAGAGATTTTGTTTATTCTGCTTCCTTGGAGGCAGTATACATTGTTTGTTTATGTCAGGATCAACATTTTTAATGATCCCATCAAAGTCAGCTTGTACCTAACTTTTAGAAGTGATTGGCTTGTAATTGACATGTTTATTTTATTTATTTACTTAAAAAACTATTTGATTTAACTTCAGACTTTTTAAAATATTATTTTACATATATAATGTCTAATAGAATGTCTAATTTTAAATATCAGAAAGAGGGACTGAAACGTAAGTGTGTTTCATCTAACTAAGGACTTAGATTCCTAGGGACTGTGCTATACTTTGGGGGGCTTTTTGATGTATTGAGAATCTTTTACTGATAATTGCCTAAGGATATAACAGTTTCGTGAACATATAAGAGATACGCTCTTACTTAAAAAAAAAAAAAACTGAGTTTTATCACTGAATGCATACTGTCATTAAATGGTTGGGTATTTTTTCTTGGGAAATTTTAAAGAAGATACAAAGGTCATAGGAAGGTGTCTTTTCTAGAGAACTGGGAAGAAAACAGTGAGGGAGAAGAAAATATATAGACTTTGCCCTTAAATTGACTAGGACTTGAATTTCAGCTTAGTAATTGTAAACTCTAAGGTCCTGGGCACTTTCTTCTCACTCTCTCTGAGCTTCTGTTTCCCTCCCTCTCTATAAAACGTTGGTACTCGGCTCAGTTTCCCTCCTTCTCTATGAAAGGTCCGACATATTTGTGTGTATACACACACCT
The DNA here is from genome assembly GCF_028564815.1 of Eubalaena glacialis. Lineage (NCBI taxonomy): Eukaryota > Metazoa > Chordata > Mammalia > Artiodactyla > Balaenidae > Eubalaena > Eubalaena glacialis. Next base: position 157,057,226 of record NC_083716.1, on the reverse strand, counting down.
ATGTTTTTGCTACCAATTGTTGTGTAAGAAACCGTTCCAAAGCTTAGTGACTTAAAGGGATGGTAACATTTATTTTGCTCATGAATTTTCAATTTGGGAAGGACTCAGTGAAGACAGCTTTTCTCTATTCCACTAGGCATCAAAGGCATGAGCTAGCGTTATCTGAATGCTCACTCATGTATGAGAGAGTGAATGTTGACTGTCAGTTGGGACCTCAACTGTGGCTATGGTTAGAGCACCTATATGTGGCCTTTCCATGCGGCCCTAGTGTCTTTGTTTCAATGATGAGAGTTGCAAAACAGAGAGAGAGGCAGAATCTGAGTTGCTTGGAAGCCACACATTTTCACTTTTCCTTTTTCTATTTATTAGAAGAGAGTCACTAAGACCAGCCCATCTTCAAGGAAAGGAGAAATTGACTCTACTTTTTGAAGGGAGCAGTTTCAAAAACTTGTAGATATGTTTTAAAGCCACCACAATGGCATATTGCAAACGCTCAATAAATATTCATTGCTCCTTTATCTTCCTTCAGATTTTTCCACAAATCTGTTTTAGTTTAGGATGTCATTCAACCTATTATGTGCCTTGAACTATTAGGTACTGGTGAACAAGATAGACAACTTCTATTCTCTCATGGCATTTATAGTCAAGTGCACATCTGAATAAACTACATATAATTATTCAGGTACTTCTAAACATTTATTAAGCCCCTACTATGGGAAATGTCCTCAGGTGTGAACTTTGAAAGAGTCAGTTGTAGGGCTCATGTCCTCAGAACTTGCAGTCTAGCAGGGGGAATAGAACATGCACAGTAACAACTGTAGTAATGTAGACTGTAGTAGGTATTGTAGATGAAGATTAGATAAGGGGAGATGAGAGGTAAAGAAATAATTAGCAACTGTATGGTTCAGGGAAGGCTTCATGGGATCAATTCCAATCAAGGCTTCATGGATCAACAGTATCGGGGCTGTTGTTAGAATGATTTGAATGTGCAGTATTATCTGAAAGCTCTTCCAAACCTAGTCAACAGAATTTCTTATATTTGCAAACTGTTTTACAGTTCACAAAAAGATAAGTTATGTCACCTAATTTTTCCAGTAATCATATAATTTTACATAATGTTATTTTATTATTGGCAGCATTTTATGTATTATATATATATTCTATGTAAAATTATATATACATAAAGTTATATATATACACATATATACATGTATATATATACATGTATATATGTGTGTGTATATATATATGTATGTGTGTGTATGTGTGTGTATATATATATATATATATATATATAAAATCAGCAGATGAAATTGTGACCCATGGGACTTAAATAACTTAAGATTGCACAGATGGTAAAGGAAACACAAAGGGGAATAGTTAGAAATTTACCTGATGATTTGATTGGGGCTTGATCATAAAAAGCCTTGAACACCAAGCCGAAGGAGCTCAGACATCATTTGGTAACTAAAGCAGGTTTATTGGCGGCAGAGACATAAAAATAGAACTGTGCATTGGGAAAAATATTCTGCAATCAGTGTCAAAAATAGGTCAGAATCATATTTCTTAGAGGCATGGAACCTTGTCATAACAGCAGTTTATGTCAGAGGTAATGAACCACTGACATGATGGTGGTTTTCATGAAGACAGAAAAGAGTGGTGCATTTAGAAACATAAGGGGAGAAGTGACCACATTTGGGTAAGCAATGAGAACTGTTGAAGTTGAAGACAAGATTTTAAGCCTAGATCATTATGACACTGACATTGATATTGGAGAAGGTTATAGCACCACAGCTAAAAGTGGGAGGAGTTTGTTTGTTTGCCTTATTTTGCTTGTTTTTTGCAGAACCAAGGTGATATAGCAGGTTCATTTTTATATATTAGGTTTGAGGTGTCAGTGAGCAATTCAGATGGATAGATAAAATGATAGGTTAAAATATAGGACAGAAGCTCATGGCGGGAAGCAGGGGGTGTTCAGAGATCAAGTTATAGATTTGCAAATTAAACTTAGAGTGAAAAGTGAGTTTGACAGTATTGCCAAATGATAGAGTTTAAGAAGAAAGAAAAGGAAAATTAAGAGCAGAACATTGAGAAATAATTTATTTTCAGCAGTTGATTAAGCCCTGGTCCAATGGACATCATTCTAATTTGCCTGTCTCAGTCTGTTCCAGCTGCTGTAACAAAGTATCACATACTGGGTTGCTTATAAAAAACAGAAATTTATTTCTCACAGTTTGGAGGCTGGAAGTCTGAAATCAGGGTGCCAACATAGTCAAGTGACAGCCCCCTTCCAGGTTGCAGACTTCTCGTTGCATCCACTTGTGGGGTAGGGGAGAGCTAGGTCTCTGGAGTCTCATTTATAAAGGCACTAATCCTGTTCATGAGCACTCCACACTTTTGAGTGGAGTCTCTAGATCCATCCACGTCTCAACAAATGACCCAATTTCATTCCTTTTTATGGCTGAGTAATATTCCATTGTATATATGTACCACAACTTCTTTATCCATTCGTCTGTCGATGGGCATTTAGGTTGCTTCCATGACCTGGCTATTGTAAATAGTGCTGCAATGAACATTGGGGTGCATGTGTCTTTTTGAATTATGGTTTTCTCAGGGTATATGCCCAGTAGTGGGATTGCTGGGTTGTATAGTAGTTCTATTTTTAGTTTTTTAAGGAACCTCCATACTGTTCTCCATAGTGGCTGTATCAATTTACATTCCCACCAACAGTGCAAGAGGGTTCCCTTTTCTCCACACCCTCTCCAGCATTTGTTGTTTGTAGATTTTTTGATTATGGCCATTCTGACTGGTGTGAGGTGATACCTCACTGTAGTTTTGATTTGCATTTCTCTAATAATTAGTGATGTTCAGCATCTTTTCATGTGTTTGTTGGCCATCTGTATGTCTTCTTTGGTGAAATGTCTATTTATGTCTTCCACCCATTTTTGGATTGGATTGTTTGTTTTTTTGGTATTGAGCTGCATGAGCTGTTTGTATATTTTATAGATTAATCCTTTGTCAGTTGCTTCGTGTGCAAATATTTTTTTCCCAATCTGAGAGTTGTCTTTTCATTTTGTTTATGGTTTCCTTTGCTGTGCAAAAGCTTTTAAGTTTAACTAGGTCCCATTTGTTAATTTTTGTTTTTATTTTCATTACTCTAAGAGGTGGGTCAGAAGAGATCCAGCTGCGATTTATGTCAAAGGGTGTTCTGCCTATGTTTTCCTCTAAGAGTTTTATAGTGTCTGGCCTTACATTCAAGAGACCTGGACCACTTCTGATATGCTGCCCCAGTAAGTGCTAGTAATGGCTGCTCCTGCTCTGCTCAGGTGCCGTTCCAGGTCTGAGCCACCTTTGTCCCTCACAGCTGAGCCCTCCCCTCAGCTGTGGCAGCCCTTATTCTAGTGTGGAGCTGCATCGTGAAACAAATGGGGCCAGAGCAGGCCCTCAGCTCAGGCTGGGATGCATACTGGAGCAGTTGTGGGATATAGGCCAGCGTCCTGTGCAGTTTCAGTTCGCCCACGCTGCCCTGTTTTGGGAGTACGCAAGCATGTATGTGTTCCTCATGAGCAGAGTCCAGGCTTCCCACAGAACCTCCTGTTAGTTCCACTGGCCCTACAACCAGACAATGGTCTAGGACCCCAGGGCTGGGTTGCCCAATATACGGCTTGAACGGCTCACTCCCCAGGGAGGATTTCCACCCATGTAATCCCCCTCCTCTTCTGAGTCCCCTCCCAGGGCCACAGGTCCTAACCTGATTGCTTCTCTTTCCTTCCTACCCAATTCTGTATGGATCTCTTCTAGCCTTGGTTGTATAGAAGTCTTTCTGCTAATCTCCAGTTAGTCAGTGAGAATTGTTCTACATGTAGGTGTATTTTTGATGTGTTCATGGGGGAACTGAGTTCTGCGTCCTCCTACTCCACCATCTTGATCTCCTCCTCCCAAGCATGGTCTTTTTTGAGAGAAATTTGACTGTCTATGAAAACATATGTGTGTAGTCAGCAGTTCTAATAGGTTGCTAACCTATAGGAAATTCATACTCATGCAAAAATATGCACATAAAAGGATGATAACTGAAGCACTGTTTTTAAGCCCACCAAATGGAAAGTCCATAAGTTTCTATCAGTAGGGTAATGCTTAAATGAATAGTGATTTATGTATATTTTAAAATGTTATTCAGTCATTAAAAAGAATGAGCTACGTCTTCATGAACTGATCTGGAAAAATACCAATTATATATTGTTAAATGAAAGTGGTAAGATGCAGAGCAGCCCATATAATATGGTTTCCTTTATGTTAAAAAGCATACATTTGCATATGTGTCCATACATTAGGGAAATGACTTGAAAAAAAGATGTTAGATGAGGTATTTAAACTGTTAAAATTGATTGCCTCTGGGAAGGAGAGTGAGATAGGAAGGAAGGTATGTATAGGGCAGAGAAATAAAATGAGACTTGGATTTCTTACTCTTTATGTTTTTGATTTGTTTGAAATTTCCACAAATGAGAATGTGTTACTCAGTTAATTGTTAAAAATAGAAAAAGTTAGTCAAAATCTTCAGTTCTCTCCACTCTATTTCCATTTCTGTCTATGGCTTTTTAAACACCACGGCCTACCCCATACTTCCAAAACCAGGAGCATAAAAGCCAGGGGTGGATGGCTTTTCTGCTCTCTGCCTCAACTGCTCTTGCCTACCAGGATCCATCTTGGGTTTTTCATCCTCAATTTCAGACATTTTGGTTTTGGCTCTCTGTGAAGACTCCTCCTCCTGGAATTTGGGACTCAGTTTCCGTCTCAGTCTTAGAGTTTTTGCTGAGAGAGAACAGTTTTTCACTGAAGTGCCTGTGCTTATATTTTCTTTTTTTTTTTTTTTTCACACACACTGTATTTTATTTTTACAAGAGATAAATAGACTGACACCAAGCATTGTACATGGATGACCACAACAAAAGCAACAATGATTGCAATTACCAAACATGAAACACACTCATACTATGTCATAATATTGACATTCAGTCCAGTAATCCTCCACTGTAACAGCTCCTTTACTTTGCAGTGAAAGTTGATTTGTATATTCTTTGCCTCTGAGTCCTTGTGGGATTTTTTCTTTTTTTAAATTCAAACAGAAAGTCACAAAAATTATACTCATCCTCATCAGTTCACTCAGTCCCATGTAATTAATTTTTTTTTTCATCTTGATCTTTTGTTAGCACTTTTATGAGCTAATCAGTTTTTCATTAGAGTTCTGAAAATGCTTATTCATTCAGTTCAGCAGTACAGTCAGGTACCAGAAACCTGTACTTGTCAGAGTCTTTTCCATGAATTTCCTGAAGATGAAACCCTTTTATAGGAACATATTTACAAAAGCATCAGAGTACACCCAGAACTGTCTGTAAATGACAAAAGACTTAAAAATGACCACGGTTAAAGATTTGATGAAAGTTCATAATAATGCAGTTGACAAGAAAATTAGTTATTTCTGAGATATACATTTTAAAGTAATAACTAGGATTATGACTTATAACATTATACCAGAACATAAAAGATTTTTAGAAATTTCATGTAATGTCTGAAACATTTATATTAACATATTTCCATACAAATAACCCAATGAAAGTTTAGTATTAGTTGTTTTGTTTCTTTGTTTATACTGCAGGTTCTTATTAGTCATCAATTTTATACACATCAGTGTATACATGTCAATCCCAATCGCCCAATTCAGCACACCACCATCCCCACCCCACCGCTGTTTTCCCCCCTTGGTGTCCATATGTCTGTTCTCTACATCTGTGTCTCAACTTGTGCCCTGCAAAGCGGCTCATCTGTACCATTTTTCTAGGTTCCACATACATGCGTTAATATACAATATTTGTTTTTCTCTTTCTGACTTACTTCACTCTGTATGACAGTCTCTAGATCCATCCACGTCTCAACAAATGACTCAATTTCGTTCCTTTTTATGGCTGAGTAATATTCCATTGTATATATGTACCACATCTTCTTTATCCATTCGTCTGTTGATGGGCATTTAGGTTGCTTCCATGACCTGGCTATTGTAAATAGTGCTGCAATGAACATTCGGGTGCATGTGTCTTTTTGAATTACGCTTTTCTCTGGGTATATGCCCAGTAGTGGGATTGCTGGGTCATATGGTAATTCTATTTTTAGTTTTTTAAGGAACCTCCATATTGTTCTCCATAGTGGCTGTATCAATTTACATTCCCCCCAACAGTGCAAGAGGGTTCCCTTTTCTCCACACCCTCTCCAGCATTTGTTGTTTGTAGATTTTCTGATGATACCCATTCTAACTGGTGTGAGGTGATACCTCACTGTAGTTTTGATTTGCATTTCTCTAATAATTAGTGATGTTGAGCATCTTTTCATGTGCTTCGTGGCCGTCTGTATGTCTTCTTTGGAGAAATGTCTATTTAGGTCTTCTGCCCATTTTTGGATTGGGGTGTTTGTTTCTTTAATATTGAGCTGAATGAGCTGTTTATATATTTTGGAGATTAATCCTTTGTCCGTTGATTCGTTTGCAAATATTTTGTCCCATTCTGAGGGTTGTCTTTTCGTCTTGTTTATGGTTTCCTTTGCTGTGCAAAAGCTTTGAAGTTTCATTAGGTCCCATTTGTTTATTTTTGTTTTTATTTCCATTACTCTAGGAGGTGGATCAAAAAAGATCTTGCTGTGATTTATGTCAAAGAGTGTTCTTCCTATGTTTCCTCTAAGAGTTTTATAGTGTCCTGTCTTACATTTAGGTCTCTAATCCATTTTGAGTTTATTTTTGTGTATGGTGTTAGGGAGTATTCTAATTTCATTCTTTTACATGTAGCTGTCCAGTTTTCCCAGCACCACTTATTGAAGAGACTGTCTTTTCTCCATTGTATATCTTTGCCTCCTTTGTCATAGATTAGTTGACCATAGGTGCGTGGGTTTATCTCTGGGCTTTCTATCTTGTTCCATTGATCTATGTTTCTGTTTTTGTGCCAGTACCATATTGTCTTGATTACTGTAGCTTTGTAGTATAGTCTGAAGTCAGGGAGTCTGATTCCTCCAGCTCCGTTTTTTTCCCTCAAGACTGCTTTGGCTATTTGGGGTCTTTTGTGTCTCCATACAAATTTTAAGATGATTTGTTCTAGCTCCGTAAAAAATACCATTGGTAATTTGATAGGGATTGCATTGAATCTGTAGATTGCTTTGGGTAGTATAGTCATTTTCATAATGTTGATTCTTCCAATCCAAGAACATGGTATATCTCTCCATCTGTTGGTATCATCTTTAATTTCTTTCATCAGTGTCTTATAGTTTTCTGCATACAGGTCTTTTGTCTCCCTAGGTAGGGTTATTCCTAGGTATTTTATTCTTTTTGTTGCAATGGTAAATGGGAGTGTTTCCATAATTTCTCTTTCAGATTTTTCATCATTAGTGTATAGGAATGCAAGAGATTTCTGTGCATTAATTTTGTATCCTGCAACTTTACCATATTCATTAATTAACTCTAGCAGTTTTCTGGTGGCAGTTTTAGGATTCTCTATGTATAGTATCATGTCATCTGCAAACAGTGACAGCTTTACTTCTTCTTTTCCAATTTGGATTCCTTTTATTTCTTTTTCTTCTCTGATTGCCGTGGCTAGGACTTCCAGAACTGTGTTGAATAATAGTGGTGAGAGTGGACATCCTTGTCTCGTTCCTGATCTTAGAGGAAATGCTTTCAGTTTTTCACCATTGAGAATGATGTTTGCTGTGGGTTTGTCATATATGGCCTTTATTATGTTGAGGTAGGTTCCCTCTATGCCCACTTTCTGGAGAGTTTTTATCATAAATTGGTGTTGAATTTTGTCAAAAGCTTTTTCTGCATCTATTGAGATGATCATATGGTTTTTATTCTTCAATTTGTTAATATGGTTTATCACATTGATTGATATGCATATATTGAAGAATCCTTGCATCCCTGGGATAAATCCCACTTGATCGTGGTGTATGATCCTTTTAATGTGTTGTTGGATTCTGTTTGCTAGTATTTTGTTGAGGATTTTTGCATCTATATTCATCAGTGATATTGGTCTGTAATTTTCTTTTTTTGTAGTGTCTTTGTCTGGTTTTGGTATCAGGGTGATGGTCGCCTCATAGAATGAGTTTGGGAGTGTTCCTTCCTCTGCAATTTTTTGGAAGAGTTTGAGAAGGATAGGTGTTAGCTCTTCTCTAAATGTTTGATAGAATTCACCTGTGAAGCCATCTGGTCCTGGACTTTTGTTTGTTGGAAGATTTTTAATCACAGTTTCAATTTCATTACTTGTGATTGGTCTGTTCATATTTTCTGTTTCTTCCTGGTTCAGTCTTGGAAGGTTATACCTTTCTAAGAATTTGTCCATTTCTTCCAGGTTGTCCATTTTATTGGCATAAAGTTGCTTGTAGTAGTCTCTTAGGATGCTTTGTATTTCTGTGGTGTCTGTTGTAACTTCTCCTTTTTCATTTCTGATTTTATTGATTTGAGTCCTCTCCCTCTTTTTCTTGATGAGTCTGGCTAATGGCTTATCAATTTTGTTTATCTTCTCAAAGAACCAGCTTTTAGTTTTATTGATCTTTGCTATTGTTTTCTTTGTTTCTATTTCATTTATTTCCGCTCTGATCTTTATGATTTCTTTCCTCTGCTAACTTTGGGTTTTGTTTGTTCTTCTTTCTCTAGTTTCTTTAGGTGTAAGGTTAGATTGTTTACTTGAGATTTTTCTTGTTTCTTTAGGTAGGCTTGTGTAGCTATAAACTTCCCTCTTAGAACTGCTTTTGCTGCAACCCATAGGTTTTGGATCATCGTGTTTTCATTGTCATTTGTCTCTAGGTATTTTTTGATTTCCTTTTTGATTTCTTCAGTGATCTCTTGGTTATTTAGTAACGTATTGTTTAGCCTCCATGTGTTCGTGTTTTTTACGTTTTTTCCCCTGTAATTCATTTCTAATCTCATAGCGTTGTGGTCAGAAAAGATGCTTGATATGATTTCAATTTTCTTAAATTTACTGAGGCTTGATTTGTGACCCAAGATGTGATCTATCCTGGAGAATGTTCCGTGCGCACTTGAGAAGAACGTGTAATCTGCTGTTTTTGGATGGAATGTCCTATAAATATCAATTAAATCTATCTGGTCTATTGTGTCATTTAAAGCTTCTGTTTCCTTATTTATTTTCATTTTGGATGATCTGTCCATTGGTGTAAGTGAGGTGTTAAAGTCCCCCACTATTATTGTGTTACTGTCAATTTCCTCTTTTATAGCTGTTAGCAGTTGCCTTATGTAATGAGGTGCTCCTATGTTGGGTGCATATATATTTATAATTGTTATATCTTCTTCTTGGATTGATCCCTTGATCATTATGTAGTGTCCTTCCTTGTCTCTTGTAACATTCTTTATTTTAAAGTCTATTTTATCTGATATGAGTATAGCTACTCCAGCTTTCTTTTGATTTCCATTTGCATGGAATATCTTTTTCCATCCCCTCACTTTCAGTCTGTATGTGTCCCTAGGTCTAAAGTGGGTCTCTTGTAGACAGCATATATATGGGTCTTGTTTTTGTATCCATTCAGCAAGCCTGTGTCTTTTGGCTGGAGCATTTAATCCATTCACGTTTAAGGTAATTATCGATATGTATGTTCCTATGACCATTTTCTTAATTGTTTTGGGTTTGTTTTTGTAGGTCCTTTTCTTCTCTTGTGTTTCCCACTTAGAGAAGTTCCTTTAACATTTGTTGTAGAGCTGGTTTGGTGGTGCTGAATTCTCTTAGCTTTTGCTTGTCTGTAAAGCTTTTGATTTCTCCATCAAATCTAAATGAGATCCTTGCCGGGTAGAGTAATCTTGGTTGTAGGTTCTTCCCTTTCATCACTTTAAGTATATCATGCCACTCCCTTCTGGCTTGTAGAGTTTCTGCTGAGAAATCAGCTGTTAACCTTATGGGAGTTCCCTTGTATGTTATTTGTTGTTTTTCCCTTGCTGCTTTCAATAATTTTTCTTTGTCTTTAATTTTTGCCACTTTGATTACTATGTGTCTCGGCGTGCTTCTCCTTGGGTTTATCCTGTATGGGACTCTCTGCGCTTCCTGGACTTGGGTGGCTATTTCCTTTCCCATGTTAGGGAAGTTTTTGACTATAATCCTTCAAATATTTTCTCTGGTCTTTTCTCTCTCTCTTCTCCTTCTGGGACCCCTATAATGCGAATGTTGTTGCGTTTAATGTTGTCCCAGAGGTCTCTTAGGCTGTCTTCATTTCTTTTCATTCTTTTTTCTTTAGTCTGTTCCGCAGCAGTGAATTCCACCATTCTGTCTTCCAGGTCACTTATCCGTTCTTCTGCCTCAGTTATTCTACTATTGATTCCTTCTAGTGTAGTTTTCATTTCAGTTATTGTATTGGTCATCTCTGTTTGTTTGTTCTTTAATTCTTCTAGGTCTTTGTTAATCATTTCTTGCATCTTCTCAATCTTTGCCTCCATTCTTATTCCAAGGTCCTGGATCATCTTCACTATCATTATTCTGAATTATTTTTCTGGAAGGTTGCCTATCTCCACTTCATTTAGTTGTTTTTCTGGGGTTTTTTCTTGTTCCTTCATCTGGTATATAGCCCTCTGCCTTTTCATCTTGTCTATCTTTCTGTAAATGTGGTTTCTGTTCCACAGGCTACAGGACTGTAGTTTTTCTTGCTTCTGCTGTCTGCCCTCTGATGGTTGAGGCTATCTAAGAGGCTTGATGGGAGGCTCTGGAGGTGGGTAGAGCTGACTGTTGCTGTGGAGGTCAGAGCTCTGTAAAACTTTAATCCACTTGACTGTTGATGGGTGGGGCTGGGTTCCCTCCCTGTTGGTTGTTTTGCCTGAGGCAACCCAACACTGGAGCCTACCCGGGCTCTTTGGTGGGGCTAATGGCAGACTCTGGGAGGGCTCACGCCAAGGAGTACTTCCCAGAACCTCCGCTGCCGGTGTCCTTGTCCCCACGGTGAAACAGAGCCAGCCCCCGCCTCTGCAGGAGACCCCCCAACACCAGCAGTTATGTCTGGTTCAGTCTCCCCCAGGGTCACTGCTCCTTCCCCTGGGTCCCGATGCACACAGTATTTTGTGTACACCCTCCAAGAGTGGGGTCTCTGTTTCCCCCAGTCCTGTCGAAGTTCTGCAATCAATTCCCACTAGGCTTCAAAGTCTGATTCTCTATGAATTCCTCCTCCCGTTGCCAGACCCCCAGGTTGGGAAGCCTGACGTGGGGCTCAGAACATTCACTCCAGTGGGTGGACTTCTGTGGTATAAGTGCTCACCAGTCTGTGAGTCACCCACCCAGCAGTTATGGGATTTGATTTTACTCTGATTGTGCCCCTCCTACCGTCTCACTGTGGCTTCTCCTCTGTCCTTGGACGTGGGGTATCCTCCTTGGTGAAGTCCAGTGTCTTCCTGTCGATGATTGTCCAGCAGCCAGTTGTGATTCTGGTGCTCTCGCAAGAGGGAGTGAGAGCACGTCCTTCTACTCCGCCATCTTGGTTAATCCCTGTGCTTATATTTTCTATACAACATTAATAGAACAGTGATCTTTTAAAATTGACCCATCACTTTCATAGAATCTTTTTATATAGAGAGAAACCAAGTCTAAGAGAGCTTGACAGGCAAATTCATATAGCCTTATATGGCCTGTGTGATCTTGGAGCCTGTTTTCTTGTCTGTGAAATGAATAATTTGTAATTTATGATGCACATGATCTTTTTCAACTTTACCATGGTACTTAAGTGAAGATAAAATCTGCTTTAAATGACAGATATATCCTGGATATATGTAGGTATGTTTTGCTGTTTAATTTTTGCCATATGTTATTAATCACATACCAGTCATAGTCACAGTTTGTGATGGATTATGACAACACAGGGTCTCAGCTAAGCCAGCCTCTGAGGTCTTGAGATAGAATTTAGTATTTTTCTAGACAAAGCATGAGAACACACACACACACAAAGTGGTTTAAGAGACCAAACCAAAGTGTTTTGTATTTGATTGTATTTTAAAATACTTTCATATTAACATTTCATGATTCTTTAATATGTAATCATGAAGACACATTTGCACATAAAAGACCAATAAAATTAGTAGAATCTGAATTATGTAGCACTGAATATCACTTTTATCTTAGTTTAGAAATTAGAATGTGTTTCTTAAGGTTTTTGGAGAGCAAAATCAATGATTATATTCTCAAATGACAAACTACACATTAGCTGAGTGAACATCTTAAATACAGAACATTGACAAGCAACATGTTTGAGAAAGAAGGAAGGGATATATACCAAGAAAAGAAAGATACAAGCTAGTTAGTGCAGCGAATACTATAGGCAATAAGCCTGTAAAGATGTATTTTTTCCATTGGCATTATTATAATTCCCCTTAAAATACTTAATTTATACTAGATCCTGAGATTTTTTCAAGACAGAAACCCCAGTTTATCGCGTTTAAACTCCCAGCTCCTACCATGGCTCTTGACAATGACAATCCAATTTTGGTTGAACTGGAAGTCTTTTAATGGGTCAGATCAAACTAAATGTGCTGTGACTTCACCAGTTAAGGGAAGAAGGCATAAAAGACAGTGTATTTTTATTTCTGTCAGGCTGATAAACATTTATATTATTTAGCCTTCTAATTTATTCATAAATTTAATCTGATTCCAGATGTGGTACTGGAGCATATGTGTGTGTGTGTGTGTGTGTGTGTGTGTGTTGATGAAGGAGAATGGGACAATAATTCTCAAATTTATTTAGAAAAATAAGAAAAAAATACCTAGAGATTTTTAAGAATAAGGAGGGAGTTCGTGTACTTTCAGAATTGAAAACTAAGAAAGAGGCCTAATATATGCATGCTGCATCAAATTAGTGGCAAAAGGTGAAATGGTTGGTGCTGAAATATTTAGTAATATGTTTTACAAGCTATACAAAACAAGCTTCAGAAGAATTAAATTGTTAAGTATAATGCATTAATTTAAAGCAACTTGGTAAACACCTACATGATCCTGGACTATCAAAGGGCTTTTTAACATGACATCTAAAGGAGAAACCATAACTAAAAGAGAGAAAAATTTGACTCCTTAAAAGACTTAAAAGAATTCTCTTTAGCAGAAATAAACTTAAACATAGAAAAGGCAAGTAGCAAACTGGAAAATCTATTTATATCATAGGATAAATTATTATTCTTAATAAAATAAGTTATTTCTCGTCATTTAAAACAAAGCAACAAGCAAGCAAGCAAACATATAACCACTCAGTAGATATCAGGCAAAGGAAATGAACAATAAAGTCATAAGTGAAGAAATAAAAGTGGCTAATAAATATTAAAAACTGTATCTTTTTACTGTTGATTGTTAAAGATGAAAGAAAACCACATATCAAATGCTTTATTTTCTTATTTATATTTTTTTATCATTTAGAAAGTATTAAGGTATTTACAGAAATGTTTCAATATAAAAGATAAAACATAAAAGCTGAAAAAATTTGACAAATGCATAAGTAATTCAGAAACAACAACACAACAAATAGGAATATAAGACAAAGTAAGAGATAAGGTTACTATGTAATTATATAATTTCTAAGATATAAGTCATCAAAATGACTATGTATTTCAGTGTTCAGAGAAAAATTAAAAAATAGAGTAAGCTTACAAAAGTCATATTGCCCATAATTTAAAGTAGTAGACTGCTATTCTATTGCTGGGAATATGTATGGTAACATTAGTCCTTAAAAGTAAATTTGGTAAATAAAAAAGTAAATTCTAGAAACTGAGTTCATCTGTAATCTTCTCTATGAAAGGTATTCATAAACTAAGATATTAATTTCTTGGCTTTTTAAGATGAGGTACGTCTTCAACTCATACGCCTGCATTTCTGAATGCAATACTATGTGCACACTTGGTACTCAAAAACTATTTTTTTTTTTTTTTAAACATCTTTATTGAAGTATAATTGCTTTACAATGGTGTGCTAGCTTCTGCTTTACAACAAAGTGAATCAGTTACACATATACATATGTTGCCATATCTCTTCCCTCTTGCATCTCCCTCCCTCCCACCCTCCCTATCCCACCCCTCTAGGTGGTCACAAAGCACCGAGCTGATCTCCCTGTGCTATGCGGCTGCTTCCCACTAGTTATCTATTTTACATTTGGTAGTGTATATATGTCCATGCCACTCTCTCACCCTGTCACATCTCACCCCTCCCCCTCCCCATATCCTCAAGTCCATTCTCTAGTAGGTCTGTGTCTTTATTCCCATCTTGCCACTAGGTTCTTCATGACCTCTTTTTTTTTTTTTTTTTTTTCCCTTAGATTCCATATATATGTGTTTTTGATGGTGATTAGCTTAAGGCTCAAAACTTGTATTCTTCCACTTACAAACCTGAATTAGTTTCACGATGTTGATTGCACTAGTTGTGACACCATTTATACTGTAGTAATGAAACTTTTAATTGATGTTTTAATATTTATTATATGGTGTCTACATTTGGACAAATATCACAAGAAATTGCTTCTTAAAAAATGTACAATAAAGTTAAACGTGTAGTTTTCATAACTGTGGAATGATGATTAATCTTTGCAATGTGGAATTCAGTTCCACCATTCCAATCATAGCTGGTGTTACTCCTCTTGTCTGTCTCCTCCTCATGATCCAGAGGTTTAGTGCCTTTAGTTGTATTTGAATCTTTCCATCACCCTCCTCCTCTTTAAAGAATGAATCAATTTTAAAGTATAGATCACAGAACAGAGATCTGGCAGGGACTCTGTGGTGAGTCATTCATTTAGGACATCCCTTAATGACTATATATTAGGAATGCTGGCAATTACTTGGTCCATGAAATCACAGGGCTTTTTGGGCCCTGAATTACCAGGTTGGCTATCTACATTTTTTTCACCTAATACTATTTAGTCACTTTTATATCATTATGAGCCTTTATTACTTTATGTTAGTCTTTTTAGTCCGGGCAGCAGCCATGGTGTACATAAGAACTCCCAGTTTGATTCAAAACTGGATGGGTTTCTAGAGCATAAATAGAAGAGTCACCACTATAGGCAACATTCAAAATTATACTAATGTCTGAGTGATATACAGGGTCTAATTTCCCCAAACTTACCTTTGAAATATTTGCTTTTTTGATATCTAGCCATTTTCTCAAGTATATGACCCCTCTTTTTTAAATGTTTTGCTCTATTGCTTTGCTATAGATGGCAGAAGCTGAGTTCTGAATACTTCCTTTAATTCCATAAATGGCAGCACATTCCATAAATGCCACCATGTGCTGGTAGACTGGCTACCTGACTGGAAAAAAAAAAAAAAAGCCTGATTTGTAGTGTTTGCTGATTTCTCTGGTGTAAATATTTCCACCATGGCCAGTTTCAGCCACCAAAGGTTTATCAATCAGTTCACAAATTCCTGAATATTTAATAATTGGCTTTCTATGAGCAAGAACTCACTGGCTCAAACACATCACTCTGTGTGTGTGCGCGCGTGTGTGTGCGCGCGTGTGTGTGTGTGTATGTGTGTGTGTGAAATGGCAGTCCTTTTGGAGAGAGTGTTAAATCTGCTTAGTATTCTGCGAGCTAAAAAGAAAAGATAAAGGTAGATCAAAACCATCTAGGGATTTGCTGCAAATTTACTTGCAGACTGTTAAAATTCATTCCTACTAATCACCCACATCTTTTAAGAAAATTTTGAAAGCTTTCCCAAGAGTCCTTAGCTTTTAAAATGCCATTTGCATTCTTTTGGCCCCTGTTAATACCTATCCATTTAAATGTTTCACAGGCTGCTCCTCCTCCCTGCATTGGCAGGCAGCTTTCTTCCTCTAAGAGCATCTGTAGAGTGTATTGTCTTGGTGCAGGATCAGCTTGAATGGTGGGTGACTACAGGTGAATATCTTTCATAGCTCCTACTGCAAATGAGCTGGAAGAAGAGAGGATGGAACTTTTTTTTTTTTCCTTGCTGCTTGTGGGTTGTTCTGTGCCTGGATAATAGAGTTTAGTGTAATGGATAGGAAGCCAAGCCATCAACTATTATTAGACACCCATGAACTTAGAAATGCTGAGGGTAAGGTGTATAAGGATGCAAACAAAGAGACATTTGTACCCAAGGCATTTCTTGCACTCAAGAAAATTATAATAATATTATTGTAAGACAGATGCATGTATCTCTGGGTGTTAACTGATGGTTGAGGTTTGGTAGAAATAAGTTTAGAATAAATGTTGACTGGTGTTTATTCTTAACTGCCATGGACCAAATAGAGGCATTTTAAATTTATATATCAGTGATATGGACAGAGTAGACACTAGTAAACACTTTCATTTATTGACATCTGTCACTTTTCAATAACAGCCAATAATAGTGGCTAACAATGAGTAGTTACTATGTTAGGCATTCTGCTAAACACTCTATACCACTTTACATAATTCTCATAATCCAATGAAAGAAATATATTAGTGCTGTTTTATAATTAGGAAAATTGGGGCTCAGAGAAGTTGAGGAATGGATTTAACTTAAAATTATTTTTATTTGTTTTCAAACCTATTTGTCAATTTATAAATGTATGTGTGATTAATTTACATATTATGGAAATAAAGTAAAAATCTAACAGTATTTAACAGATATGTGTACTAAGTTTGGAGTGGCATGGTTTAAACTGCCTGCCAAATTTTGGGTGTGTGAGGGGTTCCCTCACTGGCTGTGTAGTTTGAGGCACTTCTTGGTGGCCAGGCCAGCAGCATGTGACATTACTGTCATTGTCCACAAAGTCCTTTCCAGTTGCTATGTGCACCCTCAAATATTCTGGGATTATGTCTTATGGATTCCTGAGTTTCTATCTCAAGTGAAATCATGACTGAAAAATGCAGTGTGATCTAGGAGGCCCAAGATAAAGAAAAAAAAAAAAAGCTCACACCAATGGAGTAAAAAATCTAATCTCAGATGCATTAAAAAATGTAAATTAATAAGCATTATTAGTTTCATGCTTCACCTTGGTGTGCAGCACTTTGTACGTAAGAATTCCTAATGGTTTCATGCCTTTATGTCTATTATACATATATTGGACATTTTTAGAGACTTTGTTTCTGTCCATGAATAAACACTTTTAATGTTCATATATTTACATAAACTGTTTTTTTTTACAGTTAATATTGATGTGATATGGAAAAAAAATGGGGCATAACTGGCTTTTTTAAAACCTACCAGACTATATCTCCTTTTTTTTCTTATGCAAAATTTCAGTTTGATTTAAGTGTTTTTGAATTACTTGCCACTTTCCAGGAACCTAACCAACATGTAAATTAAGAGATGTTAATATATATGTCAATGAGTTGTTTTTTAAAAATCGTAGCCCTGAATAAAAGAGAAAGCAGACACACTAACTAGGGATTACTGCTCAGAATCTGGAGAACCCAGGACAAAGAGTAAAATATAATTAGATAATTCTTATTATCCTTTAGAAGCAAGTGTTCTAATTTTTTTTAAAGTTTTTTTTACATTTTCTCAGATACTACCTTCTCATAAGAATTTATCACAACTGACCTTATCAAAGGAATATTGAACAACATAATATTTTCATCAACAGCTTTATAACAAATATATAGGTAGTCTTCATATGACTTTTTTTTTTTTTTTATGTCCACCCTCAGTAACAATTGAGGACATAAATAAATTAAGGTAATTCTGTTGGAATTAGGTTGAGCTAATGAGGTTCAGAGATGTAGGAAATAATGTATGAAATTAGCTAACAATACAAGGAAGCATGGGAAGCATGTAATCACACATTTTCCTAAAAGGTATAGACTCTAGACTGGTCAGAGAAAGAATATAGTAGGTGTTGGTGTAGTGAATAAGTCTTAGGGTAAAAATAAGGCTGATACTCAACCTAGACTTTGAAGACAAAGAATCAATGAGTGGATATTGGTAGATAGAAAACCAAGAATATATAAGCTAAGAGAGAGTTAAGAGTGTCATGCTATCAGAATGAAGGGTAAAGAATGATGAACTTTATCTGATTGGAACATACCATTTGTATTGAAAAATACTAGAAGACACAGTTTCTAGATTGTAAGGTCCATTAAGGCACAGTTTGTGTCTGGCTTGTTTCCCAGTACTAGGACGGTGCCTGTGCCTGACATATAGCAGGAGTTTTATATGTATTTTTGCCTGATTTTTGATACCTGAGATAAGGTTCTACATGTAAAGTGGGTCCACATAAGTAGTTTTAGCACCAGTGCAGTGAAAATTTTATTACAGCAAGAATCAAATGTCTTGAGTTCAAATTCTGACTCTGTTGTATACTTTCCAGTTGTATAACCTTGCCTAATTTATTAACACTCTGAACTTTACTTCTTAATCTGTAAAATGTGGATAACAATGTTAGTATGTCAGACCCACTGTGAAGATGAGAAAAGGTAGTATGTATGAGGAAGAAATTTGTAAGCTGTTTTGTGTTCTCTCATTTAAGATGCTATTAATTAAAAAGGAGAATCCTTCATCTCTAGTTATACTGCGTGTGCTTCATGTGGATGGCTGAGATTGTTATGTGTTGATTCTTAGTCCCTTCCTTCTAGGCACACAGCTACATTTCCCAGTCTCCTTTTAGTTATATGGAGCCAATATAACTGAGTTTCAGCCAATAGAATGTGGTTGAAGTTAATGTATACTCAGGAGATGCTCTGAGATAAAGACTGAGCTCTGCTTTAGCCTGACTAGGCAGATGCCTGGGAGAATTAGCAATAGAAGAATTAGCATAGAATTAGAATAGAAGCTACAATTAGGGAAATAAAACAACTTGGTCATATAAGGGTGGTCCTTTTTGTCCAACTACAGGGGCTGGATTGGGCTAAAAGCTCAGAAATTGTGCCTCCAGGAGAGACAAATAGCCCTTTCTCACATTTTTTATTTTCTAATCTGATATCTATCCATCATCACAAGGAATCAATAGAAAAATAGACCTCTCCTTACCTCAGGCTTTCCAACATGTGAGGTGGGCACCAGCAATTTATTATAAATCCTTTCACATGCTCTGGATATCTTTCTACAGGACATATTTTTGTTGTTCTTTTCTTAATGTTGTAATTTATTTTGTTTTGATAGAACTTTAGGTAATTTCGAACTTAAATTCAAGCTTTGGCTAATAATAGGGAGAGAGTTCTAGCCAAAATATTTGTATATCAGCATAGGAGGATGCATTAAATTCATGCTTTTTTTCTTTATTCATGCTACTGTGTGCTATGTCTGAAGAACAAAGTCGAGAAGGTAAGCAAAGAGTAATTTTGTTGATCATTAGAAAAGTATTCAATTGATATCTATTTGAAAGTTTTCATTAGGAGGACTTCAGGGAATCCTGATCTAGTAGGGGAAGCAGACATGCAAAAAATTATTTAAATGCAGCATAAAAAAATGATAAAGTAAAGAATTTGAAAGTTCTGAGAAATGGTAAACAGTGAATTCTGGTTGGGGAGTTGAGGAAAACTTCATGGAGGAGAAGACATGAAAATACTGATCATGATGGTGGTGATGACGATAGTTATGCAGGTTTCCAAATGTGAGCCAACAACACACCTATCAAATAGATACTATTATTATCTGAAACTGAGTCAGGGAAGAGAAAGAGCTTAGCAATACTCATAAAGCTAAGAAAAACTGAAATTGCGGTTTACACTCACAGGTATCTCTTTCCAAATCTTACAATCTAATTCTAAAAATAAGATACATATTTGAAAATATGGGTAACAACACCAGGCAGTACATAAGAGCAAATGAACCATGAGAAGAGAGAAGACTTAAAAGAAACAAACCTCCTATTGTGGAGGATAGGCCAGGCTTCCCAGAGGGGCAGCAAAGAACTGCACATACTATTCTTTTATGCAGTCAGAATCTCATGTTGTGTGAGCTTTCCACAATTTGTATGGCCAATCTGAAGCTCTCAATGAATGATCTCATCCAGCTTACAAGGGGGAAGGAGGGTTTTATATATAAATACATTGTCTGCCACGTTTGGCCAAATATTTCCTCTGGCTTATGTGAAGACAAAATCCATCTCTATTAAGAATAAGTTATATCTGTGCTATGATTTCTGTCATCTTATTCCCTATTCACTAACACAAGCCTTTTCTCATGAAAGATCAGCTCATTATTAAATTGTTTCCAGTCTGAGGTGCTATATGTGCACACTCTCTGGAACGGATCAATTTATTTCAGGAGTGAGAATGTGGAAACCAAAGGTCACAGACACTTGGCTTCATTTATTTTCTGGACTGAAAATCTGTTAATTACCTATCCTATATTCAAGCAACTGCAGGGAAAAATGCTTTACACTTTTAGATTTTTAAAATGTGTTTTAGTAGATTATCTCAATTTCTGTTGAGGGAACAACATGTGTTTTGGAGTTGTAATTATGTATAATTTTGTCAGTTTCCACGTTTTATGCTGCATTGTGCCCTAAATATCTAATACAAGTGTAATATGAATGATTAATTAATGATCTTAAACTAGCACATCACCTGTCTCTTTGCAATGACAGTAGATGGACGTTTATTGGGGATTTTAACAGGGGTTGAAAGCTATAGCTGGAGGGCTTAATCAGGCTTCACTGTCTGATTTTTATAAACTTTCCAAAGTGTCATTGGAACATAGCCATGCTCATTCCATCACATATTTTCTATGGCCGCTTTGACACTATAATGGCAGATTTGAGTAGACCATATGGCCCACAGAGCTTAAAATATTTACTATCTGGTCCTCTATAACAAAAGTTTGCCGAGCCCTAGATTATAAATAACATCATGGTTCAGGAAATGTTATATTTTAATCTTTCTTTGCCTGTTCTCAAACCCAGGAAGGACTTGAAGTTTTCATAAGTAGAATTGATAAAACTCTGACACTTGGTGCTGGATAGTGAGAAGAGGACAGCCTCTGAAGACAAAAAGGCTTGGCTTGAGTCTTGATTTAGCCATTTTCTATCTGTGCTACCTTAGGCAAGTCATTCATCCTTGCTAAGCCTCAATTTTCTTATTGGTGATACATATATAATCTCTATCTCATATGTGTATATTGAAAATAACATATATAAAGTCAATACATACTATTATGGTTACAACTATGAAAATAACTTATTTTAGAGTCACCTGCATTCAGAGTCATGATTTTCAATCATGGTTTGTGACACCCTAAGAAATTTCAGTCATCTCAAGATTGGCTGTGTAGTTTTCTCTGTTGAATAAGTATAATTCAATAGTGTCCTATGTTATTATTGGAGGAATTAAAGGATGTATTTCCAATTCAAACTAATAACTCATTAAAAAACAATTTATTGAAAAGAATTTAAATGTTTGGAAACCATTATGTTAGATCCTGGGCATGTAAAGATAAGTAAGACCTTGATCTTAGGAAGTTATAAACTGGGAGGCAGAACATAATTTCTAAGTTTGAACATAGATAAATGATTAAAATACAAGGAATTGCATTGTGTTACAAGAAAGGTTCTAACAAAATTCTTGGAGTGGGATGAACTCAGAATATGACACAAATCAGATATACTTTGGAGAATCAGAGCAAAATTTTATAGAAGTGGAGAAATTTGGGATGGGCCAAGAGGAGAAGAGAAGGCAGAACATTCCATGGCAAGAGGATACTAGGAACAAATACAGAGAGATAGACAAGCACAGGGGTGTCCTGGTAATAGTGAGTATTGTTTTGACTGGGACATATGTATGTAAATAATAGTGGTGAGAGACAATGCTGGAAAAGAACACTGGGACCAATGTACTTGGGGGTCATGAGGATAGAAAACATTGTGATTGTCCAGGTGAGTTATGTCTTCTACATTGTGTGAAGACATTGTAAATGAAAAGAAAGGAACCTTTTTAAGAATTAATACAGCTTTTTTTTTTTTTTAGTGTTTATAGGCATTCATACATTGTCTTATCTAGTGCTCACAACCTACCTGTGGAAGGTATTATCTCCAATGAACAGATGTGGAAAGGGAGGCTTACAGAGGCTGAAGATAGGTAGTGAGGGGAAGCACAGAGGTATTTGGGCTCTAAGTCCAGTGTTCCTGTATTACATTACATTTGCTGTTTGGATGAGGAAAGTGGAAAGAGGGAAAATTCAAAGGTAATTCTGTGGTTTCTGATCTGAGTGGGAGTTGAGTTATAAAGAGGAACTGGCTTAGGAGGGGAAGAAGATAAGTTTGATATGGGTCCTGTGTCATATAAAGGGATGATGAGTGATTCAGTGCATGTGTTCAGAAGAGAGTTGAAAACATAGTTCGGGGGCTCAGATGACATATGCCAAAGGCTTTCTCCTGATCTACAAGTCTAGTAAGCTTTATTTATGTCCTCATGCTGCCCTTTCTTCTCCCATATTCTTCTGGGCTGTTTCAACTGTCTTGTTTCTCCTCTTACTGACTGGAAGGCCACAGAACTTTAGAAGGAAGGGAGAGAAATAGGAGGACAGAATGCCAATATGCACATTCTAGGCCCATGTGCTTCCATCTTCATCCACCCT
Source organism: Eubalaena glacialis (assembly GCF_028564815.1). NCBI lineage: Eukaryota > Metazoa > Chordata > Mammalia > Artiodactyla > Balaenidae > Eubalaena > Eubalaena glacialis. The sequence continues at coordinate 157,034,722 of NC_083716.1, read as the reverse complement.
TTGTATGGATTTGGGGGTGGATGTCTTGGATTTTATGCAAACCTGTCTGTACTTTTCTTGGGCAGCTTTGGACATGGGATTGATTGGTAGGAGCCAAGTCCCAAATCCTACTTTCTTGATTCTACCTGAAGTCTGTTATCTTTTTGGTTTCAAGACACACCAGAAGGACCTGGGGGTGCCTGTGGGAATAACTGGGGAATTACAATTTAAGCAGTGATAATATATGGTATGTAAACATAGACGATTTTCCTTTAAAAATAAAAAATAAAAAAATTGACCACACAATGGAAAGCTTCCTGAGGTATTGTACAGCCTAAGGAGGGACAACTAATAGCCTGGGAGTCTGAATATTTCACTGATCAAATCTTCTTGGACGAAGTTCTTACTCCATTGAGTAGAACATGATCAGACTATCAATTGAGAGATCTAGGTTTTAGACATAGCTCTAAGGAAACTAGGTGAGTGATTATTAATTAATACATTAATTTGTAAAATAAGGATGATATATGGCCAAATTCCCTGAGTTAAAAAAAAAGCAAATGTTGTAATAAAGACTGATGTACACACTGAAGAATTTCTATGAAGAAGGAGCTCTTCCCTTTGTTTCTGCATTCTTCTGCTATCCTAATCTCCTTTGTTTCTCTCTCCTTTTTCTGGTCTCTCATACCTATGCCAGTTCTTCTAATCATAAGCCAGTGGTGAACTTAGCAAAATGTATCCTTCCATCTTCCTGCATCTCAATTGCCTGAAAGTGTCAAGAATGATATAACAACAACTTGCTTTTGAACCTGTGTATTTCTTTAAAGATAAGGCAAAATCCTAATATAATCCTACGGCATTGACATTGGAGAAAATTACTATAATTATGCAAATTAAAATAAGTCAACAAGTTTCAGAACACAATGCATGATAAGTAATGTTTTTAAAAATAACAGTCACTGAGCCTGGTCATTTGCACTTAATAATAGGCTCAGGAGGGAGCCTGGTGTCTGGGGAGAAACAGCTGTGGTAATAGATGTGTTATGGCTTTGATAGGTTCTCTCTCGTAGTTTTATTTCTGTATTTGCTTTAGACTATAGAATGCTCCTAGAGTGCCCTGCTATTGAAATTCCCATCATACCCAGGACTTTAATTAAATGAGTGGATTTGACAGAACTTGAATTGAGGAGGCCCACCACTATGTTAGTTTATGCCAGGATGATATTGTCAGGGCCCTGGCAAGTACATGCTTGGAACTTAATTTATGTCTTGAGCTGTCTCACTGTGAAATATAAGGAACACATGCCTACATGTGATTTGATTTTATTTTTTTAAATTTTAAATTGAGGTATAATAGACATATAATATCATATTGGTCTAAGGTGTACAACATAATGAATTGATATTTGTATACATTGCAAAATGATCACCACAATCAATCTAGTTACCATCCATCACCATAAGAAGTTAACATTCAGGGTTATCACTCTTCTGGCAACTTTCAAGTATACTCTACAATATTAATAAGTATAGTCACCATGCTGTATATTATACCCCATGACTTGTTTATTTTATAACTGGAAGTTTGTACCTCTTGACCCCCTTCACCTGTTTCACCCACTCGCCAACTCCTCTAATCTGTTCTCTGTATCTATGATTTTGATTTTGTTTGTCCATTTATTTTCTTTTTTAGATTCACATATGAGTGAAATCACGTGGTATTTATCTTTCTGTCTGACTTATTTAGCTTAGGACCTCAAGGTCTGTCCATGTTGTTGCAAATGGCAAGATTTTTATGGCTGATTTGTATTCCTGTGTGTGTGTGTGTGTGTGTGTGTATAAAACACCATATCTTCTTTATCCATCCATCTATTGATGGACAATTAGGTTGCTTCCATATCTTGGCTATTATAAGTAATGCTACAGTGAACATGGGGGTACATATATCTTTTCAAATTAGTTTTTGTTTTCTTTGGATAAATATCCAGAAATAGAATTGCTGGATCGTATGGTAGTTCTATTCTTAATTTTTTGAGGAATCTTCATACTGTTTTCTATAGTGGTTGTAAAAATTTACATTCCCACCAACAGTGCATGAGGATCTCATTTTCTCCATATCCTCGCCAACACTTGTTGTTTCTAATATTTTTGATAATAGCCATTCTAACAGGTGTGAAGTGACATCTCATTGTGATTTTGATTTGCATTTCCCTAATGATTATGAATTTGAACATCTTTTCATGTGCTTTTTGGCTGTCTGTAGGTCTTCTTTGGAAAAAACGTCTATTCAGATCCTCTGCCCATTTTTTAAATTGGATTGTTTGGCTTTTTGCTGTTGAGTTTTATGAGTTCTTCATATATTTTGGATATTAACCCCTTACTGGATATATGATTTGAAAATATTTTCTCCCATTCAGTATGTTATCTTCATTTTGTGGATGATTTCTTTTGCTGTGCCGAAGCTTTTTAGTTTGATGTAGTCCTACTTGTTTATTTTTGGTTTTGTTGCCTTTGCTTTTAGAGTCAGATCCAAAAATTCATCAGCACCAATGTCAGAGCTGGTCACCTATGTTTTTTTCCAGCAGTTTTATGGATTTAGGTCTTACATTCAAGTCTGATGCATTTGAGTTAATTTTTCTGTGTAGTCTTAATTTCATTATTTTGCATGTCAGTCTATTTTTCCCAACATCATTTACTGAAGAGACCATCCTTTCTCTATTATATATTCTTGCCTACTTTGTCATAAATTAATTGACCATATATGTGTGGGTTTATTTCTGGGTTCTATATTCTGTTCAATTGTGTCTGTTTTTATGCCAATACAATACTGTTTTGGTTACCATACCTTTGTAATATAGTTTGAAATCAGGGAGTGTAATGCCTACAGATTTGTTCTTCTTAGGATTGCTTTGGCCACTTGGGGTCTTTTGTGGCTCCACACAAATTTTAGAATTATTCTATTTCTGTGATAAATGACACTGGAATTTTGATAGGGATTGCATTGAATCTATATATTGCTTTGGATAATATAAACTTTTAACAATATTAATTCTTCTAATCTATGAGCATGGAATATCTTTTCATTTCATTGTGTCTTCAATTTCTTTCATCAATGACTTACAGTTTTCAGTGTACAGGTCTTTCACCTCCTTGATTAAACTTATTCCTAGGTATTCTTTTTGATGCAACTGTAAATGGGATTGTTTTCTTAATTCCTCTTTCTAATAGTTTGTTATCAGTTACAGAAACACATCCAATTTTTGTGTATTGATTTTGTACCCTGCCACTTTACTGAATTTGTTTTCTAGTTCTAACAGTTTTGGTGGAGTCTTTAGGGTTTTCTATATATAGTATGTCATCTGGATTTTTGTTTCTTGTGAGGTTTTTGAATGCTGATTCAATCTCCTTACTAGTAATCAGTCTATTTAGATTTTCTATTTCTTCCTGATTCAGTCTTGGAAGATTATATGATTCTAAGAATTTATTATTTCTTCTAGGTTGTCCAACGTGTTAGGGTATAATTGTTCATAGTAATCTCTTATGATCATTTGTATTTCTGTGGTATCAGTTGTAAATAACTTCTTTTTCATTTCTGATTTTATTTGAGTCCTCTTGCTTTTTTTCTTGGTTAATCTAGCTAAGATTTTGTCAGTTTTGTCATTTCAAAGAACCAGCTTCTAGTTTCTTTAATCTTTCTATTGTCTTTTTAGTCTCTATTTCATTTATTTCTGCTCTGATCTTTATTATTTCCTTCCTTCTACTAACTCTGGGCTTTATTTGTTCTCCTTTTTCTAGTTCCTTTATGTGTAAAGTTAGATTTTTTTATTTGAGATTTTTCTTGTTTCTTGAGGTAGGCCTGTATTGCTGTGAACTTCCCTCTTAGAACCGCTTTTGCTGTGTCTCATAGATTTTGGTAAGTTGTATTTCCATTTTCATTTGTCTCTAGTTTTTTTGTTTTGTTTTGTTTTGTTTCTAATTTCTCTTCTGATTTCTTCACTGACCCAATAGTTGTTCCGGAGCATGTTGTTTAATCTCCACATATTTATAATTTTTTTTTTTAGTTTTCTTCTTATAATTGATGTCTAGCTTTATACTATTGTGGTTGGAAGAGATGCTTGATATGACTTCAGGCTTCTTAAATTTATTGAGATGTGTTTTGAGACCTCACATGTGATCTTTTCTGGAGACTATTCCATGTCTGCTCAAGAAGAATGTGTATTCAGCTGCTTTTGGATGGAATGTTCTATATATACCTATTAAATCTATCTTACTTAAGGTGTTGTTTAAGGCCAATATTTCCTTATTGATTTTCTGTCTGGAAGAGCTATCCATTGATGTAAGTGGGGTATTAAAGTCCCCTACGATTGTTATATTGCTGTCACTTTCTCCCTTCAGGTCTGTTAATATTTGCTTTATATATTTTAGTGCTTCTATGTTGGGTATATAAATATTTATGTTATATCTTCCTGTTGGGTTGACCCTTTTATTGTTATGTAATGCCCCCTTTGTCTTTTATTACAGTCTTTGTTTTAAAGTCTATTTTGTCTGACATGAGTATAGCTGTATCAGCTTTCTTTTTGTTTCCATTCGCATGGAACACCTTTTTTCATCCCTTCACTTTCAGTCTCTGTGTCCTTATATCTGAAGTGAGTCTCTTGTAAGCAACATATAGATGAGCCTTGTTTTTTTATTCAATTAGCCACTCTATGTCCTTACTGGAGCATTTTCTCCATTTACATTTAACATAATTATTAATAGGTATGCATTAATGCCATTCTGTTAATTGTTTTCTGGCTGCTTTTGCAGTTTCACCACATTCCTTTCTTCTTCTCTTGCTTATTTCCCTTGTGGTTTGTCTTATGTTTTAATTTCCTTTCTATCTTTGGTGTATCTACTATAGGTTTTTGCTTTGTGGTTACCATGAGGTTTACATATAACATCCTATGTTTATAACAGTGTATTTTAAGTTGATAGCAACTTAAATTTGAGCTCATTCCAAAACTCTACATTTTTACCCCGCTGCCCATGTTTTATGTTTTTGATGTCACATTTTACAAGTTTTTATTTTATGTATCACTAACTTAGTTATTATAGTTTTAGTTAGTTTTACTACTTTTGCCTTTTAACCTTCATACTAGCCTTATAAGTGATAAATCCACTACATTTACTATATTTGCCTTTATTAGTGAGATTTTTACTTTTGTATGTCTTCCTGTTATTGATTAGTGCCATTTCTTTTCAGCTTAAAGAAGTCCCTTGATTATTTCTTGACTGGTCTAGTGGTAATAAACTCCTTTACCTTTTGCTTGTCTAGAAAACTCTTTACCTCTCCTTCAATCCTGAATGATAACCTTGCCAGGTTGGATTCTTTTTCTCTTTCAGTACTTTGAGTGTATCATGCCTAAGGCTTCTGTCCTGCAAAGTTTCTGCTGAAAAATCTGCTCATAGTCTCATAAGGGTTCCTTTATACATAATAAGTTATTTTTTTCTTGCTGCTTTTAAGATTCTCTCTTTATCTTTCACTTTTGACATTTTAATTATAATGTGTCTTGTTCTGGATCTCTAGAGATTCATCTTATTTGGAACTCTCTGGACTTCTTGGACCTGGATGTCTGTTTCCTTTCCCAGATTAGGGAAGTTTTCAGTCATTATTTTTTCAAATAAGTTTTCTACTTCTTTCTCTCTATTCTCCTGAGACCCCTAGAGTGCAAACGCTATTCTGCTTCATGTTTTTCCATTGTTTCCTCAAGCTATCTTCACTTCTTCAAATTCTTTTTTCTGCTCTGTTTTGGTGCGTTCCATTGCCCTGATTCATTCTTCTGCTTTATCTAGTCTGCTGTTGATTCTACCTGGGCCAAGGGTGTGGGGGTAGGCTTGGGGTGGGGGGAGCCTGGGAGGCTACAGCTGCAGTTCTGAGCTATTTTGCTTCTCTGAGCCTTGATGGTGGTCTCTCCCTAGGCCAGGGGTTGGGTGCAGGGTGTGAGGGGCTGGAGTTGCACTTCTGAGTGAGCTCTGCTTCTCTGTGGTAAAGTGGCAGTGTCTGCCTTGGTGGAGAGCAGTGCTGGAGCAGGAGCCCAGTGTAGGCTGGGGGGTACACTGGGATGGTCCTGGCAGTCTGGCCAGAATACCAGGCTGTTTTCAATCTGCTGTCTCTCTGCTGTGACTGGGATTAAGTAAGTCTGTGTGTGCACTCTTCAAGAGTGGAGTCTTGGTTTCCTACAGTCTTCTGTTAAGCCCCACTGGTACTCAAATCAGCCAAGGAGGCTTATCTTCCCAATGTCAGACCCTAGGGCTAAGGTACCCAATATGGAGCTCAAACCCCTTGCTCCTTAGGAAGGATCCCCAAAACTGTGATATCTTTCTTCTCTTCTGGGTCACTCACCAGAGGTGTGGGTCCCAACTAGATTGTTTCTCCTCCCCTCCTACCAGTTTCTCTGTGGTTCTTTCTTTATTAACTTTGGTTGTAGCAGAGCCATTCTGCTAGTCTTCAGGTCATTCTGAGAGAGAGTTGCTCTATATGTAGTTGTGGTTTTGATGTGCTCGTGGGAGGAGGTGAGCTTCTTCCTACTGTACCATTTTGATCTGCTTTCTCCCTCTATGACCATTACTTTTAATTCTTTATCAGGTGGATTACTTATCTTTGTTTCATTAAGGTCTTTTTTCTGAGGTTTATCTTATTCATTCTTTCAGAAAACATATTCTTCTTTTTCCTCATTTTACTGAACTCTGTGTGTGTCTTTCTACGTATTAGGTGAAACAGCTACCTCTCCCAGTCTTGGAGTGGCCTTGTGTAAGTGACAAACCTTATCATTCAACCTTTCCCTAGCTCTTGGTTGTCTCTTGAACCTTTGTGATTGTCTAAGCAGCCTGACTTACTTTTGATAGGTCCCTGTTTTTGAGCATGTGGCAAGACCTATCAGTGTTCCAAGAGGAGGAATATCATTTAGCACCTAGTTTCAGACTGATTGTAAGCTAGATCCTCAGGCACCAGCTTTTAAAGGATGCAAATATATACAGCCCTGTGGGGCTGCAATTGTAAACCCTGCTGGCCTCCAGACCAGGAAATCTAGAGTTTTCCCCTGGGTGACAGTTACAAAAATCAGGGCTCCAGATGAGTGTATAAATTCTTTTCTGGGCGGTATCATTGAGCTGTAGCGAGGCTAAAGGCGTGCACAAGGATGGTGTCCTCCATCTACATTCCCTGAGAGAGCCTCCATAGCTTCTAGATGTGTGACAAACCTGAAGCCCAGGCTGAAGGTCCAGGATGAGTAAATAGACCTTTTTGGGTGTGTTTCAGTCTGCTGTCTGTGCAGCAACCTGGGGGTGGTACCCTGCTAAGAACTGACTTTCCGATTATTACAATCCTGTGGAGACCAGGAACACAAGCCCTCTTGGCCACCAGGGCCAGGCAATAAGGGGCATCTCCTGTGTGGATTGCGTATGCCCACCAGCCTTAGTAAGGGAGTGGGAGCCCCGCTCACCCGTTTCAACAGGGCAGGCCTTAGTAAGGCAGTGGGAAAGTGCCATGTCTGTGCTAGCAGGGTGGAGGGAGAGTGCAAAGATGGCATCCACCAGCACCTGTGTCTCAGGAGAGAGTCCTAACTATACCCTGCCCCTCTAGCAGATGCTTTACAATTAGCAAATGAACCTCCTTCTCATATAGTCTAGACACTTTCAAACTGCTGCTTTTGTGCTGGGCCGCAGGGTAAGTGATACTGCACACAAGCCTATTAAAAGGAGAATCTCAGTTCCCCACAGCCCTTTGGGTCCCTTGGACATAAGGTCTGTGGGTTTTCTAAGCCAAATGTTTTGGGGGCTCTGGTACAGGTCCCAAGGGTTGGGGTGCTTGCTGTGGGGCACAACCCCCTTGCTTCTCTGGGAGAAGCTCCAGACCTGTGGGCTCCCCTCCTATTGTGGAGCATCACACTGGAGTTGGGTTTTTGGTGAGACCATGTCTCTGCCTCTCCCATCTCGATGTGGTCCTTTTATCCTTTGTTGTGGAGGAGCAGTGCAGCTAGTTTTCACTGCTTTTTAAGAGGGAATTGTTCCATATATAGCTGTAGATTTATTGTGTCTATGGGAGGAGGTGGCTTGGGATCTTCCTACCCCACCATCTTGGACCTCTGCCTCCACGTTATTTAAAAAGGCATTGAGTTTGGCCAACACAGTTGTATGGTCTTCATAAACTTCAAATGACAGGATGATACAAAGTGGATATTTCGTCCTCATGGAGTAATGGAAAGCATATGAGCTTCAAAATTGGAACTACCTAGGTTTAAATATCCAATCTACCACTCATTAGTGGAATCATCTTGGATAAAGATCTAATTTTTCAGACCTTCTAATATCTCTTTTTAAAAATGTTACTCCAGCTAACAGGAAAAATGTGAAAGTTAAGTGTTGTCATGTAAATAAGCCCTGAGCCTAGTAGGTGTAAAGTAGGAGATTATTAATGATTATTTACTTCCCCCACCCTCCACCCCAATATGAAATCAGTCACTGCTGGTCAGAGTATTTTTCCATTTCTTTCTGCCGGTGAATCTTTGAGATATAGGTGCTATCTCTTGTTTTTAGGACAAATTTGGCCATGCGGGTCCAAGGTTGAACCTTGGGGTTGTAACCACTTTTCTTCATTTTGGGAAAAAAGTAAAGCACCATTTGCAGCAGTTTGGCCTTGTAGCTTTCCTCTCGTGGCTTAGTCCGCCCCATAGAGACCTCATCAAATAACGGGTGTCAATGCTTTACCCCAAGAGAGCTGCAAACAGCTGCAACATGCTAGTAGGATGTCTAACATTGATCACAAATACTGATTTGTGGTTTTTCTATCTTGGTATGAAGCCTCTTGATGCAGACCAGCTCCTACTTCCATGGTAACAAGAAACACACTCCTTTCATAATGAGTAACAGAACTTGCTTTAGTCCAAACCAAACCTAAGGCCAAAGTTGGACATACAGAAATTGTTTGATTTAGCATATGTTGCTCATAGCATGAGCACTTAAGGATCAAAAGTCTCATTCCTATCCTATTTGTTACTTTAATTCTGTGCAAGCAGAAGGCTCTGTCATGGGTTTCATGATTATTAAAGCAAAAAATAGACAACAAATGTTAGCATAGTGGGTCAATGAAAACTTAACTAAAGAGAAATACAGGAAGGTAGAGACTAGTTCAGGCCTAGCTGGGTTACATACCATCTGCAAAGCAGGCAGGCAAAGTTGCTCCATATCGGCCCCTGGGAAGAGTATCCAGCCTTGGTGTACATATCTCTTTCTAATATTTATTAATCTGGATAGAGGTGCAGTAATCCTACAGATTAGAGTCCGTCCTGGGAAAACTATGATGTAAGAAAGCTTGATCCTCTCATGGTATTTTCCTCGCATTGGTGCTTTCTTTCCCTTTTCCTGGGTGCATTGTAGCTTGAATCTGGTCTTGGGATTCTCTCCTTAGCATGATTCAAACTCATATTTTCCCCCTATTTTCCTCCCTGTATAAACGCCTGATGTCTATCATCATCAATGTTAATGACTACCAATCTTCTTCTAGAGATATTTGTATGTTAGCAGAGACAATGCCCTAAACATTTTTCTTATAGTTGGATCTTAAGTAACAGGAATATATAACTAAAACACTTTGAAGTAGGCACACCCTTTCTACATTATTCAAATCATATCACATGCCACAGAAACATAGGAATAGGAGTTACAAACTTCCCTTGTGGACTTGCATTTAAGTTACATTATTTGATTTTTTTATTTTTATTTTTTTATCTTTATTGTAGTATAATTGCTTTACAGTGTTCTGTTAGTTTCTGCTGTACAACAAAGTTAATCAGTTATATGTATACATATATCCCCATATCCCCTCCCTCTTGAGCCTTCCTACTACCCTTCCTATCCCAGCACTGTAGGTCATCACAAAATATCAAGCTGATCTCCCTGTGCTATGCAGCAGCTTCCCATAAGCCATCCATTTTACATTAGGTAGTGTATATATGTCAATGCTACTCTCTCACTTTGTCCCAGCTTCCCCTTCCCCCTGTATCCTCAAGTCTGTTCTCCATGTCTGAGTCTTTATTCCTGCCCTGCCACTAGGTTCATCAGTAACGTTTTTTTATATTCCATATGTATGCGTTAGCATATGGTATTTGTTTTTCTCTTTCTGACTTACTTCACTCTGTATAACAGACTCTAGGTCCACCCACCTCATTACAAATAACTCAATTTTGTTCCTTTTCATGGCTGAGTAATATTCCATTGTATATATATGCCACATCTTCTTTATCCATTCATCTGTTGATGGACATTTAGGTTGCTTCCATGTCCCGGCTATTGTAAATAGTGCTGCATTGAACACTGTGGTACATCTATCTTTTTGAATTATTGTTTTCTCAGGGTATATGCCCAATAGTGGGATTGCTGGGTTATATGGTAGCTCTATTTTTAGTTTTTTACGGAACCTTCATACTGTTCTCCATAGTGGTCGTATCAATTTACATTCCCACCAACACTGCAGGAGAGTTCACTTTTCTCCACAACCTCTCCAGCATTTATTGTTTGTAGATTTTTTGATGATGGCCATTCAGACTGGTGTGAGATGATACCTCATTGTGGTTTTGATTTGCATTTCTCTAATTATTAGTGATGTTGAGCATCTTTTCATGTGTTTGTTGGCCATGTGTATGTCTTCTTTGGAGAAATGTCTATTTAGGTCTTCTGCACATTTTTGGATTGGGTTGTTTGTTTTTCTGATATTGACCTGCATGAGCTGCTTGTATATTTTGGAGATTAATCCTTTGTCAGTTGCTTCGTGTGCAAATATTTTCTCCCATTCTGAAGGCTGTCTTTTCGTCTGTTTTTGGTTCCCTTTCCTGTGCAAAAGCTTTTACATTTCATTGGGTCCCCTTTGTTTACTTTAGCTTTTATTTCCATTTCTCTAGGAGGTGGGTCAAAAAGGATCTTGCTGTGATTTATGTCATAGAGTGTTCTGCCTAGGTTTTCCTCTAAGAGTTTTATAGTGTCCAATCTTACATTTAGGTCTTTAATACATTTTCAGTTTATTTTTGTGTATGGTGTTAGGAAGTGTTCTAATTTCATTATTTTACATGTAGCTGTCCAGTTTTCCAAGCTCCACTTACTGAAGAGGCTGTCTTTTCTCCATTCTATATTCTTGCTTCCTTTGTCAAAGATAAGGTGACCATATGTGCATGGGTTTATCTCTGGGCTTTCTATCCTGCTCCATTGATCTATATTTCTGTTTTTGTGCCAGTACCCTACTGTCTTAATTATTGTAGCTTTGTAGTATAGTCTGAAGTCTGGGAGTCTGATTCCTCCAGGTCTATTTTCCTTTTTCAAGATTGCTTTGGCTATTCGAGGTCTTTTGTGTTTCCATACAAATTGTAAAATTTTTTGTTCTAGTTCTGTGAAAAATGCCATTGGTAATTTGATAGGGATTGCGTTGAATCTGGAGATTGCTTTGGGTAGTATAGTCATTTTCACAATGTTGATTCTTCCAATCCAAGAACATGGTATATCTTCCATCTGTTTGTATCATCTTTGATTTCTTTCATCAGTGTCTTATAGTTTTCTGTATACAGGTCTTTTGACTCCTTAGGTAGGTTTATTCCTAGATATTTTATTCTTTTTGTTGCAGTGGTACATGGGAGTGTTTCCTTAATCTCTCTTTCAGATTTTTCATTGTTAGTGTATAGGAATGCAAGAGATTTCTGTGCATTAATTTTGTATCCTGCTACTTTACCAAATTCATTGATTAGCTCTAGTATTTTTCTGGTGGCATCTTTAGGATCTTCCATGTCACCTGCAAACAGTGACAGTTTTACTTCTTCTTTTCCAATTTGGATTCCTTTTATTTATTTTTCTTCTCCAATTTCTGTGGCTAAAACTTCCAAAACTGTGTTGAATAATAGTGGTGAGAGTGGGCACCCTTGTTTTGTTCCTGATCTTAGAGGAAATGGTTTCAGTTTTTCACCATTGAGAATGATGTTAGCTGTGGGTTTGTAATATATGGCCTTTATTATGTTGAGGTAGGTTCACTCTATGCCCACTTTCTAGACAGTTTTTATCATAAATGGGTGTTGAATTTTGTCAAAAACTTTTTCTACATCTATTGAGATTATCATATGGTTTTTATCCTTCAGTTTGTTAACATGGTGTATCATATGATTGATTTGCATATGTTGAAGAATGCTTGCATTCCTGGGATAAACCCCACTTGATCATGGTGTATAATCCTTTTAATGTGCTGTTGGATTCTGTTTGCTAGTATTTTGCTGAGGAATTTTGCTTCTATATTCATCAGTGATATTGGCCTGTAGTTTTCTTTTTTTGTGACATCTTTATCTGGTTTTGGTATCAGGGTGATGGTGGCCTCGTAGAATGAGTTTGGGAGTGTTCCTCCCTCTGCTATATTTTGGAGGAGTTTGAGAAGGATAGGTGTTAGCTCTTCTCTAAATGTTTGATAGAATTCACCTGTGAAGCCATCTGGTCCTGGGCTTTTGTTTGTTGGAAGATTTTTAATCAGAGTTTCAGTTTCAGTGCTTGTGATTGGTCTGTTCATATTTTCTATTTCTTCCTGGTTCAGTCTTGGAAGGTTGTACTTTTCTAAGAATTTGTCCATTTTGTCTAATTTATTGGCATATAGTTGCTCGTAGTAGTCTCTCATGATCCTTTGTATTTCTGATGTGTCAGTTGTTACTTCTCCTTTTTTGTTTCTAATTCTGTTGATTTGAGTCTTCTCCCTTTTTTCCTGATGAGTCTGGCTAATGGTTTAGCAATTTTGTTTATCTTCTCAAAGAACCGGCTTGTAGTTTTTATAAATTTTTGCTACTGTTTCCTCCATTTTTTTTCATTTATTTCTGATCTGATCTTTATGATTTCTTTCCTTCTGCTAACTTTAGGTTTTTGTTTTTTGGGGTTTTTTTTTGGTTCTTCTTTCTCTAATCGCTTTAGGTGTAAGGTTAGGTTGTGTATTTGAGATGTTTCTGGTTTCTTGAGGTAGGACTGTATTGCTATAAACTTCTGTCTTAGAACTGCTTTTGCTGCATCCCATAGTTTTTGGGTTATTGTGTTTTCATTGTCATTTTTTTTTAGGTATTTTTTGATTTCCTCTTTGATTTCTTCAGTGAACTCTTGGTTGTTTAGTAGTGTATTGTTTAGCCTCCATGTGTTTGTATTTTTTACTGTTTCTTTTTTCCTGTAATTGATATCTAGTCTTATAGTGTTGTGATCAGAAAAGATGCTTGATAAGATTTCAATATTTTTAAATTTACCGAGGCTTGATTTGTGACCCAAGATCTGATCTAACCTGGAGAATGCTCCATGTGCACTTGAGAAGAAAGTGTATTCTGTTGTTTTTGGATGGGATGTCCTATAAATATCGATTAACTCCATCTTGTTTAATGTGTCATTTAAAGCTTGTGTTTCCTTATTTATCTTCTGTTTGGATGATCTGTCCATTGGTGGAAGTGAGGTGTTAAAATCCCCTAGTATTATTGTGTTACTGCCAATATCCCCTTTTATGGCTGTTAGCATTTGCCTTATGTATTGAGGTGCTCCTATTTTGGGTGCATAGTTATTTACAATTGTTATATCTTCTTCTTGGATTGATCCCTTGATCATTATTTAGTGTCCTTCCTTGTCTCTTGTATCATTCTTTATTTTAAAGTCTATTTTGTCTGATATGAGAATTGCTACTCCAGCTTTCTTTTGATTTCCATTAGCCTGGAATATCATTTTCCATCCCCTCACTTTCAGTCTGTATGTGTCCCTAGGTCTGATGTGGGTCTCTTGTAGACAGCATATATACGGGTCTTGTTTTAGTATCCATTCAGCCAGTCTTTGTCTTTTGGTTGGGGCATTTAATCCATTTATATTTAATGTAATTATTCATATGTATGTTCCTATTACCATTTTCTTAACTGTTTTGGGTTTGTTTTTGTAGGTCTTTTCCTTCTCTTGTGTTTCCTGCCTAGAGAAGTTCCTTTAGCATTTGTTGTAAAGCTGGTTTGGTGGTGCTGAATTCTCTTAACTTTTACTTGTCTGTAAAGCTTTTGATTTCTCCATTGAATCTGAATGATATCCTTGGTGGTTTGAGTAATCTTGGTTGTCGGTTTTTCCCTTTCATTACTTTAAATATATATTGCCACTCCCTTCTGGCCTGTAAAGTTTCTGCTGAAAGATCAGCTATTAACCTTAAGGGGATTCCCTTGTATGTTATTTGTTGCTTTCCCCTTGCTGCTTTTAATGTTTTTTCTTTGTCTTTACATTTTGTTAGTTTGATCAATATGTGTCTTGGTGTGTTTCTCCTTGGTGTTATCCTGTATGAGACTCACTGTGCTTCCTGGACTTGATTGACTATTTCCTTTACCATATTTGCGAAGTTTTCGACTCTAATCTCTTCAAATATTTTCTCAGACCCTTTCTTTTTTTTTTATTTTTATTTTTATTATTTTTTTTCACACACACACACACACTGTATTTTATTTTTACAAGAGATAAACTGACACCAAGCATTGTAAATGGATGACCACAACAAAAGCAACAATGATTGCAATTACCAAACACGAAACACACTCATACTATGTCATAATATTGACATTCAGTCCAGTAATCCTCCACTGTAACAGCTCCTTTACTTTGCAGTGAAAATTGATTTGTATATTTTTTTGCCTCTGAGCCCTTGTGGTATTTTTTTTTTTATTCAAACAGAAAATCACAAAAATTATAATCATCCTCATCAGTTCACTCAGTCCCATGTAATTAATTTTTTTTTCATCTTTATCTTTTGTTAGCACTTTTATGAACTCATCAGTTTTCCATTAGAGTTCTGAAAATGCTTATTCATTCAGTTCAGCAGTATAGTCAGTTACCAGAAACCTGTACTTGTCAGAGTCTTTTCCATGAATTCCTTGAAGATGAAACCCTTTTATAGGAACATTTTTGCAAAAGCATCAGAGTACACCCAGAACTGTCTGTAAATGACAAAAGACTTTAAAATGACCATGGTTAAAGATTTGATGAAAGTTCATAATAATTTAGGAAGGAAATTTAGTTATTTCTGAGATATACATTTTAAAGTAATAACTAGAATTATGACTTATAACATTATACCAGAACATATAAGATTTTTAGAAATTTCATGTAATGCCCTTTCTTTTTTTCTTCTTCTGGGATGCCTATAATTCGAATGTTGGTGCGCTTAATGTTGTCCCACAGGTCTCTGAGACTGTCCTCCATTCTTTTCATTCTTTTGTCTTTATTCTGCTCTGCAGCAGTTATTTCCACCATTCTATCTTCCAGCTCACTTACCCATTCTTCTGCCTCAGTTATTCTGCTATTGATTCCTTCTAGGGTATTTTTAATTTCAGTTATTGTGTTGTTCATTACTGTTTGTTTGCTCTTTAGTTCTTCTAGGTCCTTGTTAAACATTTCCTGTATTTTCTCTATTCTGTATCTGAGATTTTGTATCATCTTTACTATCATTACTCTGAATTGTTTTCCAGGTACTTTGCCTATTTTCCTCTTCATTTATTTGTTCTTGAGGGTTTTTATCTTTCTCCTTTGCCTGCATGATATTTCTCTGTCTTCTCATTTTGTGTAATTTACAGTATTTGAGTTCTCGTTTCCCAAGGCTGCAGGGTCGTAGTTCCTCTTGCTTCTCTTCTCTTCCGCTGGTGTTGAGGTTGGTCTAGTGACTTGCATAGGCTTCCTGATGGGAGGGACTAGTGCCTGTGTTTTGGTGGGTGGAGCTGAGTCTTTTCCCTGTGAAAAACAGGGCCGTGTCAGGTGGTGTGTTTTGGGATGTCTGTGAGCTTAGTATGTCTTTAGGGTAGTCTGTGTGCTGATGGGTGGGTTTATGTTACTATCTTTATTTTGCTAGGAATATTCCTAGCAATAAAGGGCATTAAAAAAAGAAAAGACTAAAAAAACCTCAGAAAAATAGTAAAAAGTAAAATCAAGCAAACAAAAACAGAAACAAGGAAACACGCACACACACAAAAGAAACAAAAACAGAACCAAATAAATCAAAAAGCAAGAGAATAACCAGACAACAAAAGAACACAAGAACAAAATTAAACAATTAAAAAGGAAACT
The DNA here is from genome assembly GCF_028564815.1 of Eubalaena glacialis. NCBI lineage: Eukaryota > Metazoa > Chordata > Mammalia > Artiodactyla > Balaenidae > Eubalaena > Eubalaena glacialis. The sequence continues at coordinate 157,018,636 of NC_083716.1, read as the reverse complement.
GACAAAAACGCAGAACCAAAAAACAAAACCAAAGCAGAATGCCACCTGAAGATGAAGCAAAGAAACAATACACGCCAAAAAAAAAGGTAAAAAAAAGAAAAAGAAGAAGAGAAAGGGGAAAGAAGACAGAACAACAGAAAAGCAATATAGAAATAGAAATATTAAAAAAAATAGAAAATAAAGAAAAAAAAAACAAAAAAGACAATACCCCGAGAAATGGTAAAAACAAAACCAAACAAACAAAAACAGAAACAAGGAAAAACACACACCTGCAAAAGAAACAAAAACAGAACGAAATAAAACAAAGAGAACAACTAGACAAATAGAAGAACTCAAAATGAAATCAATTAGGATCCAAACTAACAAAAAGACAAAACCTAAAAACAAAAGCAAAGCAGTGTGCCAGCTGAAGAATAAAGCAAGGAAGCAGAACAAATCAATAAAAATGATTTTTAAAAAATAATAAAATAAAATAAAAAGGGAAAAAACACAGGACAAGAGAAAACCAAAGTAGAAATGGAAATATAAAAAAAGTAAAAAATATATTAAAGAAAAAGAAGAAGAAAAAAATAAGGGGAAAGAACACAGAACAACAGAAAAGCAAAGTAAAAATAGAAATATAAAAAAAAACAAAGAATAAAATTATGTTGAAGAACATGAAGATCCCAAAAGACTAAATTAAAAAAAAATACTAAAACAACAAACAAACCAAAAAAAGAAAGAAAGAAAAAAGAACTTAAAAAGCCAGAACCAACAGCAGAATGAATCAAAGCATAATAAAATTAGTAGTAATAATTGTTTCCCTGGGGTCTCAGCTGAAGGTGTCCTTGCACACACCGTGAGCCACAGCCCACCTTCAGCTCCCCAGGAGGCCCTCCTCTGCCTCTGGGCTGGTCTCTGGACCTGCTTTGGGCCCTGTGGGGACCCCTCAGACTCTGATGTGGCCCACTTCCTGCATGTGCTGCCCCCAAGGTCCACAGCTGCCCGAGCTAGACCGTTTTCATTTGTGGCAGACACTCATTGTCTACTCAGATATTCCATAGATGCAGGATCTACCTAGCTGATCTCAGGGATTTAATCTGCAGCTTGGACAGCTGATGAAAGATTTTTGATCTTCTTCCTTAGTCACCCCATCCCTGGGGTTCAGCTTTGGTTTTATCCCCACCTCTGCACGTAGTCCACCCACAGGAGTCTGGTCCTGAGGCAGCCTTGGAGCATTTGGGTCTGCCTCCAGTGAGGACAGGTCGCAGAGGTGGTATGACTGCTTGGATTGTGGGAGCCCTGCTGGTGCCAAATGTGCAGGGAAGCCGGCGGCCACAGGCACAAGAGATATGGCCCTAGTGAGGGCCTTTTCTGGTGCCTGGCATAAAGCGCACCAGGACCAGTCCTGACAGGGCTTTTTCTTTTTTTTGCCCTGCAGCCAGTGCATGAGGGCCAGCCCTAAGGGAGCTTCTTTTATTGTTCGTCTGCAGCTGCCAGTGTGTGGGGAGAGAGAGGCTACAATAGCGGCTCCTCCCCCTATGTATGACTCAGCGGTAGTGCCCTGCTTCTGTGGCAGTCCGGTCTTCCTCCATAGGCATTCCTTGCTGTGCATTATTCCCTCCTGTCCCCTCAGTCTGTATCCCCACAGCCAACAGCAGTTCTCACTCCAGGCCTGTTCTCCAATCCCCATACACAAGCTCCCAGCCCCCTTGCACACCTGTGAACACACATCCCAGTCTGGGGCACATAGGGCCGTGGTACGGACCATCTGTTTATTTCTTACTGTGTCCCGTCTGCCACCGATTGGCTGCTTCACCCTCTTCCAACAGCCTCAAATGCTTCCCTTCTGTCCCAGTCAGTTTCCCTGTCAGAGAGGGGGTTTCCCCAAATTTGGGAATCTCTCCTCTGCTTCAGCTCCCCGACCTGGGGTGCAGGTTCCATCCTGCTTCCTCTCCTCCTTCTCCCTTCTTTTTTCCATCCTACCCAGTTATGCAAGGATCTTTATAGTCCTTTCTGGTGTCCAAGGTCTTCTGCTAATTTTCAGCTGGTGTTCTGTGAGAATTGTTGCATCTACTGATGTATTCCTGATGCATCCATGTAGAGATGAACTCCATGTCCTCCTACTCCTCCGCCATCTTGAATCCCCCTTCAGTCTCTCTTCATTCTTTTAAACTATGATGAATGTTCAGATAAAAAGCAAATCAAAAAAGGTACCAAAGTGCACGATATATTAGCTTATGGCAGAACAGCACTGCCACTGAGAATGACAAAAGTTGGACAAAATATAAAAATGATCTGTTTGAAGAATTTAGAGAACAGCTAAGATGACTGAGGGGCCAAGTTGCTAGAAAAGAAGGTAACTACTGAGAGAAGAGCTTATATTCTGTGAGTTGGTTTCCTCATAGGGATATTAACCAATTCTTGGCCTGTGGAGGGAGACTAAGAATCCAGCAGAGGGTTGTAGCTAAGAGAAAACCCAGCAGAACTTCTGATAATGTCACAGTGCAGGAGGGATAAAAATTGAGGTACAGGATTATGAAGTCTGCCAGGACTTGAGGGACCAAGATCCTGGAGAGAGGGGAGGTACAGAGAAATAAATTCAACCTTTTAAGATTTTCCGTTGCATCTGTGTGTGTGTGTGTGTGTGAGAGAGAGAGAGAGAGAGAGAGAAATTCTTAATCTAGGAAGAGAAAGAGTTGAAGAAACAAGCCAGAAAGTCTCTGAAAAGCAGTTTGGGGCTTTTGACATTCTTCTAGAGATAAAGAAACAAAAATTGGAGTCGTCACCTGTCAAGCAGGAAGAGCTCACTAGTCTCTCAGTACGGACCTCTGGAAGGTACACACTAGGAGTGGTGAACCAGAGTTACCTGAAGGTTTACAAAATCTGTAACCGGCCTTGACTTAGCTCCCTGCTTGGATTTCAGGCAATCCTAATTGGCATTACCCAGCTCCTAATTGGCATTTCCAAATGCATACAGTTTTTCTTTATGTAGAAGAGTTTTACCATTTGCTTTTGCTGTTTAGAAAAACAAGAGTGTTCAATTTAAATGGTAGAAGAGATTTTGGGGTGGGCGGCATAAGATGAATCTCTAGATTTCCAGGGTGCTAAACCATAACCTATACCCTTCATGAGCTTTTTTTGTTTTTTCAATTCAGCCAATCACACAAAAAGTATTTATTTAGTGTCACCCAGTCTGTTCCAGGCACTAGTCATGTGCAGGTGGTACAACAGAAAAGGTAGACAGACCTATTCTCTGTCCTTGAAGAGTTCACAGTCTACTGGGGAAGCAGATGCACTGAGTGTAATCAAGAAATACTATACACATGTCTAACAATTTCCTAACATTCTGAGGGTCAAATACAATACAAGCTCTGAAAATGCGGGGTTTGGGGACATGTAACTTCATGGGTTTCTTAGTGTTGGGTGATGATGATACACTAATCTGAAGGCAGTAGGGTAAACCTGTTCATTGTTGAGTGTCCTTTCTGAAGTTTTATGATTGAATATAAATTATCTCTTTGTCTACATCTGGGTTAAAATATTCTCTTTCCCAACCCCATTCACAGTGCAATGTGAAATGATGTACTAAATATGGAGTCTAGAGACCACAAGGATTGACAGCAACCTATGTGTGTTTCCTTCTCCTTTGGTGCTATGGGTCCTAACAATACATTCTTTCTCACCATATATAGGGATAGTTGCATAAATACAGGAGGCAGTATCAGGAGAGGACTTTATAATATTTTGAAAATGCCAGGAACTTAGTAAAGAACAGGGTTTTTATCATTTCCTAGCTCATTTGAGTAGAGACTAGAACAAGCTCTGGCCATTTTTGCATATGATGTATTGCAGCAGAGTGAGCAGGCAAGGATCGAGTCTGGGTGACTAGGTTTTAAAGCAGATTAGGTTACAGGAGCCATGGATTTAACATACACAAAGGAAAAGTGTTGCAAAAGGGGACCATTTGGCTGACCTTGTCAAACTGGAAGCCTACCACTTGAGAGATATGGTCTAAACAGAGCAGTGGTACCTATGGGAATCAGACAGAAATGAGATCTGGGTGGAATAATTCTGTAGCTTATCTAGACAAGATTGTCCAGATCTTGTATTTTAAACATCTATGGGGTAATTTTTAAAATAAAATTAAAACTTATTTTTCATTAAAATATATAATGTAAAACGTGTAAACAGCTTTAGGCAAGACACTGGCTGTGGAGTTGTCTTGAGAAGTTTGGAACCCAATGCATGAACCTGCACTAGAATCATCCTCCCAGGATTCTTCAGGAGCAGTTCAGTCTGGGGCAGGGTGTATAGGTGTGTAAGTCATTCAGAAGTATGGATATGTTGCTTACAAATGGCAACATTTAAGGAGGAGACAAGTCATTATGAATTAGTTTGAGACACTTTAAGGAGCCTTAAGGTGATGACCCTTCCTACCCATTCACTGGTGCCAGAGAGAATGTTGCAATAAGACCTAGAAATACTGGGGCATACAATAGCACTAAATCCAGGCTTTGAGATAAACTGTTCCCAACTCTTTTAATTTAGTCCCTTCACATTATGTAAATGATGTAAGCAGGTGTTAATGATATTTTTAATAGAATTGATTCAGAAGCATTATGAGCCAAATGGGATACTTTAGGGATGAGTCACAGCAATTTAATAGGCTCAGGTACAGGTCGTTTATTTTCCAGAACTGTGCTGTCCATTCCAATTGGAATGGCATCAGAGAATAACAACCTGTAAGTCCTTTTCTTTGTCATCTTCCCCCTTCTAGTGTGTGTGTGTGTGTGTGTGTGTGTGTGTGTGTGTGAAGAGTAACACTTGTTACCTTGGAAATGAGCTTTTCCTGGAGATTATCATCCCTGACAGTTTCAATCCTGGGTGTTCATAAGAAGGGTCTTGGCTGTATCTTTATCCTGTGTCTAGGACAATGTCTGACACATAGTTGGTGCCCAGGAAATATTTTTCTGTCTTTTGTTGATTAAGTGAAAAAATGAAACATTGACTGAATGCCAAGGACTTAGTCAAGGTAGCTAGGGAAAAACAGGCTGAAACCCAGTCTCTGGATGGCAGGCAGGTCAAGAGGCAAGGATGCAAACTTTTGACACCTGTCAGATGGACTAGAGAATTTTTAAAGTGGAAAATAGGGTTTCTTATATTTTCCCTGCCAAGGGACAAACATAGTCTATATAAAGGATAGGACTGAACCTAGCAACTGGGAGAATTAAGCACCTCCTTCAAGTTTAGAGCAAGAGGAGTAGGGGAGAAAGGCTTACCATTATGCAAGATTAAGATTTGGTTTACAAGGTACTCCTAAATGAAAAGTCAGCCCAGACAGTGTTTTGCTGTTATAATTTTTTTTAAAGTTTTGAATCCATCTCAAACTTACAGAAAAGTTTCAAGTACTGTATGAAGAACTTTGGTTTTCCTGCACCATTTGAGGCTTAAGTTGCTGATCTCATGCTTCATCAATATTCTGAATACTTTAGTGTGTATCTCCTACCACCAGGACATTTTCCTACAATAACCACAATAAAATCATCAAAATCAGAAAATTAACCTTTATATATGGCTACCATATAATCTTCAGATTCCATTCAAGTTTTACAGTTTTCCTAGTAATGTCTTTTTATAGCAAAAAGATCTAGTTCAGAATCACATCTTGTATTTAGTTGCCATGAATCTTTAGTCCTGTTTGATCTGAAACTGTTACTTCATCTTTCCTTGACTTTCATGACCTTGACAATTTTGAAGATTACAGGCTACTTATTTTGTAGACTGTCCCTCAATTTGAGTTTGACTGATGTTTGCTCATGAACGGATTCAAGTTATGCACGTTTGGTGGGAATATCACAACAGTGATGCCGTGTTCTCTCATTGTATCTTATTAGGTAAATTTTGATTTGCCCTGCTGCTGATGCTATTACTTTGATCATTTGATAAAGATGGTATCTGCCAGGCTTCTCTACAGTAATGTTGCTCTTTTCCCCTTTGTAATGAACAATTATTTGTTTGGGGTGATACTTCACAGCTATGTAAATATTTTATTACTCATAAGGCTTTCTATTCATTCATTCATTCATTTCTCCATCACACTTTAAATTTATGCATTCATTTACTTATATCAGTATGAATTTATTGTTTTCTATTCAACTGGCTATAATTTGTAATTGCAATTATTTATTTTAATGTTTGAATTGTCCCAGATTTGTCCAGTGGGAGCCCCTCAGGCCGGCTTCTGTGTCTTTTTTTGACATGTCACCATCTCTGTTTTTGAACACTCTCTTGCTTTCTGGTACATAAAGATATTCCAAGCTTATTGGGAACTTCTTTGCCCTAGTCATGGAATGAGCCATTTCTCTAAGGAGGCTAGTTCCATTTAGTGATGAATGGTATTTAGAAAACAATTTCTGTGTGTACATTGTTATTGGGGTGTCACTATTCCCATGCCTTCTCATTTGTATCTATTTCTCTATATATTCATATGTTTATATCTCTAGATATCTGTCTGTCTGCCTATCTATCTATGTATCCCCTAATTCTGCCAGCTTTGACAGCCCTGCCTGCCACCCCAAATGTAGATGTTCTGTTCATCCTACCGAGCTCTGATTCCTGATGCCAGACCACTGCTGCCACTGCCCTCTGCATGGATGCCATTCTAACCTACTTGGGCTTTTACATCCTGCTCTGGGCCATATCTCCTCCATCCTGGTGAGGAAATTTACCATACTCAATCCCACTTCATGGCTGCTTTAGAACTGAATTGTTCTAGGAGGGAATGGAAGAGAAGAGACAAAGAAAGAGAGAGAGAGAGAGAGAGAGGAGAAAGGGAGAGGAGAGGAGGGGAGGGGAGAGGAGAGGAGAGAAGAAAGAGAGAGACAGACAGACTTAAAGTAATATTAACATAAAAAAATTACCTATTCCATTATCAAAATTCCTATCCATTACATAGTTTTGAACCAATTTATATATTTTAAAGATACAGACCCACAAGCTCTTCAGGATTTGAGGGATACCAATCTGTTTTGGGTTGCACTTGGTAGGTTATGGGGCTTGGGTTTGTTGTCCTTGCCATGTTTGAGTGAGATCCATGGTTTTCAAACTGTGTTCTCCATAGCCGTAGGTTCTGTGGACGCATCTCAAGGCTTCTCTGGGAGGGTGGGTTGGGGGAACTGCAGTGTCTCAGTGGCTTGCCTTTGTTTCCCATCCTACTTCAACCAGAAAATTCTGTTTGTAACTGTTCTGTGTATCAGGTTTCCACATAAGACTTCAGTTGAAAAAAAAAAAAAAACCTCAAATGCTAAAAATGTTTGAAAATCAGAGTTAGATGATCTCTCTGAGAATGTCAGCTGGGAGTTGTAAGAACTAAGCTTTGGAATTCTTAAGTGTACATCTTTTCTTCATGAATCTGAGCAATGGATAATTTTGTCATTAAAAATGTTTTCAACATAAATGTAATACATGATTCTTTTTGATTGTTCTCAGAGTATGGAAAATGGAAAGCCATTACCTCTCTCTCACTTCCTCTGCCCCAGTACAATGTGAGAAGGCCATTCTTAACATTTTGAAATATTCCTTTCTAGTATTTTTATTGTGCTTCAGTATAATTTTTAAAAGTAATTGTAATCATATATTATATATAATCTACTCTCAGTTTTCTAGACATAGAATTTCTGGGATCTCAGTTTCAATGAGGGATAAAGCAGCAGGGGTTTCCATTCATTCATTCAAATATTAAGTTCCTTCTACAGTGTTAGAAGCTGGGATACAGTCCCTGACCTCATTAAATTTGCAGTCTAGTTGGGGAAGAGACTAAATAATCTTAAGTGTAAGAGGTATTAGAAAGAAACACAGAGTGCTATGAGATCATACAATGGGCAGACTTTACCTGTTCTAGGGAATGGGTAAGGGGATGGGCAATAACTCTGAAGACTTGTTGATGAAACATTTAAGTTGAGACTTAAAGTTCAGTTAGCTGGTGAAGGATGTGGAGCTGGGGAGGAAAAATGATTTTCAAACAGAGAATATAGCCTATGCAAAGGCCCTGTGGTAGGAAAAAATAGGGCATGTTCAAGGAGCCAAAGAAATCTACTGTGGTGAGAGCATAGAAAATTAAGCAGCACAGGATGAGATAGGAGAGGTAGTTAGGATGCAAACTGGAGATTTAAAAGATTCTGTCTTTATCTTAAGGGAAATGGGAAGCACTAAAGGGATTTAAACAAGAAAGTTACATGATCAATTTTGTGTTCTAGAAAGAAGTCTCTGGGTGTTTTGAGAAGAATGAATGTGGACTGACAAGGGAGGATGCATCTTCACTATTTAGGTGGCTACCAACTAATTCATGTGAGAGATGCCAATGACTTGAACTACAGTATAGGCATTTGGGTTAGAGTACAAGAGACAAATGCATAAGACATAGGGACCACAGAATTGGGTGTCATATTTAATGTGGTAGTGAGGGAGGCCTGGATGTGTCAACCTTATTAGTAGGCCTCCACAAAGAAGAATCTGCTTACCAGGGTTGGTCACCTGTCCCCTGTGGATGGGACGGGGGAGTACACCTTGTCTATTGGAGTTGAAAGAATCAGGACATTTCATCCCTGTGGCCACAGTGATTACTACACAGATGAGCACATCTCAAATCTGCCCATCAGGCCTAACAAGTTTCAGTGGTGGGACTTTGGTCTGTACTATCATGAAAGTAGACTTATTCATTTCAATGATTCTGAAGATTGAGAAGACATGGGGACTGGAGCTAAGTCCCACCTTGACACTTTTTGGCTGGCCCCAAAGCTCAAAACTGAAATAAAGAGATACACTTGAGTCTGGAGGATGTTATTTGAATCCTGATTCAAACCATCTCCTTCCTCCTGCACTTTTTGGATATACAGTAAGAAACACTATTTTTATAAGGCTACTGTGGGATGGATTTCCTGCCATTTGCAATGTAAAGAATCTCCCCTGATATACCCACCACCCAAAATAAACTAATACCAACAATTTAGTTGTATTATATCAGCATTTCATCAAATGATGTATTTTAACAAAGTTGAAATCATAAATGTATGTTGAATTGATTTGAGAGGTCACCCCGAGAAACACTAGCAGGGAAGTAGATAGCAAGGAAAGGAATTCAATAAAATGTGCGTTATAAGAAAGTTACCAGTGTAGGCACATGGAGCTTAATCCTTGGTGAGGAGTCTCTGGGAAATAGTATAGAACATACTTCAGGGTCATCCTACCTTAGCGGTGAAGAAACTGGTGTATTTATCTACCATTTCCTCACTCATCATTGGTTGAAAACTACTGGAGGCATTACCTCTCTTACACCTTCAGTTTGCCCTCCATGTGGGTGGGCTAAGTTTGTTCCTGTGTCCAGAAATATAGTCCCTAGTCAGAGTTGCAGGTATTCCCCAGTAATCAGTAAGTGGAGGTGAGTACAAAGGATGTGCCAATATCAGTGATCACTTCTCGACTCTCATCTTACTCAGCCTTTCAGCATAATTCAACAAAGATATGCCACCTTCTTAAAGATTTTAACAATACCATATTTTCCTACCTCATTGGTTACTCTTTCTCAGTCTCCTTTAATGGATCGTTTTCTGGTGCCACCTGTGATTGTGCCAGTTTGATCCATCTATATACTCTCTCTCACTTAACTAATTTAATTCCCTTTACTGCTTCACTGAACTCCAGACCAACATATAGACCTGCCTACTTAACACTTCACTTGCATACCTAGTAGACATATCCACATGTATAAAACAAAACCAAACTCTTGTTTTTTTCACCAAAACCTCTTCATTTACTAATGTTTTACATTTCAGAAAATGTCCATTTCCCTAGTTGCCAAAACATTTATGAACCATTCTTGATTTCTCTTTCGCTCACCTTCCACATCTGACTTTATTAGTAAGTTCTCTGTCTTCATCTCAAAAATAAAAATCATAAATATAACAGTTTCTCCATATTCATCTCTATCATCTTAGCACAAGGCATTATCATCTTTCCGAATTTACTTGCAATGGCTTCCTAATTGGTCTGTAGATTCCTCCACTCTTGTACTGTTATAATTCATTCTATACACAGTAAACTATATGATATTTTAAAATCATATTGCTTCCTTCTTAAAATCTCTGATGGTTTCCCACAATACTTGAAAACAAAAACAGCACCATAATCTTGCCCTTCCCTACCACTCTGACTCATTTCCTACCACTTTCCTCTGCTTTCTGCACACTAACCACATTTACCTTCTCTTCTTAGTCATTCTTAACAGGAAAATACCACGCCATGGGACATTTTTAAATTTTTGGTTACATCTTTGCTTATTGTGATGTTTGGTAGTGTGTGTGGGTCAGTGATCTAAGATGTCCTGCAGTGTGCAGGATGTCCATGAAATGAGCCCAGTTCTGCATCCCGCATGACTTTCAAATATCCTGCCAGACATTCATGTAGGTGAAAGAAGTCTTCTTACAATTATTTGGACCTAAAACCTGATTCAATTTTACATATAAACACAAAGTTATCTATCATACCCTGAAATTTCTAGGAATGCAACCACATTGTAAATTGAGAAAAGATTGTAATTTGTTTTGTTAAAACTCTATCAAGACTTGCTCACCGTTTCAGAAAATCACATCACCAATGGCAACGCCATTTGTGGCATATGAGTTTGCCAATGCAACACACCTGTACCTGAGTCCATTTGTAGTTGTCGCATTCATGCTGATTCTAAGTATAGACACAAACATCTGACTACTTCATATGGCTTCTTGTTATTATACCTGAGCATTTTCATTTAGAAATACATATCATTTTACTTTCTGTTCTTTTACTTTATAGTATAGTTAGGGGATTATAGTAATATTTTTTGGAAATTATTTGTGTAAATAGTTTATAACGTATATGAATTTAGTTTCAGGGCAAAAAAGGGGATTCTACAAACTGTCATAAAAAGAGGGCTCTGGATCTAATTGGATTGAGAACACTGCTCTAAAGCTTTAATCTGGATACTCTCCCAGCTGTTCAAAGTGCTAGTTCCATTTGCCATAGTCTTGAACAATGGGCAAATTTCTATAGTCTATAGAGGGAGGGGAGGACAGTACACCAGCTCCTGAGCAAATTCTAATATCTCTCTGGAATTAACCTGGTAGAGCTGTACATGAGGCAGAGATAATTAGCCATTTACCAAAACCTTTTACTCTTCATTAGGTAGACCATATTCCCTAGCACCTTTCCCATTAGGTGTAGAAGAAATTGAAAAAAAAATTTTTCAGCATGTACTTTTTTCAGAGTTCATTTTGTCTATGTATAACTCTTATTTCTGGGGAGCAAACCTTGTAAGGTACACTGTGCATTGACATTTCCCTCCTTCTTCCAATCTCATTTTTTTTCCTGTGAGTTGCTCTCATGAAAAGGATTTAGAAAGGATGTAAGGTACAAGGTGTGATAAGTACCCAAGGAAGCAGTTTGATAGAGAGGTGGTGGCTCCATTTGCTTGTTTTATTGTTTTGTTTTCAGCTCTTTCTTACACCGGGTCACACTTAAATGGTGTAAAATGTAAGATATAATACATTTTCTTCCTTTTTACGGGTAGTCTCTTTTTATAAGATAAAGTTAGAGTAGGGTAGCTCAATTCAAGTCTATTTTCCTTGTACTTAATGTGTATGTTTCTGAGATTTTGACATTGAGTTGCCCATAAAACATTATCTTCAGTATTGAAGATTTTTGCCCTTTGGGAGGGATTATTTTTATATGTATTTTAGGGATTTTTAGAGTGACTACATTGGAAGCTAATGGTGTGGAACCTTTTTAAATCAAGAGCAATTGTATTGATTTATATATCAGACAGTAGCCTGTATAGTTGTCACAGGATGATGGTGATCCATGGAGAAATGGTAATGAACAGAAGGAAAGAATATAAGTCCTTTGTTGTAGGTAAAGGCACAATTTATGATACATAGACAAAGGAGATGAAGAAGCGTGTTTCCCTTTGATGGGGGAAGCTTCAGTGGACTTCAGGTTCCCACAATGATGACCCAATGCCAATGAGACCTCCTGACTAGGGTGAAGACACTACCACTTTTTGGGGGGAAGCTCACTTTACCATTCTTATTAAGATTTTTCTATCCACCTGGTCATTCCCCACTGCTCATGACACTTGGAATACCTATCTACCTGCCAGATGCAGGTGGCTTTTCGGCCTACCTGTGAAATTATATTATGAGAATGAAAAAGCCAATTCTCTAGGGTTAATTTGCCCAGAGAAACTCTCCCTTTAGCAGCCCCAAAGCTTAGAATTGTTCAGTCTGTTCCTCCAAAGTTAAATACTCCATCGTTCTCTAATGTTAGTTCTCAATTTTAAAGCAAAATTACCACAATTATGTGATGAATATTGAAATTAAGATTGAATTCTTTGTTCCAAACACTAACTAGTACTGTGAATGGTTCCTTAGAAAAAGAGTCAGGGCAATGCTGTACCAGCTTTATTAATGAAGGGATTGTTGGTTAGACCTTCATATGACTTACTTTTAGAAGTGCCACCTATCAGAAAACACCACTGACACTCTGGGCACCACAAGATAGCATTGTAAGATCTGACTTGGTTAACTTTATGCAGAACCTACTCACAGCAAAACATTCATCAGAACAGTTCAGTCAATGAGTAACCCCTGTAGCTTGCTCATTCTTAAGGAAAAATCGGAGTGATTAAAAATGTGCTTTACAATAGGCTAGTCAAACTAGAGAACATATTATTGCTGGTGGGGTGCTTGGGTCAAAGGAAATGTAGAACTAAATAGACTACTAACAAGCAAACACAGTGCTTCAGAATATGGGAATTATACATCTCATAAAATCCTGTTTTGAAGACAAATTATAATTTAGGGCAAAATGCTAGGCATTTATTGAGGACTAGATCAAATATCTCCTCTTCTGTGAAATCTTGATCAATCTACTTTGGCAGAACTGGTCAATCCTTCCTCCAAAAGTAATTTGTTCAATGATATTGAATTATTCCTATTATTATTATTATTATTATTATTATTGGTTGTTGTTGTATTGGTAGTCTAGTAGTTATTTGGCAGAGCCTATGTCTTATTATGTATCCTTATGGCTCAGTTCATTGTCAGGCCTATAGTAATTGCCCCTCAAATATTTATTGAAATGAATCCCTGCATGCCTGCATATATGAATCAATGAATGAACCAGTTTCAATGAAGGCTAAATATGGTTTCCTCCACATCATGTGTGGAGTAGATCGTGAATCCTATAGAAATAGTAGGATTGTGACTTTCCTATTGTAGCAATGCATTTAAATTTTATTGATGGAAAGAATGCAGTCTAATGATATTTCTCTAGTGTCAAACTTTCTGAAAGAGGGACATGTACTGAAGATTGAATTTTAAAACATCAACAAAAAAGTTATGGAAAACTTTTGGAATGTTAAATGATCATGAGAACAAAAATTTGGATCACATTTTAGACCTGGTTATTTCGTTTTAGAAGCACAGCAAATTGAAGAAAGATACAGTTTTTCCCCTCCTTGGGGGCCTCCTGCTTTCTGTTGGCAAAAGTCAGCCATTGCATGGAGAAGCTAGACTCCAAGAATCCTAAGTGCAGGGTCAGAGGGTATTTGCTTGCCTTTGTATTCCCAGTGCTCCACACAGATGTTAGAACATATTAGGTTTTTAATAATATTTGTTGAATAAATGGATCAATAAATGAAACATGTTCATCTGACTGTGGTTTTCTTATCAGCAGATTTAAAGGCACAGAGCCAGTTTCTACTGAAAGTTAGTTATAGTAACTTTCATAGTTTCACTCACAACTTTTGTTGTCCCATCGTATTTATTCCTCAAAGACATATTATTTGGAAATGTGAATTCTCCTGGCACGGGTTTCTACTACAACAAATTCCTCTTGATTCCAGCTGCGTGGTGCTTAAGTTTCAGTTATTTCAAGTGCTTCTCCAGCATTTTGTCCACAGAACTACTGTAGCAGTTTTCACACATAATTTCCTTTACAAAAAGCCCTTACCAAATGCAATTTCCCTTTCATGAAATTGTACATATGCAGATTTACTTTTGTACACTTTTCCACAATCAGGAGAATCTTACTTTGATTAGATGCACACCTGTTGGGGATACTTTGAAAAAGAGGCAGTAAAAAGTTGGGAATTTGAAAAAGAGAAAAAAGAGGTAAGCAGGTGGCAGACCAGGAGAGAGATTTTTTAAATGCAGCTTTGGGAGAAGTTAAGGTGGCTGAGGCAAAGTTAGAACTGCATCCCATTGGCTGGAAGGAGGAGAGGTACATGTGTTCTAGCACAGAATCATCACAAGCAGAGCTAAAGTTCTGTGAGTGGGTAGAACGAAGGCCTGAGAGGTACATATTTGGTGTGCCTAGTTGCTTGAATGAAAGTTGCTGAGGACTTTTTTCCAGCCAAGTTACTGTATGTATTTGGGGTCACCGTGTGACCCAGGAAGCAGGAGTCAAGGAGTCATCCATCTACCCAGCAAGGCATGTAATGTAATATGTATTGGGTAGGGGAGAGGTATATTATCTGCCACAAAGCGAAACAAATATACAGGTATGTTGTTGAAAATGCTGGGAAGAGATTTTATTACGTTATCTTCATTGTTTGGCTTTCAAGAACAAAAAACGTCTATTTATAATAACTTTTGTAGCTTCCTTCAACCTTGGTGGCCCAAACTTATTTTTCCTTTAAAGGCTTATTTTTTCTGGAAGTGTGGATTCTTCTGGCACAGGGATTTTTGGAGCCTAATCCTTTTATTGGAGAGGGAAAGTATATGTTTGTGTAACAATCTAAAAATTGCATAAGCCATAGATATGCAAAAATATTATCAATACTTTCTTTATCTTTCCATAACTCGACTTAATTTTAATCTTCAGCCCCCTTTATGGTCTGAAGCAGAAAATGTCATTTAGTTACTTATACTTTTAGTGGTTTCTCAATGATTTCAGATTTAAATCCAGTCACCTTCAAGAATCCCCCCGCTCTGATTCTCCTTGGGGTTGATGTTAATCATGAATGTTCCAGATACAGTATTTTGGGAGAGAGGGCATCCATTCCTCCACATTGATTTGCCCTGTGCTGACTTCAACCAAGAAGGACAATAATCCTATCATAGGCTTTGTTCGTCTGTATGTCTGGAACATGAGGACCCTCCAAACTGTTATTTTGGGAGGGAGTGCCATCCCCCTTTCAGATTGAAATTTTATGATCTATACTGTAGCAACTTACTCTTCCAATGAGCACCAGAATCTTCCCTGTCTATTAGCTTTGTATTACATTTAGGAAATTCTTTGCCATGTAAGAGAATATTTGGTAGTCTGGCTGATTCCGACTGGACCCTTGAGGACTTCTATGAGAATGCGGAAAACCCATTGTGAATTCATCCTTCTTCCTTTCTTCCTTCCCTCCCTCCCTCCCTTCCTTCCTTTCTTTCTTCCATCCATCCAACATTTACTGAGTACCAGGTACTTACTAGGCACTGGCAGTAGAAGAGTCCTTCTCTGAAGAATTTCATTTTCTAATAGAGAGTAAGAATTTTACTTTCTAGTAGGATGTGAGAACCAAAAATTTGCCTCCTACCTTCCCCCCACCCAACACTCACACACAAAGCTTGCATACTGGAAGCTTGGAAACTACTTTCCTTGACAATGTACTGTCTATATTAACATAACTTTATTATTTTATGAAACCCTTGCCCAGACTTATGGCTTTAACTCTTCAATGGAAAGCTTCAATAAACACGTTGCACCCTCAAGTTCTCTGAACCTCTTGCCTCAAAAATTCTTACCTTGCTGTTTCATGGTCCTTACCCAGTCCTAACCAACCCCCCATCTCCAACCTCACCCCCCAAGTTAAAAGACCACCTTAAACCAAGCTTCCAATTCTCAATAAATTATGAGCTTGCCTCTCTGAGACACTGCCGAAGCACCATCAGGGTAGTATCTTCCCTTGCATGGTAAGCAACAAACTCAGCTTTGTCTCAACAAGCTATCAACAGGCTGTATTGTTGGTATTCAGGGAGCCAGCACTCGGCAGTGTTATCATCATAACTCAGTAGCTAGCCCTAATTTTAAGAGAAGGTATATTTAGTACATATAATTAGCTCAACTTTCTGTGAAAAATTATTTTAAATGTATGTTTATGTATGATCCGAAGTTAGGCCTTTCATTGTTGCTTCACGATATGGTTTGGATACCCAACAGAGATTACTTCTCAATGGATATTAAAAATGTTATCTTTGTTAATCACCATGTTAGGGTTTATATAATGCAGGTTCTACTCATGTCTCGGGTACTGAGTTTAATAATTCCAGATGCTGAGTGTCCCTCACCTGTCCTAGACCCATACTCCACTCAGTCACCTGCTACTGTGATTAGGTTCCTAAAATAACTGACACAGGAGACACTATTTTAAAACATTCTTCATTTTTGACTAAGCTTTGTCCCTTCTATCTGCTGACCTACCTAGGTTTTATGGTCTGACTGTATCCCTCCAAAATTCATATGTTGAAATCCTAACCCCGAAGGTGAGGGTATTAGGAGATCAGTCCTTTAGGAGGTGATTAGGTCATGAGAGCAGAGCCCTTATGAATGGGATTAGTACCTTTATTAAAGAGGCTCAGATTGCTTGCTTCCTCTTTGCCATGTGACAATACATTGAGAAGTCTGACCTGGAAGAGGGCCCTCACCCAACTGTGCTGGCACTCTGATCTTGGACTTTCAACCTCCATGCCTGTGAAAAATAAATTTGTTTTTTTTGTAGGCCACCCAGTCTGTGTTATTTTGTTATTGCATCCTAAATGGATGGACTAAGAAGTTACCTGGGCTGAACAATAAATACAATCCCTAAAATTCCTTTGTTAAGCATATGTAAGACCTCCATTGACCAGCATTCTTAGTTGTAGGCAACAGAATCTGACCTAGCAAGTTTACTTGGCAAGGAATTTATGATAGTTCACAGAATTATTGGGAGAGCTAAAGTACAGACTCTAGGCTGAATTTCTGGGAACAATGCCCAGAACCACACTGAAAACTGGCTTGCTAAGAAAGCTGCTATTGCCATTGGCCTGGAACCCAAGGCCTCTGCCATGATCACAAAGATGTTACATTGGGCAAGTTCTCCCACTGTTGCTGGCCTCCGAAGAACCAGACACCTCTGCCACTATGCTGTCTGAGAGTGGTTTTCAAAGTGTGGTCCCTGGCAGCAGCATTGACATCACCTGGTAACTTGGTTAGAAATGCAAATTCTCAGAGCCCACCCCAGACCTAGTGAATTAGATGCTCTGGGGGTAAGGCCTGATGATTTGTGTTTTTGATGCAGGCAAAAAGTTTGAAAACTACTGCTGTATGAGATGGTTCACTTTATTACTATAAATCTTATGCACATATAGGTGTATCTGCTTGGCAGAATGTAGGTCATATGAGGAACTCTGGCTACAAAGAAGACTAAAGGAGTCTACAACAGTATTTCTCAAAATTCAAGGTGTATATATATATATATATATATATATATATATAAATCACCTGGAGATCTTGTTAAAATGCAGATTCTGATCAGGTCCAGTGGTCACTGCCAATAAGACCAGAGGTGATGCCAATACTTCTGCTCCATGAACCGCAATTCGAGTAGAAAAAGTCTGTAGTACAGAAACACGTGCTGGAAACGCAGGCAGGGGGATTATGGCTAATCCAATATGTAATATCTTCTATTTACCCTCTTTTTTAATAAAAAATCATGACCTCCAAAATTTGCAAGAGACAGACATTCTTCTCATGGGGAGAAGTCTGCTGAGTCTTCATACATTTTTCTTGTCTACTGCCTTTACTTGAATAAGGAATCCACATCACCTTTCTTGGAAAACTTTGGGGTGTCTGGGTATTTTCAGGGAGAAGTTGGGTTTTCCTTAAAGCTTGAGGTGAGCCAGACTCAGTAGGCAGTTCCTTAACTTTTTCTTTGAATCTATTCAATCTTATAAGACTACCTCTCAATCAGAAAATAAACCCTATAAACTCAACAGTACGCCCTCACCAAGGCTCTTCTTGCTCCTGCCACTGTTGAGTGCCCACCTACCAAGGGAGCCTAAAGTTGAGCCCTGATATGGTAACAATTCCTGGAGGATTCATCTGGCTACCTGGTAGCCAGTTGATTACATTTGATCCCTCCCCTCATGGCTAAAGTCAGTGCTTTGTTTCCATAGGAAAATTCTCAAATTTCAGGAACAGTTTTGCCTTTCCTGCCTGGACAGCCTTGGCCAGCATTACCATTCGTTGACTTATATTTCTGCCTTATCATGATATTCCACCCAACATGGCCTCCAACCAGAGAACATATTTTACAGCAAGGAAAGTGTGACTGGTCTTCCGATGTGACCATTATCCAAAACAATGGATAATGTCTCTGGTGGAAGCTGTGCCTGCTGCCTGGCTCTTCATGTTTTTGAATCAGAAGACAGAGAAAGTAGTCATTATTCTGGTTGAGACAGGTGTGCCAATTACTAGGGGTAAATTGGGTTGCTGCTAAACAATAAAGGCAAAGAGAACTATATTTGGAACCCAGAGGACTCACTAGGGTATCTCTTAGTATCTTTTCTTGCTCAGTAGTCCTGATCAATGGAAAGCCATGAAAACCCAATAAAGAGAAGGTAACTAAGGACTCATATTCTTCCACCCCAGAGAAATGATTCAAGTCACCTCACTATCTAAAGAGCCCCATCTAACTGATGTATTGACACAGGGTAAGAATGAATAGTGTCAGCTGTGATTACAAACAGAGACCTTGTGATCAGCTTTAGAAGCAGGGACTGTAGTAACTATTTTATGTTAATTAATTGCTTCTGTTCCTCTATTCCTCTTCCTTCCCTACTACCCTACATTGAAAAAAGAACCGATGATGGCTCATGATTTAGGTTTCAGGTAGGAACATGGCCATGATGAGTATCTGATGCGACTTAGCTGGGGAGATAAATCTCTTGCCTGGACAAAGAATCAAAGTGGACGTTAAGGAGTGCTTGTGAAAATGATTGACTTTTGCTGGTTATCTTCTGCTTGCTACTCCAGATCAACTTCACCCTTCTCCTCCCACCTCTGTGCCTAAGGGCAGTGACTGGGATGAAAGTCATCGTCTCCCTTCCCTTCTGCTTTCTGTCTGTTTGAATAAGGGGGAACACTAGCACGAGTTCTGAGGGAGGACAGCACATTTAGGGAACTTGTTTTCCCGGTTTCCTGTGGGTTTGCTGGGTACTGGCCACTTTCATAAGCCCAAGGCCTCTGTCAGATGGCCCTTTCCATACCACTCTCTCTGCCTCCATGTTCTTTCCTTGAACCTGCAGGCCCAGCGGGTAATGACACCCACTACTCCTAGCTCTGGAATACTGCATGCTCCCTTATATTTTTTAATACCTTCCCCACTCCATTTGTAACTACTCCTTTGTTAAACTCTCCTCAAGTCATCCACTTTGAGAGTGAAATATAAGTCCTGCTAGGAACATTTTTGATTCTTGGGTGAGGATTGACAGCCTCCCCCTTACAATGACCAAGATTTAGACCCTACTAATTCCTTTTGTGGCTGTAGAATAGTTAACTTTTACTTTCAAATTATTCCAGATAATATTCAGTTATGTAGAAGTTATCCCTTCAAACATCCTGTTATTTTGACATGAATTGAAGTTGTATGGAATAGTTTTCAGTAGATTGAAACAAGTGAGAGCCTCTAACACCAGGAGTACAGACAGCAGAGATGATTCCTATTCAGTGTGCATTGAATGATTTTACACATCCCCCTAAGCAGTGGATTTTAACTTTATGTCAATATATTTCATCTTCAGATGTCAGCTGTAAGGGGGAGATAACAAGTTTTCTATACATTTTTTTTCATCAGATTATATATTTTTGTTGTTCTTAAATCCAAAATTTTAATTTGGTTGGGAAATAAGTTGTAGTTACATATTTATTTATGTTACTTGCTACAAAACTAATCTGAGTTTCCTGAGAGAATAGTAACTAAATCTATTTTGCTTATTTCTATATACATACATAGAAGACAATATCACAATAAATCTTTGTTGAGAAAGTGAATTAAACTCATTATTTGAATAGAAAGAAAAAGGTATAGGGGCTCTAAATTTGGTTTATGTTACCAAGGGAGTTTGTGATATGAGTATCAATGTGATTGGTTTGCAGATTACCTATACTGTTTTTTACCACAAATTCAGTATTTTCAGTAATATTATATATATTTTCCTCTTGGGTGCCACAATTAAAATTATGAGAATTTATTTCTTAATTGAGAATAAAATGACTCCTAAATAAGTCAATGGATTTTTATCCTTGCTTTAAAGCTTACATAAATAATGAGTAAATGAAAATGAATCAACAGATATTGGCCTTAAGAAGAGAACATGTAGGAGGGATAAGTTGCAATATTGTGGCCTGGGAAATGTGGGGGAATTGAGGATATCATATATGTCAGTGACAATTTTTTAGGGTGAACCCCACAGAGGATATTTCATTCAGCTCACTTATCAACTCACTCAGTTTTATTTGTTGTTATGGTTAGTAAATATTGTTTGTGAGCCCCTGTGTGCCAGACATTGTTTCAGGTACTGGGCATACATCAGTCAACACAACAGATATAGTCCTCCTGTCATTTAGTGTCCAGTCAGGAGAGACTCTTTTAGACTTAAAACAATACTTTCTATGCTATCCTTGTTTTGTCTGAACTTCATGTTGATTGATCATGGCTTCTGCTGAGAAGCAAAGGCTAACAATTCTTTTGTTGGAATGAGAGAGAAAAGGGAAATAGTTTTAGTTTAAGGGCAAAGCTTGATTCTAGAAACAACTGTATACGCTTGATTTGCGAAGCACTGTGTGCTAATGAGAGAACTAGGATGGGCAGAATGTTATGATTTCTTAGTAAGTAGAAGCACTGAGATTAATTTAGTCAAGTTGATATAGGCTTATTGAAGAAGAATTACATCCGAGTTAAAGAAATCATAAAAGAAAGATGTTAAATTATTAAGAAAATGAGTAAGATTTTTATCTTAGAGTTACATATGAACTGAATGAATTTTGAACAGAAGATTAAAAAAAGGAATTTGTCAGTTATTTGGATACAGATTATAATGATATGAAGGAGTCAAGTGTACTAAAATGTCATTTGTTCTTTGCTGTTATTGATATTTCTCCTTTCAGGTGGCAGAGCCTAATTTCCTTCTCTTTGAGTCTTTGAGTGTAGTTGAATTTAGTGGCTCACATTTAATAAATTAAATAAAGTGGAAGTGATGCTATACAACTTCCAATAGTTGGTCACAAAGGCACTGAGGCTTCCTCCTTGCTTTTTTTTTTCTAATGTCCTGCTCTGGGGGCAGCTACCTGCCACTTGGTGAGAATGCTTAAACAGCTGTGTGAGAGGTCCATTTATGTATGTATGAAGGCTACACGTCAACAATCTACAATACACTGAGGCCTCCAGCCAGTAGTCATGCAACTGAGCCATCTTGGGAATGGATCCTTTAGCCCCAGTCAAGCTTCCAGATGATTGCAGCCTCAGCTGACAACTTTACTGCACCCTCATGAGAGCTCCTGAGCCAGAACCATGTAGCTAAGCTGTCCCTGGATTTCTGACCCACAGAAATCTGTGTAAGATAATGCATGTTTATTGTTTTAAGCTGCTAAATTTTAGGGTAATTTGCATCACAGCAGTAGGTAATCAAACAGGAAGAAATACAAATCTGTGGGCTTATATTTGCATAGTATGAGTGCCTTTACCTCAGAGCAGTTTCAAGATATAATTTGCAAGACTCAGGATCTCAGCCTTGGGATAAAAGCAAAGTAGTGGGACTGACCATTACTGTGGATATAGGTAGAAGAGCAAATGTGTGAAGCAGTTCAGGGTATCATGAAGTAACAAGAGGGAAGGATCTCAGCTACAGAGAAGCTAAAGAGAAAAAAAAAAATTCTCTCTCCTAGTAAAGCAAATGACAACTGTGAATTTATGTATACAAAAGAGTAGATCTAGGGCTAAATCTTGGTATCCTGTGGTGCCAAATGTGGATCTTCACAAGAGTGAGAAGTTTACTTTTGTTGAGTTTGCCAGGGAAGGGAAAGAAGAAGAAAGGAATAAGCAGGAGTTATTATTCTGGTTTTGGAAAGAGTTTACTGCTTTATCAATCCATCTATTGCCTTGATGGTCATCCTAATATCCTGAAGCTGTAGCTGGTGCCTGACTTGCCCTCTTAACTCCAGCTCTTACATGATATTTTGCACCAAAGAGGTACCAATACATATATATTTACTGAAATAGTCAATGAATAAATTAAAGAGAGGAGAATGAAGAAACAGAAAAGGAGAAGGAAAGGCGAAAAGATGGGGTAAGTGTAAGGAAATCAAAGGGAAACGGATGCGAGAAAGAGGAAAAGTAAAAGAGACAGGGAGAAAGGGAGAAAGGGGAAACTGGAAGGGGAAAAGAGGAAAGAAAAGAAAAAGGGAGATACTGTATGGTGCTACTGCATCGGACCATGAGCTTGAAGGTGAGACTGGAGGCTGTGTTCGCAGGTCCCAGAGAGAACAACTCCAGTTGAGTTGGCTATGAGAGGCAACTGAACTGGGAAGTTCCACCAGGCTCCCACTTTGTCAGCCTGATGGCAGCTTCCACAGTCCCCTCATCCTATTGTTGGGCCATGTTTTTTTAATACAATGCATATGCTTTCTATGACTGCCCTCAAACAGAGAATCAGAAAAAAACCTTATTTGTGTGATTCAGAATTTTGAGACCTTTTTTTCATGATTCTAATAAACAAAAAAATACCATATAGAGAGCACTGTTACCTTCTTGTGATGTATTTCCAAAGCTTTATGATCATAAAAGTTACCCAAGAGCTTTAAAAAATACAGGTTCCTAGGCCCAAACCCTACCGAATCAGATTCATTCATTCATAAGATTCTCAAAATACATCAGTCTCTTTTTACTGTCCATGGGAATTTCCCTGAAAAATATCTTGCTCCAAAATTTCAACCCAGTTATCTTAGTCCAAACCAAGTGCCCCAATCTCAGTTACTGACCAAAAGATGTACTTTGGTGCCAGTGTTTCTCAAACTATCTGTATGGAAGGACCAGTTTTTTTTTCTTTTTCTTCTAACTTCCAAACTGTCACAGACCAATTTTTAAAGTATAAAATACTATATAATTGAATTAATAGAAAAATGAAGTTAAAAGATATACAAAACAAAACCTCCAAATTTTTTATTATTAAGTTCAACAGATATGGATACTCTGTCAAACTGCTACACAAGTTTCTAAATACTTACTGTGAATTTCTGTATTAATCTCATTGGGAGATGGGGCTGTAATGGAGGGCCTCCTTTGGGATTTTTCTTCCTAGCTGAACATTCTAACCATTTCTCTTCTACCAAGCAACAGTTACTACGTTAGTTCACTTTCCACGACAAGTGAAGTTTAAATTCTCCAAAAATCCTGCATACACCTCTCATGGACATACATGGGAAGAACAAATGTTTGGCCCCTACTTATTAGCTGTCTGCCACTAAGTCCCCTCCCTCTGGCTGACACTAGTTTCCTGTCCCCAAGCCAATCCGTAATCCATTCCAAAAGTTCTTCCCCCAAGCTATGTTTTTGATCTTGTAAATCAATCCTTGTGTTGTGCAGTTGTATCACATGCTTCTCTGATGTCCAGCTGTCCACTGTTTCACCCTGATCTATTCATTAGACAGTATACTCAAAGGATTGAAGTCAATTAATGTGGAAGGGCCATTGTTTCTCTAGTGTTCCTCACTTGTGGGTTGATGCTGGGAGTTCTGTAAATTATCAATTAACACGCTTTCTCCTATTGCCTCCAGACATGATTTTCAGTATGTTTTCATGAACTTTGAAGTTCATGGGCTAGCTTCCACTTTATTTTCTTTTCTAAATATTGGGAATGTAGAATGTATTTCTGTTTTATTATCCAAACGTGGACTATATGTTTCCTTCTTTTTTGGATTAAAATAAGTAAACGTTTAAAAAAAAAAAAAAAGACCCCCATCTTAGTTTTTTGGAACACTCTCAATACACAATAATAATAGAAATAATATGAAGAAAGGAAAGGTATGTTGGTATCAGTCACCATTTAATCCATTCCCTGGATTTCTAAGATGATGTGTCTCCCCAGATAACTTCCACAATCCTTATTCTAAAATCATCTGACCATCTACTAATGATTCAATCCCAATGACTGGTCAGATAGTCCTAAGTGTCTGGTTGGCATTTTAAGTTCAACAGATACCAAATAAATTTAATATCTTTTTCTCAAACCACATATTTTATTTGCCAGTTATTCAGGGCAAAACCTTGGTATTATCTTTGAATTGACTCTCTCCCTACATAGCTAGCCTTACAGAATTCATTTCTGCAAGGTGTAATCCTTCTTTTCATTCCTCTGTTACAAACCAGGCTCTCATTTTTATTTAGAGAGTTGGATTAAGTGAGTTCCTCTCTTTCAACCACTCCTAATGTTAACCCAACGTAACACAAGAACCAGATGAATTTATTTTAAAGCACAGCTTGGCCTTAGTGAGTCCCTTTTACTGTTACTGAATACAAGTTCTTGTGCCCAACGCACAGTGAGGCCAAACAAACTGAAACATCAGAGTTTGGAACAGAGGAAGTTTTATTGCAGGGCCAAGCAAGGAGAATGGGTGCCTTATGTTCAAAAACCTGAAATCCCCAATGGTTTTTGGGGAGAAGTTTTTATAGGCAAAATTTGGGGTGAGGGCTGCAGAGTGTGTGACTTTCTTCTGATTGGTTGGTGGTGAGGTAACAGGGTGGTATTCTAGAATCTTGTGCTCAGCCTGAAGTTGCCATCCTCTACCTGGGTGGGGCCCTTAGTTCCTGCAGAAGAACTCAAAGATATTGTGACGTATATTTCTTGAGGAGGAACCAGGATCCTGTCCCAAGGCTGCACTATTGTTTCTTAACTGCTCCTCCCTTTTTTCTGCATACCCTCCCTTCCCTGATTAAGAACTGTTTGAATCTGACCATTGGAAAACAGGGAAGGTCAAGGAGGCTGAATGAAGCCTATTTCCTACAAACAGGAAATGGGGGACACAGAAAGGACTTGCACCCTGGGAGGGCCCCACAGGGTCCTACTCTTGTTTTGTTACCAATGGAATACAATTTGCATTCGTTAGCATGGTGTTTAAGACCTTCCTATCCCTGTAAGTACTCTAAACTCCTGCAAAAAACAAAAACAACAAAAACAAACAAAAACCCCAAAACAAAACAGGGACTTTGAAAAGTACATACAGTGTTGCATCTGTGTGTATTTATGTTCCATTTTCCTAGAATGCCCAGATTCCCACTTTCCAAGTGTCTATTGCTTACTCTTTACAATCTCTGCCTCTCTCAAGAAGTCTTCTCTGATTTCTCCATTCAAAAAGAATTCTACCTCCCATAATATTTTTTTATTTCTCTTATTTTATGCATTTCTTATATCATCTGGTAGATTGTAAGCAGTTCAGTTAAATATTTAAATTGCATTTTACTATTGTAGTTTTAGAAACCATCACAATACTATCCTTTTTATTATTATTTTGATGTATAGGATTTTGGAGTCAACAGACCTGGATTCTAATCCTGCCTCTACCATTTTTCACTTTATATTTTTTATCCTCAGTTTCCTCTTCTGTAAAAAGGGGATAATAATAGTGCCCATTCCATTGGGTGTTGTGTGTGTGTGTGTATGTGTGAGTGAGAGTGAGAAAGAGAGAGAGAGAGAGAGGCTTAAATGAGAATCTATATCCAGCACTTAGAAACTGTTTCATATGTACCAAGTGTTCAATAAATGTTGGCTATTGTTATACCACAACTGAGATAAGGTGAGGTTAATAATTAAATAAGTTGCACCTCAAACACATTTATTTTTTATCTACAGCTTTAATTACCCAGGGTTCCTAAAGAATAAAGTGATACAAGAAACACTACAGAATCAGCAGAAATTATCTTATTGGGATTATACTACAAGAAAGGGCAAACAAATGCAAATATGACTCTTCTTCTTGCACAAAGTATTTGCTCTCCTCTCTGCCAGTCTGTGGCTTCCCTCACAAGATTCATTCAACTCCCAGACAAAGATGACTAAGATATGTTTCCTGCTCTGTGAGGGTTTATAATCCAGTTGGGTGAGATAGGTCTGTATACATATAACCATCATATGAAATAGATTATAATTCCAAAGAGGAACAGCCTTGAAGTATATGAATGGCTTCAATGAGCAGAAAAAATTTGGAAATCATCCCTAATGAAAACAATTAAGAACATGGCAAAGGCAAAGTGATGGAAATCCCCCTATCTTTGGGAATTATTGCTTGAATATTTTATTCCTCTTCTACTCACCTCTTAGACAAACTTAAAACTTCTAAGGTGTAGAAAATTAGGGAGTATTCTACCCAGATAGAGAGCCACTCTTAGGAACTCTCTGTGTAGGTGGAGTGCCACTTCTACAATAAAAGAACCAAGTGAAGAAGTATCTTCCGGTCACTTTTTCTCTAAGTTTTGCTGTATGGAGTAGTTACGATAATGGTAAGCATGGATAGCACAAACAGATAAAATGCAATAATACATGCTCATCATCAATAATATATGCTCATTACCATTCATGAAAAGAAAGCAAGTCAGTTAGTATCAATATCTTTTCCAATAATTGGAAAAACACATTATAAACACATCTATAATAAAGTTTCAGGTAAGGTCTAGGTGTCTTTCTTTCAGATATATTTATTACAAGGTATGTGCATTTACTGTAACCAATAATAGATATAATAAAATGATCATGACATCAATCTGTATAGCTATGCTCCCTTTCCTCTTAAAGTGCTTTTAATATTTCATTCTCCATCATTGACCCAATTTCTTAGAGAGGAGAGTCTAAGGAGGCCTTTTTTTTTTTTATAAAGCTTATAGAGAAAGTGGGCACTTTTCTTTTTAAAAATCATATAAAAAATAGGACAAAGTACTTTGCCAGCATGGGATATTAACATAAAACACATGGAAAGTGCTGCTGTCACAAAATAGCTTATACTTTTTTCTTAGATCCAATTTATCATGGTGTTCTGAATTTGAGTATAACTTTTTTTGGTAAAAATGACTCTTCACTCATCTATGTGAACAAATGGGACTTTAGGCATAGCATCACAAGAGGATTTCCTATGCTATGTTAAGACCCCAATATGGACATTCCATTGTGAATATAAATAACCTCAGTCCCTCTAAACACACTTCTCCATATGGTTTTGCTTAACAATGCACAAATGCCCTGGATGGAAACCACCTCTTTAGCTATAGGCAGGCCAGCAAGCTTCTGTCACTGTGTTCTCACTGGTAGGTCACTGGATGTGAATGCCAACCAGGGCAATTCCCTTGGCAGTCAAACTTGCAGGCAACTTGCCAGTACAGGGATATTTTAAGGCTGCTGTACCTTAGAAGCCTGCCAGGTTTGTTCTTTTGTGTGTGAGGCCATGTCAGTTTTTTTCCCCCAGGTCTGATGCTTCAGAGAAATCTATTGGGATTAAAGTCAAGGAAGAAAGGACTAGATGAAGATATATAGTCAACATTGACATTGATAATTTTTTCCACTACTCTTAGTCAAATGAGCATTGAGAATCTCTGAAAATGTGTTTTCAACGAAAGGCTCCCCAGTTGACCGCACTCATCATGTGTTCACAGAGGCTACAGAAATTGTTTCCTGGATGTAAGAAATTCATTATAAAAATTCTTAGGAGTCTGAGAGTTTTCTGGATTAAAAAAAAAATTAAGATTAAAGTTTTAGGAAAACGCTTCTTGCCAGAAGCTAACTCTTACTGAGGTATTAGCGATATTTACTTTACCATAACCTAGCCTATGGAAAGAGAGGTTACTGCCTGCTTCCTCAGCCCATTTCTTTTACTCACGGCTCTTATGTAGGCATCTACTTCCATTGATTCATTTTTGATTATTGATTCCTGCTTCTTCACATACTTCCAAATCCCCTCTCCCTATACTCTAGTGAGGACATCGAGGATGGATTTCCATAACCGTGTTCACTTATTTTACTAAAAGTAGAATTAGTAGCATTCCGAATCCTGTTAGTTTACTTGTGTAACTATGTCTTTCAGTTCTTGATAAAAATCATCACCTTTTAGCATCTTTCAGCTAGTAATATTAAGTATCATCCACGTGTCAGGACTGCACTAGATGTTTTGCGGATATCATCTTTAACTTTTGCAATGAGCTGAAAGATACAGAAGAAACTGAGGTCCAGAGATTTGACCATATTGGGCCAAATCCTAGAAGACAGTTACATTGTGTTGAGAATACAGTTTTCTTTTCTCCATAGTTCAAATTCATTTCACTATAACTTGCTTTTATCTGTAGACTGAGACTCTTTTACTGTCTAGTTTTCTCTATTGGATTTTATATTTTTGAGATTGGATAGCATTTTATTTCTACTATAGAAGGGCTGTGCCTTGCTTACACTTAAACTGTCAGTGGTCACTAACTTATTGACTCTGGAATTAATAAAATATACTGTCTCATCCTCGCATCAACATCTACTTGTCGAGTCATTGGTACCAAGCTTCTTTCTTCCATAGCCCGTGTTGACAGAATTGAGCTTTTGTCCTGGTCTCCATTCCCAAGAACTGGGATGATGTTCAGATTACCCAAAGCCTACCTTGATCACTTGGACAAGGCCCTCCTGCCATCCTATGAGAACTCTGCAAGAGATATCATACAAAGGAAGTAAGGGACCAATTTATTATTAGGTGCAGCTTTGACATAATTATAGAAAACTGGGCTGAATTTTCAAGAGACTTCTTTTGGCAGGATAAAGGCTTAAAATATTGCCCCCCAAACTCAACCAAAAATCTCTGGACTTGTTTATTTGTTAGATAAACAAAGCTCAAATCTTTGCCTTCAGCTAGCCAAACAGAATATTGATGCTCTAGGCAATTTTCAGGGTTTAACCTGAGCTAACAATTTTATAGCTTCTTACAGAGTGAAATGATATTCAAGAAGAGTCAAAGTAACCTTCTATTCGTCTTTCTCTTAATATATTCCAAGTTTTACCTATCATTGTGCTTTCACCAGAAAGTTTATAGGAAGTTTTTTATTTTCTACCAGGCAAAATACTTGATGCTTTATATGATTTATTAAATTATAAAATCCAGAATTATATTCACATTGTAGATATTATCATTTCATTTTACAAGTGGTGCAACAGGCTCTGAAAAGTTAAGGAAATTTTTACAATATCATTCAGATAGTAATTAATGGAGACAGACTTTGAACATGTATATTCCTAATACTCAAGTCCTGTTACATTGAATTAAAACCATGAGTTAGGTTTGATTATGTCATCTGTTTTATTGAGGCTCAATATAAGAAGTGGTAATATAGTAGATATTGATTTCTTGATTCTTTGTAAAATCATCAGTGAAATTTTTTCTATCTTTTGATTGTGCCTTATATGGAAACTAATAAAATAAATCACTTCCAAATTTGATTTGAGGATAAAGTGTTTTCTCTTAAAGAGCTAATGTTTTCTTTTATTATAATAAATAGAAGTATATAGCATTTTTTTTTCATTTTTGCTTTGCTTCCAGGAAACTCAGAACTAAATATTAAAGCTCAATCATGGAAATTATTTTAGGAGGTTAGGAGATTGATGTATTTTCTTCTTCATCACTTAATTTTTTTTTTCTTTTTTTATTGACAGTTTTCTTTTATTCTAAGTCTGAAATCCATTTTTAAAGAAGAGGTTTAGGGAGTCTAGGGAGAGGTTTAGGGAGGTTTAGGGGAGAATGGATACGTGTATATGTATGGCTGAGTCACTTTGCTGTGTACCTGAAACTATCACAAACTATTGTTAATCGACTATACTCCAATATAAAATAAAAAGTTAAAAAAAAAGAGGTTTAAATCATAAATTAATATAGATACAGATTCAAAATCTATATTTTTAAAATGAGACTTCTCAAATTTGTGTCTCATCTACCTACCTACCTATCTACCTATGTTGTTATTACCCCACATTTTTTTTTTCAAATTTTGAAAGCTGACTTATTGTCATAGCAAATCTTAAGCATTACTCTTTCAAAGCTCAAATTGAATATTTATTTAAGAAAAAGCTTGCAACATTCTTTTAAAGGACAGAACTTACAAATTAGATTTCGGTTAAAAAATGATGAAATGCCAAGTCTTAGTTCACAGTTTATTTTAAATTTTATAAGAGTTTGCACTTGTCTTCTTTTCTCCTCCTGTCCTTCCCTGAAACATTCCAGTCATTATCACATTGTATTTATAGCAATCTTTCCTCTGAAAATGTGTTCATGGAACACTGACCATGTTTCATATATAAAAATGAATCCAAAGTAAATTGATTGAAAATATACATATTGTGTTTGAGTTAAGATGATGTCAAAGCAACTGGGCAACTGGTTCGTTAGGGCACTTCAGGTGTTTAATGCCTGTCGTTATTTGGCCAGTTCTGTGCTAAAATGAGTCCAGGTAGTTACTTGGCATTGTGGCAGACAAAAAACGTTGACAAAATTTTGCATTTTCTGTGTAGTTCTTTTGACATCCCCTAGGATAATGAGCTTTACATGTTTTCAACAGCACTTTGATGTGGTCTGTCTGTTCGGACACAATTTGCTTCTCTGACTATATAGGAGTAGAGGGCATCTCATGCCTTGAATCCCAAAGATATGAATCAAACTTTACTACCTTCTATAGCTCTTCTCTTTTAATTAACCTGCACACATTTAAAAATATGCACATCTACCCTCTAATATTTGCACATACTTTGTGTATTTAATTTGCTACATATATGAAATAACCATTTATTCATACTTACTTCTTTTCCTTGTTAAGTTTCAGAAGACTTTTTCTGCATTAGTAGGGGTCTTAGAATAGATGCAGGAGAAAACATCATTAGGCCTGTAACAAGATAACCTAATTTGTCAAATCTGAGACTATTGGAGCTGACAGATCGAATGTTACCTTTCAGGGCAAATGTTGAAAATAGCCCCGGGACAAAACCTTTTGGAATGAAGTTGTTAATAAATTGCCAAATTACTTAAATTGTGATGAAACAGAAAGAAATAATATCATTCTTTCTTATTTATGATTAAATAGCTTAAACATTCTGAAAAAAGAGCAAATAATAACTTAAGTATTCTTTTTTTTTTTTTTGGCTGTGTTTTGGGTCTTCGTTTCTGTGCGAGGGCTTTCTCTAGTTGTGGCAAGCGGGGGCCACTCTTCATCGCGATGCACGGGCCTCTCACTATCGCGGCCTCTCTTGTTGCGGAGCACAGGCTCCAGACGCGCAGCCTCAGTAGTTGTGGCTCACGGGCCTCGTTGCTCCGCGGCATGTGGGATCTTCCCAGACCAGGGCTCGAACCCGTGTCCCCTGCGTTGGCAGGCAGACTCTCAACCACTGCGCCACCAGGGAAGCCCAAGTATTCTGATTATAGGTGAGTTCCACGTTTGATGGTGCTTTTACTGGTTTTCACTTTTCCTGAATATATTGCTATTATCTGGATCAAGATATTCTCTAATATAACTCCGATGGCTAAACATCTATATCTTTAATATTCTGATGTTTGAAAGTGACAATATAAAATAATTATGCTCAGAATTGTGAAGTTTACTGGCTCTGCTGTCACTGTTATATTTATTAGCACATTATATTTATTAGCATAGATTATAAAGTGAAGTGGGGATTTGGCAATTTTATGGTCTACTGATGAAGGTAGGCAGCACAGAAAGTTAATTTAGGACTTAAAGTGAACTTATTAGTTGGACTGTAACTACTAATCAGTTATTCAGAAAATCCAGAGTCCACACTTCACTCTCTGCCACCTACATAATCCCTGCTTATATGACCAAGATACATAGGGGTGTTATTTTATATGACATGAACCAATTTGACCCAACCTCTTCCCCCTTCTTTTTAATATCTGAGTTACAGGACATGATGGAACGTTTTCCATTATGCCTTCATGTTGCCTATAAGGGCATCTCTAGTCATGGCCTCCTCTGGATTGGAGGAGGGAGGATGTCCTTTGACCAGCTGCAGGGTGGCCAACTCAGTCAAGTGCTGCCTTGAGGGGAGGGACTGAACTTTCTTTTGTTTCACATTCTTGAAGGCTTTTCCTGGCCAGTGCTGATTTGGCAGGAGTGTGCACTTGGGCTGTTGGGCTGCTGCCATCTCTTGGTCCTGAAACTGGAGTGAGGAGGATCCTGCCAAAGATTAGACTGAGAAATCTGGATGCCGGCTGGCAATCCAAGCAACAGCTCCAGCCAAATTGGCACAGTTGGGAAAACCTTGGAGAATCGCAATTATTTTAGACAAAATACGAAGTTTGTGAGCTTTCTAAACATTATGTAAATCAGCCTTAATTCCTAATTCACAGGAGCACAGGGGTCCATCACTTGTGGTAAATCTGTAAATGTAGGAGTGCCCTGACTCATGTCCAATTGAACCTTGGTTTGCAAAGAGGAAATTGAATGGTGCTGCTGTGGGTGATACTTCAGCACCTGCAGCAGCAGGCAGAAAACTCCGGTGTCTCAACATCTTTCTCAGAATTCTGGTTCTCATCCCTTTCATGGCCTGGGAGCTGCCAGTCTGTGGGTGTGCTTGTGATTTGAGGAAGCTGATGTGGAATATTAACAGTGCCATTTATGGAGGACCTACTCTTCGTGCCTCACACACGTGATCTCATTTAGGGTAATCCTCACAATGGTCCTGTGAGGCAGGCACTGCTGTTGTTCCCACTTTCATGTTGTAGAGCTGAGACTCAAGCCAGGTTTCCCAAATGCTGGAGCTTCTAAATTTTTTAAACAATTTCAGCTTGATTGAGGTATAATTGACATACACAATTGTAAGATATTCAAAATGTATGTTGTGGTGATTCAACACACGTATACATTGTGAAAGAATTCTCCCCATCTAGTTAATTAGTTATTTAACACATTCATTATCTCACGTCTTTTTTTTTTTTTGGTGAGACCATTTAAGTTCCACTCTCCCAGCAAATTTCAGTTATATAGTTGACCCTTGAATAACACAGGTTGTAACTGCACAGATCCACTTACATGAGGATTTTTTTCAATAGTAAATACTACAGTACTGATTGATCTGTGGATGTGGAACTTCGGATACGAGGAATTGTGGACTTGGAGGGCCAGCTATAAGTTATACTCAGATTTCCAAATGTACAAAGGGTGGGTGCCCCAACCCCAGCTTTATTCATGGATCAACTGTACAGTACAGTGTTGTCAACTATAGTCACCATGTTGTACACTAGATCCTCAGTCTTTATTCATCTTATAGCTGTAGCTTTATACCCTTTACCAACCTCTCCCCATAGCTCCTGGCAATACCTTTCTATTTTCTGTTTCTATGAGTTTGACTTTTTCTTTTCTTTCCTTTTCTTTTTTCTTTTTTAGATTCCACGTACAAGTGATACTGTGTAGTATTTGTCGTTCTCTCTCTGGCTTATTACACTTAGTATAATACCCTTAAGGTCCATTCATGTTTTGGCACATGGCAGGATTTCCTTCTTCCTTACAACTGAATAATACTTCATTGTGTATATAGACCACATCTTCTTTATCCATTCATCCACTGATGAACAATTAGGTTGCTTCCATATCTTGGTTATTCTGAATAATGCTGCAATGATCATGGGAGTGCAGATATCTCTTTGATATTCTGTTTTAATTTCCTTTGGATATATACCCAGAAATGGGATTGCTGGATCATTCTATTTTTATTTTTTGGGGCAACCTCCATATTGTTTTCTGTAGTGGCTGCACCAATTTACATTCCCAACAACAGTGCACAAGGGTTCCCTTTTCTCCACATCTTCACCAACACTTAACTCTTGTCTTTTTTATGGTAGCCATTCTGACAAGGTGTGAGGTGGTATCTTATTGTGGTTTTGATTTGCATTTCCCTGATGATTAATGATGTTGATCATTTTTTCATGTATCTATTGGCCATTTTTATGTACTTTTATCCTCATGGGTATCTTGTAGTGCTTTTCAAAGTTTGGTCTACTTAGAAATCCCCAAGGGAGCTTTTAAATATGCTGATTCCTGGGTTCCATGCAAAGAAATTCTGATTTCATAGGCTTGGTACAAGTGGCACAGGTGGTTTTGTTTCTGATGGTTAGAGGCCAGCCTTCAGGAAATACTGCTCTATGTTGTCTCTTGATTGTACTGAAGTGTGTACGTGCATGCATTGGTGTAGGGTGTTGGTTTTTTTTTTTTAACTCCCAAACTGCTTGTAGTGAGATCCAGAAGCATCAGCTGCAGTCTATTCTGTGGTGTTGTACTGACTTTCCTTAACGCTATCCCTAAACCCCTTTTTAATCTCTTCTACAGGCCTTTTGTTTACCCTAGAGCCACTAGCTTGCTCTATTTTGAGATCACTGAGACCTGTTCACTATTTTGAAATGCCCCAGTGATCTGAAATATACTTAAAGTATTTGGATAAAACTTTATACATCAAACTTGCTTAGAAGTCCTGTGGCAAAACAGATAAACTCAGATCATCCAATGACTTATTTCAGTACTCTGGGTTAATAATGCTTTTTCCTGTCTGTAAAGAGAAGACATCTTACTGCACTATATAAAGTCTACAAAAGTTATTTGAGATCTTAAAAAAAAAAGTTAAATAATTACTTGCGTAGCTTAATCTACTGGTCTGAAAAAAGGGGTGAAATATTTTGACAAATAATTTGGAGAGCCCCTAATATATTATCAAGCTCATTTGTGTCTTTTAAAAAAATATATTATTTCATTGAATATATCTTATTTCTTCGCAGAGAAAAGCTTAAGAAAAGTTCAATGCTCCTGCTTCTAAGCCTAAGCGAAATTTTACCCGAAAATTTGTGAGTTTTAAAAATACCGGCAGAAAATAAGCAAATAAGAAGATGTTATATGAGCTTCAATAATAGTGTCCTTAAGACAAAAATAAAATGTCAATGTTTATTTTGTGTTCTCCCTGATTTAGATCTACACTTATGTAATATTATACTTAAAAACAAAATTCAATTTGTAGAATTCTGTTGCTTAAAAAAATCAATTTAATGCTATGTATATTGATTCATGACTTTAAGATAAATTTTTTTTGATTCTCTCATAAGCAAAACCTTCCTATAAAAATGTGGACATGCTCAAATTAATCAATGTAACTTATGGTTTTCCATTTACATTTGCTCTGAAATTATGGTGATTTAAAAGGATGTTAAATTTTCTTTCATTTAGCATCTAGCCTGAGTGGCGGTATTTCTTTAGTGAGTAGCTAGACAAACTGTTGCAATTTTTTTTTTTAATTTTTGAATTATATTTTATTTATTTTTTTATACAGCAGGTTCTTATTAGTCATCAATTTTATACACATCAGTGTATACATGTCAATCCCAATCGCCCAATTCAGCACACCACCATCCCCACCTCCCCGTGTCTTTCCACCCTTGGTGTCCATATATTTGTTCTCTACATCTGTGTCTCAACTCCAGCCCTGCAAACTGGTTCATCTGTACCTTTTTTCTAGGTTCCCCATACATGGGTTAATATACAATATTTGTTTTTCTCTTTCTGACTTGCTTCACTCTGTATGACAGTCTCTAGATCCATCCACGTCTCAACAAATGACTCAATTTCGTTCCTTTTTATAGCTGAATAATATTCCATTGTATATATGTACCACATCTTCTTTATCCGTTCGTCTGTCGATGGGCATTTAGGTTTCTTCCATGACCTGGCTATTGTAAATAGTGCTGCAATGAACATTGGGGTGCATGTGTCTTTTTGAGTTATGGTTTTCTCTGGGTATATGCCCAGGAGTGGGATTGCTGGATCACATGGTAATTCTATTTTTAGTTTTTTAAGGAACCTCCATACTGTTCTACATAGTGGCTTTATCAATTTACATTCCCTCCAGCAGTGCAAGAGGGTTCCCTTTTCTCCACTCTCTCTCCAGCATTTGTTGTTTGTACATTTTCTGATGATGCCCATTCTAACTGGTGTGAGGTGATACCTCATTGTAGTTTTGATTTGCATTTCTCTAATAATTAGTGATGTTGAGCAGCTTTTCATGTGCTTCTTGGCCATCTGTATGTCTTCTTTGGCGAAATGTCTATTTAGGTTTTCTGCGCATTTTTGGATTCGGTTGTTTGTTTCTTTAATATTGAGCTGCATGAGCTGTTTATATATTTTGGAGATTAATCATTTGTCCATTGATTCGTTTGCAAATATTTTCTCCCATTCTGAGGGTTGTCTTTTCGTCTTGTTTATAGTTTCCTTTGCTGTGCAAAAGGTTTGAAGTTTCATTAGGTCCCATTTGTTTATTTTTGTTTTTATTTCCACTTCTCTAGGAGGTGGGTCAAAAAAGATATTGCTGTGATTTATGTTAAAGAATGTTTTTCCTATGTTTTCCACTAAGAGTTTTATAGTGTCCGGTCTTACATTTAGGTATTTAATCCATTTGGAGTTTATTTTTGTGTATGGTGTTAGGGAGTGTTCTAATTTCATTCTTTTACATGTAGCTGTCCAGTTTTCCCAGCACCACTTATTGAAGAGACTGTCTTTTGTCCTTTGTATATCCATGCCTCCTTTGTCACAGATTAGTTGACCATAGGTGCGTGGGTTTATCTCTGGGCTTTCTATCTTATTCCATTGATCTGTGTTTCTGTTTTTGTGCCAGTACCACATTGTCTTGATTACTGTAGCTTTGTAGTATAGTCTGAAGGCAGGGAGTCTGATTCCACCAGCTCCGTTTTTTTCCCTCAAGACTCCTTTGGCTATTCGGGGTCTTTTGTGTCTCCATACAAATTTTAAGATTTTTTGTTCTAGTTCTGTAAAAAATGCCATTGGTAATTTGATAGGGATTGCATTGAATCTGTAGATTGCTTTGGGTAGTATAGTCGTTTTCACAATGTTGATTCTTCCAATCCAAGAACATGGTATATCTCTCCATCCGTTGGTATCATCTTTAATTTCTTTCATCAGTGTCTTATAGTTTTCTGCATACAGGTCTTTTGTCTCCCTAGGTAGGTTTATTCCTAGGTATTTTATTCTTTTTGTTGCAGTGGTAAATGGGAGTGTTTCCTTAATTTCTCTTTCAGATTTTTCATCATTAGTGTCTAGGAATGCAAGAGATTTCTGTGCATTAATTTTGTATCCTGCAACTTTACCAAATTCATTGATTAGCTCTAGTAGTTTTCTGGTGGCGTTTTTAGGATCCTCTATGTATAGTATCATGTCATCTGCAAACAGTGACAGTTTTACTTTTTCTTTTCCAATTTGTATTCCTTTTATTTCTTTTTCTTCTCTGATTGCCGTGGCCAGGACTTCCAAAGCTATGTTGAATAATAGTTGTGAGAGTGGACATCCTTGTCTTGTTCCTGATCTTAGAGGAAATGGTTTCAGTTTTTCACCATTGAGAATGATGTTTGCTGTGGGTTTGTCATATATGGCCTTTATTATGTTGAGGTAGGTTCCCTCTATGCCCACTTTCTGGAGAGTTTTTATCATAAATGGGTGTCGAATTTTGTCAAAAGCTTTTTCTGCATCTATTGAGATGATCATATGGTTTTTATTCTTCAATTTGTTAATATGGTATATCACACTGATTGATTTGCATATATTGAAGAATCCTTGCAACCCTGGGATAAATCCCACTTGATCATGGTATATGATCCTTTTAATGTGTTGTTGGATTCTGTTTGCTAGTATTTTGTTGAAGATTTTTGCATCTATATTCATCTGTAATATTGGTCTGTAATTTTCTTTTTTTGAGGTATCTTTGTCTGGTTTTGGTATCAGGGTGATGGTGGCCTCATGGAATGAGTTTGGGAGTCTTCCTTCCTCTGCCATTTTTTGGAAGAGTTTGAGAAGGTTGGGTGTTAGCTCTTCTCTAAATGTTTGATAGAATTCACCTGTGAAGCCATCTGGTCCTGGACTTTTGTTTGTTGGAAGATTTTTAATCACAGTTTCAATTTCATTACTTGTGATTGGTCTGTTCCGATTTTCTATTTCTTCCTGGTTCAGCCTTGGAAGGTTATACCTGTCTAAGAATTTGTCCATTTCTTCCAGGTTGTCCATTTTGTTGTCATTGAGTTGTTTGTAGTAATCTCTTAGGATGCTTTGTATTTCTGCGATGTCTGTTGTAAGTTCTCCTTTTTCATTTCTAATTTTATTGATTTGAGTCCCCTCCCTCTTTTTCTTGATGAGTCTGGCTAATGGTTTATCAATTTTGTTTATCTTCTCAAAGAACCAGCTTTTAGTTTTTTTGATATTTGCTATTGTTTTCTCTGTTTCTATTGCATTGATTTCTGCTCTGATCTTTATGATTTCTTTCCTTCTGCTAACTTTGGGTTTTGTTTATTCTTCCTTCTCTAGTTCCTTTAGGTGTAAGGTTAGATTGTTTATTTGAGATTTTTCTTGTTTCTTGAGGTAGGCTTGTATAGCTATAAACTTCCCTCTTAGAACTGCTTTTGCTGCAACCCATAGGTTTTGGATCATCGTGTTTTCATTGTCATTTGTCTCTAGGTATTTTTTGATTTCCTCTTTGATTTCTTCAGTGATCTCTTGGTTATTTAGTAACGTATTGTTTAGCCTCCATGTGTTTGTGTTTTTAACGTTTTTTTCCCTGTAATTCATTTCTATTCTCATAGCGTTGTGGTCAGAAAAGATGCTTGATATGATTTCAGTTTTTTTAAATTTACTGAGGCTTGATTTATGACCCAAGATGTGATCTATCCTGGAGAATGTTCCATGCGCACTTGAGAAGAAAGTGTAGTCTGCTGTTTTTGGATGGAATGTCCTATAAATATCAATTAAATCTATCCGGTCTATTCTGTCATTTAAAGCTGCTGTTTCCTTATTTATGTTCATTTTGGATGATCTGTCCATTGGTGTAAGTGAGGTGTTAAAGTCCCCCACTATTATTGTGTTACTGTCGATTTCCTCTTTTATAGCTGTTAGCAGTTGCCTTATGTATTGAGGTGCTCCTATGTTGTGTGCATATATAATTGTTATATCTTCTTCTTGGATTGACCCCTTGATCATTATGTAGTGTCCTTCCTTGTCTCTACTAACATTCCTTATTTTAAAGGCTATTTTATCTGATATGAGTATTGCTACTCCAGCTTTCTTTTGATTTCCATTTACATGGAATATCTTTTTCCATCCCCTCACTTTCAATCTGAATGTGTCCCTAGGTCTGAAGTGGGTCTCTTGTAGACAGCATATTGATGGGTCTTGTTTTTGTATCCATTCAGCCAGCCTGTGTCTTTTGGTTGGAGCATTTAATCCATTCACATTTAAGGTAATTATCGATATGTATGTTCCTATGACCATTTTCTTAATTGTTTTGGGTTTGTTTTTGTAGGTCCTTTTCTTCTCTTATGTTTCCCACTTAGAGAAGTTCCTTTAGCATTTGTTGTAGAGCTGTTTGGTGGTGCTGAATTCTCTTAGCTTTTGCTTGTCTGTAAAGCTTTTGGTTTCTCCATCGAATCTGAATGAGATCCTTGCCGGGTAGAGTAATCTCGGTTGTAGGTTCTTCCCTTTCATCACTTTAAGTATATCATGCCACTCCCTTCTGGCTTTTAGAATTTCTGCTGAGAAATCAGCTGTTAACCTTATGGGAGTTCCCTTGTATGTTATTTGGCATTTTTCCCTTGCTGCTTTCAATAATTTTTCTTTGTCTTTAATTTTTGCCAATTTGATTACTATGTGTCTCAGCGTGTTTCTCCTTGGGTTTATCCTGTATGGGACTCTCTGCGCTTCCTGGACTTGGGTGCCTATTTCCTTTCCCATGTTAGGGAAGTTTTCAACTATAATCTCTTCAAATATTTTCTCTGGTCCTTTCTCTCTCTCTTCTCCTTCTGGGACCCCTATAATTTGAATGTTGTTGCGTTTAATGTTGTCCCAGAGGTCTCTTAAGCTGTCTTCATTTCTTTTCATTCTGTTTTCTTTATTCTGTTCGGCAACAGTGAATTCCACCATTCTCTCTTCCAGGTCACTTATCCGTTCTGCCTCAGTTATTGTGCTATTGATTCCTTTTAGTGTAGTTTTCATTTCAGTTATTGTATTGTTCATCTCTGTTTGTTTGTTCTTTAATTCTTCTAGGTCTTTGTTAAACATTTCTTGCATCTTCTCGATCTTTGCTTTCATTCCTTTTCTGAGGTCCTGGATCATCTTCACTATCATTATCTGAATTCTTTTTCTGGAAGGTTGCCTATCTCCACTTCATTTAGTTGTTTTTCTGGGGTTTTATCTTGTTCCTTCATCTGGTACATAGCCCTCTGCCTTTTCATCTTGTCTATCTTTCTGTGAATGTGGTTTTTGTTCCACAGGCTGCAGCAAACTGTTGCAATTCTAATGATGACTTATGATTTGAAGAACAGGCGAATCCACATGTCATCACAATTTCTATTTTGTCTAGGTAGTGTGTTGAAATTTTTTTCTCTTAAGGTCTTTCCTACAGGTTTTGCTGAGGGGAGATATTCCCAAAGATGCAAGGTACAAGAGCAAGAAAACAATGTCTTGATAAGTCTGTTACACTTTTAGGATTATGGCCTTAAAAAAAAAAGTCTGTGAGCTGTATGTTAATGCAGAGAAACAGTCAAACTTTTCCTGTGTCAGTGTTGTTTTGGGATCAGGATATAAATGCATTATGGATGACCTTCACATCACCAAATTGTGGTATAAATCACAGGTATTTGAAGGATATGACTAAATTTGTATCATTACTGAATATAGAGCCAGTTGTAATAGAGCTATGCTGTGCTTATTCCAGTAACTTTTCTTTACATTACAATGTTAATGATATTCCTTATGAGGTCAGAGGGCAGAGATGATCGTTTGGTAGTTTTAGATGGTGGGTTTCTATTTTTCAAGGGGATGGAAGTTTAGCCTTGAGCAAAAGGAACAGAACATTTGGAAGGTCTTGGGGGACAGTGACAAGAGAGTGGGTGGTTTGAGAACTAGTGACACAAGTGGAAAGTAAGAGAAGAGGTGAAATACTAGGTCAGTGGAATAGAGAGGGTGGAGAGCTCATTTCATCTGGGAAGACTAACACAAGTAAAATGATGAGATAGAAATCAGCAAGTCATGTTCAGTCAGAAAGGTGTATTGGGGAAAAGTCAGAAACCCAAATTGGAGAGTAAAAATAAGTGAGGTTAGGGGTGTATAAGTCGTTTGATGGAGGACTTTGAATTCTAGATTTAAAAATTTTTTAGTAGATGATGTGGTCGCCACAAGGTGCTATTGGAAGAATCTGTATGTATCACTATGTAGAAAATAGTGAAGCAAATCCAGAGGCAGCATAAAACCCACATTCCTGCATGAAAACAGTCAGGAGGAGCTGAGCATTATCTGCTCACTGGATGGAGCAGGAGCTCTCTAGCCAGCCAGGGTCATCACTTGGACCCCTTTGGTCACTTCCATTACCTGCCTGACTCCTGTGGGTATCTGAGTTTGCAACTTCTGCCCTTAGGAGTTGTAGGGAAAAAGGGTAGAATTTGGCAATAGCATGACTTATTTCTGCAGATACAGGTTATCCTCAAATGCTACTAGTCCTTCCATCAGGTAGACTGACCAAGAGGCTAAGTCATCTTGCATCTCTGTCAGTGGGCATCAGTCACCCTCCTGACATAGGAAAATGCCAATCACCTGACTGGTTGTTTTGAATGATACACAACAATTGCCATAAAGTGTTCATGTTATCAACTAAACTTGCCATTCATGGTGTTGGCATGCCAGAAAAATAGCCTAAGGCAGAGACTGAATTCAGATGAGAACTTGTGCTCACTGGTTGACAGAGGTTTCTCTAGGACACCAGCCTCAAGGAACTTTTCAAGAGAGTCATCATAGTATAAACATTGCCCTGTAGTTGAAAGATCTGAACTGTATTTCTTCCTGAACACCACCTTTAGAGATTGTGGCTTAATCTGTCTGGAGTAGGTCCCGTGCATCGATATTTTCTATAAGTTCCCCACACGATTATATAGCCAAGTTTGAAAATTCTTGATCTAAGTCATTAACAAATGTATTCTTCTTGCTCAGGTGCCTGATGTGAACAAAGTTGGATAGTTTCCCAAACAGGTGGTTCTAGGGTAGAAGATTCTTGCAACTGAGGCAAGGAAGTGAGGAGGTATCTTGAAGTAAAATAGCTGGGATAATAAAAATCTACAGGTACTATCAAGAGAAACCAAGCTTGTAGCTAGGAAAAGCATAAAAATATCAAGTCTAAACGTTGAGTTGGGGCAAAAATGGAAGAAAGAGGTGCAGAGTGAATAGAGCCAGGGATGCATTTAAACCTGTTGTACTTGAAAAGCATTTTTAAAGCACCTTTATCCCCTCTCCCCTTCCAAAGTGCATATAGAATACCAGAAATCAGTGGACCTATTTGAAATGGTCTCAAGCGTAATTGCCGCTCCCCTACCACTCCTGCTAAGTTTCTCATTCTCTCTCTAAAATCCCTGATCCTGAACAATATGCAAACGACCGTTTTCTCTTACTCCACCTTCTGTTTTACTTTTAATTCAATGTTTTAAAAATCTCTAGTACCACTAAGCCATCCTTTTTTCCTTCTGGAGAAGCAGCTGAGGCTTTGGGATCAGTCAGACTGGATTCAAATCCCAGTTTCATAACTTACTAAATGTACAACCTTGATCGGGTTACTTAGCTTCTCCCAGTTTCAGTGTTGTCTTCTTTAAAATGGGAATAGATCATCTGTCTCATATGGTTCTTGTGTTGATTGGACAAAGTACCTCATTTTATGCCTACGTATAGTAGTACTGAAAAACACTAACCTTCCCTTTCGCCTGCTGGAGAGAGTTGAATACAAATGCCTCATGCTGCATGAGGACTTAAAGAAATCACAGAGGAAAGAGCTACCTCTCCTAGGAGATATGCATCAGTAGCAGTCAGTTTTGATTTAAACATTTTCCCATAAATTTTACCTAGTTCCTGTGTTCCAGAAAGTGAGTAAAGTTGGCATGGGTTGTGAGTTTGATGGATTATGCCAACTTTGTTTCACAATCTTTACACCCACCAGTTGTGAAATGTAGATAGCATTTTACTTAGAGGAATGCAGAACTATTGGAAAATCACAGCCTTAACGCTGCATGAACATATACGTTATTTCTTACTTTAGTTTAAAATACCAATGCATGATTTTTTTTTACCTGAGATTTTGAAATAACTTAAAAAAATTTCAAAAGATATTAAATCAATTTTGTTTCTCAGGCAGTAGGATGTAAAAGCTTTTTTTCCCCTTCTGATTAATGGAATTGGCTCTAGTTGACAATGAGTGCCAGAGTTGCTATGTTTTAGAGTGTGTCTGTGGTTACTTTAATGCAATTGTTTATGTTGAGGGTGCCCTTTTCACATTTCGAGTTACTGACGGTGTCAAATTATTTATGTATCCCAGAGTTCACAATAGAGCAGAAACAATTCATTGTTTGTTTATTCACTTGTTCATAAAGCCATCAGATATTTGTAAAACTTTTTGTTTATTTGGCCAGGCCTTGTGCTTCTAAGCACTATAGGTTCTGAGAAGAAAGACCTAGATACTGCTTTCCAGAGCTCCTAGTCCAGCAGACAAACACCAGTAACAAGCAAGACAATATTTATACAGAAGCAGCAATGTGTAGTGAAAAGAGGATGGCTCTATCATCAGACAAATCTGACTTAAATACTCTGCCATGTACTAGCTGTATGCTCTTGGGGAAAAAAATAAGCCTCAGTAGTTAATGATACCTCCTTTGCAGTGTACAAATGAGGACGATCAGGAATGGATGTCAAGGGCCCACCACCAGTGCCTGGCACATAAAGGTGTAAGGAAATCACTGTCCTTTTAAATACAGTAATGCTGTTGGCTAGGCAATATGGACAATATTATAATTATTCACATTTGACAAGGTATATGCTGAGATTCAGTGCAGTTTAAAAAACTTGTCTAGAGCTACATAGTCTCTAAACGGTGATGCCTAGATTCAGACAAAGCCCTGTCTTCAGGCTTAAAACCTGAACTCCGTCCACTTTGTCTCCTCCTCACACTATCCTGCTGGTCGGACTTCTAAGATGGTTTCTATTAGTGGCTCAGATCTGTACTTGTGATTTGGGCATGTGGTAGAAAATATCTCAGGAATAGAGAATTCCTGTTATCCCAAAAATTTACACAAAGAAGAAAAATACAGCATTAAGTAGGCAAGAGGGTACCATATTTGAATTAAGGTGAGAATTAACCATTTATGACCAAGTCTGATGAACAGCCGCTTGATACATTTTTGACAATTGATATGTATTTCCTGAGCAATGTGGCAGGAGTGGCCACCAGAAGTCCATTTGGATGAGCTCTGAGGATTTTCTTCAGAGAACTCATTCTGAAGGTAGAAAGATCCTTGGACTGAACTTGACATGCTAAGAAAGGCTTAGCTGTCTGGGGTGAGCAGTAAGGAATTATGTATACACAGAAGTGTCTGTTACTTGCCATTTGCCTCACTTGTGCTAATGCCTGAAGGCCCGGGTGAAAAACAAAAACTGGAAGAACAGTTTCAGCAAGAATCTTTCAGCACCCTGTCAGGTGTTAGGAGGGTGGTGGCGGATGGGAAGCAAGTAGCCCTGCCTTGGGTTCTTCTAACAGTGAGCATCTCAAAAGCAAGAGGCACTTCGATTCCTACCCCTTTCATCCCAGTGGGTTCTACAGAATTAATGACAGCACCCAGTGAGT
Organism: Eubalaena glacialis; assembly: GCF_028564815.1. NCBI lineage: Eukaryota > Metazoa > Chordata > Mammalia > Artiodactyla > Balaenidae > Eubalaena > Eubalaena glacialis. The sequence continues at coordinate 156,973,835 of NC_083716.1, read as the reverse complement.
ATGAGGGGAGGCTCTGGTCCCCACCGACCAGGTCAGAAGCTTTGAGGCCCGATAGAGTAGAAGCAATTTTCAGCCTAAATATTATTGCTTGTGAGCATGTGTTGAACAACTGTGTATCCCTAGGAATATTTGATGGGAAGCGTTTAAAGGAGGGGACTCAATTTGTAGTAAAATTTGGGTGTTACGGAAAATATAACTCCACGTGAATTCCCAGGCTCTGTTTTCTAAGAGTACTGGAGTTATATGTACCACAGATATTCTTACAAAGAAAACATTCCATATTTGCAGCCACTTCAATATCTGGGCATATGGCACTGCACGTGGTATATTGTGTTTTTTGATCTGGTTGTAATATTTTCTGTGCAGCAAATTATCTTGGTCGGTAACTAAGATACTTTGTTCTTGACACCAGTTCATTGTTTCCTGCACCTGCGAATCTTCTACCTGTAACAGCTCTCGCACTCCAGTAAACAACTGTCCAAATCTTATGCATTCTTCAAGGGCCAGTATCAAATGCATTTTTTGCCATGGAACTTTTCTAATTCTCCAGTCCGGAAAAGACAGTACCATGGAGTGGGAAAGAAAAGCCATCTTGAATACCTGAATACTCAGGTCAGAATAGAATTTGAATCTTGGCCACTGCTTACAAGTCACTTTACCTCTCCAGCCTTTGCTGTCCTCTGTAGAGTGGAATGGGAAGGCCATCCTTCTTCACGGTGTTGTTGTAAAAGTCAAATGAGATGGTTTTAGAGAAAATGTTTTCAGTTTGGAAATTATAGCATTGTGGAAGCTTGACAGCTAATGGGAAGAAAATGGGATTTTTATGTCAGACAATGAAAGTTACAGGTTTTTAATTTACTTGTGGCCTTAAATTACTTAACATTTTAAAATGTAAGCTTTATTTATGTAAAGTAAAGAAATCCTAATACCTCCCTTATAAGGTGGTGGAGGAGTATGAATAATATATTTAAAACATATGCTCCATAGGGACTACTCAGTAAATGTTAGTTTTATTCTTTTTTGAAGGAATCTGTGCTTTTTCTTAAGAATCTGTCTTTTGATACTAATCACTTTATGCCTTTTATTTGAGCTATTCATGTACTTTTCTCACCATCTCTATAAGACTACATTCAGAACAAGGTGTGGACCTTATTCGTGTTTGTAGCCTTAACATCCTAGAACTTAATAAAACTCAAATATTTATTGAGTGGCTAAATGAAAGAATGAGTAGGAAAGTCAGATTCCTTGCCTGAGAGGCTTTAAAAGACTAGATGGGGCTTCCCTGGTGGCACAGTGGTTAGAAATCCGCCTGCCAATGCAGGGGACACGGGTTCGTGCCCCGGTCCGGGAAGATCCCACATGCCGCGGAGCGGCTAGGCCCGTGAGCCACAACTACTGAGCCTGCGCGTCTGGAGCCTGTGCTCCGCAACGGGAGAGGCCGCGACAGTCAGAGGCCCGCGCACCGCGATGAAGAATGGCCCCCGCTCGCCGCAACTGGAGAAAGCCCTTGCACAGAAACTAAGACCCAACACATCCAAAAATAAATAAATAAATAAATTTAAAAAAAAGAAAAAAAAAAGAAATTCCACACTGTATTTAAAAAAAAAAAAAAAAAAAAAGACTAGATGACCATCACAGCAGTTAGTTGAGACAGTTAGTTGGAAGAAGACATAGTAATTAAAGGTAAATCGTGGAAGCCATGTGCAGACTGTGGGACTCATTTTGCTTCTCAGAGGAGCACGTGCAACACACAGGAAGGCCAAGGGCAGGAGCATTTTGTGATTTCTGGTCCAAAGATTTATTGCATTGAATACACTCATATAAAAATCTTCGGGCTTCCTAGGGATTAAAGTGTGTGCATAAGAGCAAAACAGACTCTTAAGTAACCTGTCAGTTCCCCTCTCCGTACCACCTACTTCTCTTCAGCATATTGGAAAACAAAGAAGCCTACCGTATATGCACAGCTAATTTGTTCAGGAGAGAGCTCTCCCTCAGTGTTGTGTGCTTCCACACGCTGCTGTAGCTTTGGAGTGGACCAACAGGCTGGTTTCCACCTGAAACATTGGGCATAGTTCTTTCTGTGGGAGGCTGGGTCCTAAGAATTATCCTCAGCAGAGGAGCAAATGTGGGGCTGACTCCTTCTCTCTCTATGGACCTGTCCTTCTTCCTTCCATGATACCTTAATCCAGGCTGCATGGGTTTAGTTTTTCAGAGTACTAAAAATTGGGGTAACCAAAGGAATTTCCACTTTGAAGAGAATATTGATAGGTGTATGTTAAATATAATTTTCCCCCATAATCCAAAGGAGAGGAAACCAAGAAATTAAGTCCTCACGGGATGTACCCCCTTTCTAACCTTGTTCCTCTTTCTTCATCTTCATACCACTCTGAAATGCCCTCTTTCTAATCTCTGCTATTCAGGCTATCTATCGCTGCCTAACAAAGTACTCCGAAACCTTGTGGCTTAAAATAACTTTTATTTTGTTCACAATTCTGTGGGTGAGGAATTTAGAAAGGGTTCAACGGGTATGCTCGTCTGTGATCTGTATAGGATTCACTTCCAAGATGGCTTCTCCACTCACATGTCTGGCGCCTCTGTACCCTTTATCCTCTCTGTCTCTCCATGTGCATCTCAATTTTCAGGACCTGTCCCTGTGGCGTCCTCAGGCTTCTTCACAGCACGCAGTCTCAGGGTAATCAGCTTCTTCCTCCAGAGCTAGTGTTCTAAAGGACAGGAAGTAGAAGCTACTATTTCTCAAGACCTGGACTCAGAAACTGGTACATCTTGACTTCTGCCCTATCCTGTTGGTGATACAGGTCACAGGACCTTCCCAGAGCCAAGAGAAAGGAATATAGATCTCATTTCTAGATGGAAGGCCGATCAAAGATACGGAGGCCTTCTTAATCCACACATTTACCATTTTATCTTCTGAAAATCCTAAACCACAGAGTACCTAGGAATTCCTTCTCCTCTCCTGACTTTCTAGTAGTACATTTTGCACAGTTTGAGTTATTCATTCAAGTCTGGTTATGAGTTATACACTTGCCTTTTTATTCTCCTGATTATCCAGCAGGTAAATATTGACACGGACACATAGGCATAGCTTTCCAAGGCATACGTTAATTTTCTAAGACAGTACAATTTAAATTTATAAGGAGTACAAAATATTTTCCTGACATCCTCCATAATTTATGAGGCTTTTCTTTCACAATGGAATCATTATTTCATATTTTCATGTGAAAAATTTCACGTTTCTTAATCCTGCCTTCATCTCCACTTTGCCTGTCTTTTTATATTATGTTCTGTCAGTGTGAGAAGAAATTAGTCCTTTGCTAAACGAAATACATCTTAATGTCCAGTCCTTTAGGAAAATGAAAGAGAGAGAAAGGAAAGAAAAGAAGTAGATCCCCAACACTTTGGAATAACTATAAAAGAGATTTAATTAGATGACTAAAGGCTCTTCTTGTGCCTGTGTTTTGGAAAGAGAGACATGATTTTGTCCTTTGGTAACATAAAACATTTTTATATTAATAACATCTTATATCTGGTACAGGTGAATTAATACATGTATTGAAAAATCAAATGACTCCAGAGCTCAAAAAGACTTTGGGAATGCCTGGCCCAGTGTTTTTCAAACTTAAAAAAAATCAACATAGTTATTTTCCCCAAATTTATGTTACAATTAAATAAAATTGGCTACAAATATGTAAAATACATAAAAGCATAGCTACTATGGCTTGAGTTAAGGAAGGAAGAGTTGTGGTACCCCTGCCATTGTTCTACCCCTTCACTCTCCCTCTTTCCTTTTCTAAAGTGGCCTCTGAGGAGCTTTCAAGAAGACCTAAAATTCAGCAAAATGCCTTTCACCCTCCTCATGAAGTGGAAGAACCTGAAATCCAATTTGAGTAAATCATTTGCCCATAGCTAGTTAGTATTCAGAGCTAATGGTGTTTGAGTGATTAACCTGAACCAGGCACTATTCTAAGCCTTGGCATGGTTTAAAGCATCTAATCTCCACATCAGCTCTATGATGTAGACCCTCTCATTATCCTCATCTTATAGATGAGGAAACTGAAGTCAGAGAGCTTACATGATTAGAAGCAAATCTAAGACTAGAACTCAGGTTTCCTTAACCCTAAGGCCAACAATCTTGACACTGCAGTTCTGCCTCTTTCAGAAACACCTTTAAAACCACCCTATGATTAAAACTGAACTTGAGCATCAACAAAAGTATACAAGTCATTTTTTAGTGCTCTGTTGTTTTAGGTTCTTTCCAGGGAGTTAATAAGTCAGTTAGAGGCCTGAGAAGCTTAAAACTTTGACATTCTCGCACACCCTCATGATTTAACTGAAGCTCCAGGATGCTATAGGCCACATGTACAGGAAAAGATGCCTCAAGCTTGGCCATTATGGGGAACTTGGGGTGTGAAAACCCCTGAGGAACAGTGGTGAAGAGAAGAGTTGAAAAGGCCTTTCGAGTATCCGTGTGCAAAATCAGATTTGTGTACCACCTGTGATAACAGGAAAAATCTTATCTTTTCCTTTTTATTTCTATTTCTCTAGGGGTAGAGACTGTGTCTACAACTATATCTTGATGTTCCCCTTGTGTGTTGCAGAACTTGAATACATATTTGTTGAACTAGTGGACAAACTGGCGGCATTATCTCTTTCTCTAATTAACCAACTGCCCTAAAGCCAAACAGCTCACTCCCTGACTCCCTCTGCAGCTTGCCTTGCTATTAATGGCACAAGGGCCAGCTGAAGAGTGATGGGGACAGCTGTCTGCAAATTACAGTTAAGGGGTAGAGAAGAAGCCCAGGGTGTCTGCATGACCTACCAATTGGATAATCCACTTGTCGTTAATTGAGAACAAGATTCAATTAACACATTTGTACCCTGTTCATCTGAAAAATTCCAAGAAATTTAAAATCGTAAAGAAATTATGCAAGTTAGATGCATGGTGCATGAATATGTTTTGGGGTGAGTGAAATTGTTTAATTTGGGATAATATGAGGAAGAGTGATTAACTTTCTTATCTGAAGTCAGATGAGTAGCTGGGAAGAAGATGGTATTTGAAAGGCTAAGCTGAGTGGAGCCATGAAGTTTACTCAAACTTAATTTAAAACAGAAGGTTCAGATCTTGTGAATTCTGACACATGCATATATGGAAAGAAGGAAACACACTTTTTAAATACCACTATTTTAGGTAGCATAAAGTCTTTAGCTCAAACTTTTAAAGCCCAATTTAGTTGGATGTAGAAATGATGGTTCTATCTCCTGGGATGGCCTATAAAAGTGAGTATTTGTTCAGCATTTTAAGATCCTCAAATTGAAAGTGCTGTGTAAATACTGGGCCAGATTAGCTCGCCATGTGTCTCCCTATGTGCACAGAGCTTTCACTGACTTCAGCGGGTGGAATGTGGTGGGAGAATCTGGCTCATTATTAGTTTTCCTATTTTGATTTGATCAACTGTTGTCAATTACAGACATTGGTAATTACCCACAGAAGAGGAGAGGAAGGAGAAAAAAACTTGCAATCATAATATTTATCTTATCAGTTATGGTATTTTCCTATACTGAAAAAAATATTGTCGTGAATTGTGTAACACAGCAAGTACTGATTTTACAGTGCCCTTGACTTGAGTGTATTTTTATACAGATTTTTAAATTTCTCAGATAAAATCCACACAATTATAGAGTAGTGCTGCTTTACTTATCACTGTGCCCTGTTAATCCCCCTTTTTGACCCTTAGATTTGACCCTTAGATTCTGTCCCCCCTTCTAACATCATATTCGAGACTATGGCTGTCCAAAACACTTCCTGTGGTAATGAAAATGTTTTATATCTGCACTATCCAGTGCAGTGAACACCCAAATTGTAGCTCATGTGATTGGAAAACTGAATTTTTAATTTAATTTTAATTCATTTAAATTTTAATAGCCTCATGAAGCTAGTGGTTACTATATTTTAGTGCTGTCCAAACTCATATGCCTTAATTATTATGATAACCTGTTGATTGCTCTTCTTACTGGCAGGATGTTTGTCTTCAGTCTCTCTTCTACAACACCAAATTAATCATCTTTAAATTCTGTTTTCATCAGGACATTCCCTGACCAGAAATCTATGGTGGTTTCATGAAGTATATCTACTACAGTAATCTGTCTAGTAAAGTACCCTAAATCTGGCTGCTCAACAGAATCACTTAGGGACACAACTTAGATATATAATCATTAGGTCCAAGATAGAGCCTAGGAAGCTGATTCTGATATAGCCAACTTTAAAAATAACTGGTCTGGTATCTCCACTTTTCTTCATATCCTCTGTTTCTATCTAGATATATCCATGAACACGTCTTACCTGGAGCCCTGCAATATTCTTCAAACTTTTATCCCTATCTCTTTTCTTGCCATTCCTCCCCCACTCATATTTACATTCCATTCTCCAAATAACAGCTGAAGTGATCTTCTTAAAATTTGTAATAGCACAGGTTGTTTTGACAGTTCAAATCCTCCACAGCCTCTGCATTACCTATAGAATAAAATGAAAAAAAAATTTTTCACAGTCTACAAGGGCTACATGGTATGCTTCCCCTCTACCATTTAAACCTTATTAAAAATGAACACACACATACACACATTTCCTCTTGCTTATGACTGACATTTTCCTTCTTTGAATACATATACATTAGGTTTCTTCCCATCTCAAAGCCTTTGACTTGCTGTTTTCTCTGCTTCGACCACCCTGGGATCTTCAAAAGGACCTTCAAAAGGCCACCCCTTCTCATTCTTCACATGTCAGCTACCATATCACCCAGAAAGATAATCCTTGTCCACATTATCTCCTGCCTGTATCCCATCGTAGTCACTCTCTATACACAACATCTTTTTATATCTGCAAGCACTTATTATTTCATATATTATGTTTGATTAATTTATGTGTCCATTACTTATCTCCTACTACTAGAAAATAGGTTCCATAAGAACAGAAACTTTCTTGTTTTAATGCTCAGTTTTTAAAATCACGATCATCTTTTTAGTTCACATTGCCCTTAACCTTCTCTTCAAACACAGTGGTTTACAAAATGCAGTTTCTAGACCAGCAACATCAGCATTACCTGGAAACATGTTTGCAATGTAATTCTGTGGCTCTACCTAAAGACCTACTGAATCAGAAACTCTGGGAGTGGGGCCCAGTAGTCCGCATTTTAGCAAGTCCTCCAGGTGATTGTGATGATGTTGAGGTTTGTGAATGACTGCTCAAACACATATATTCAGTGTCATAAACTTCAGCAATTAATTTTCATATCATTATCTAACTAGTTCATATGGAAGTTAATTTTCCTTTCTAGAGTAACATTATTTGAAGATGCACTCTGTGAAATAGTTCCTTTATTTCTTTGAGACTGAGACATGTCAGATCCTATTGTATGTCCAAAGCATACAATAGGGCACTAAATGCTTGATATCGGAAGCATATTTCATTTGTTAAACTAGTCTTTTTTTCCCACATAGCTATGGTTCTTTCCTGATCAACTTTTTACATGTGCTTGTGAAAGTATATTAAAAGTTCCCAAGAATATTTTTTAACTTATATTTTGGTTATTTGTTTCTATAGACATTACATTCTGGTCTGAGAATGTGAAATGTGTAACCTCTGCTAATGCTTTACATTTGTTGAGAGTGTCAGAAAGGGCTCAATAAATAATTGAATGGTTGCATGTGGTTTCAGTCACCTTTGGGGCATCATGGTGGAATTTGTTAATGTGTGTTAATAGGATAATTTGCAATTATCCTATTTTCACTATTGTGCTCCTAGCTGGCCACACATAGTGAGGAGAAACTGGAGAAATTATTATCGGTAAGTGGGTTTGATTCTAAGAGAAATGAAAGAAAAAAAGTCTGGAAGAGAGACAATACAAAGTACAATATGTTATTATACCTCTTTATACATTGCTTTTCCCCTTTTAATGCTTATTTGGTTGTGGATCAGTTAGGATCCTTCATTGACACATAGCAGAACATCTAATTCAAACCAGCTTAAACCAAAGGGAGAATTTACTGGCTCATTTACATGAAAAGTCCAGGGATATCCCACTTTAGGTACTTCTTGGCACAGTGGCTCAGATGGTGTTATCTATCAATTTTTCTGCATCTTTTGGTTCTGCCTTCCTCCATGTTAACTTAATTTCTAGGCTTCACACAGTGGCAAGATGATTGCCCTTAGCTTCTGGTATAATTTTTCCTTAATTTAACAACAGCAGAGAGAAGATGTTTGCTCTTCCCAAAGTTAAGACAAAAATCCTTGTCCTTACTGTAGTTGGCTTCTGTTCTGCCATGAGCCTACTTCTGAAGCATTCATTATGGATAAGGGCATACCATGGATTTAGTCGCCCAAGAATAAATAATGTACTCATACCTGGACTAGTGATCAGTTTCACCAAACAGAATTGTTTAAAATTATGGGGAAAGAGTGGTATTCAAGAGGAATTTTGGAGAATTAGTATCAAAAGAGTAGAGAATAGGTTTTAGTAAACCAAAATAAATATGTAAATAAATAAGAAAAAAAACAAATATTGACTCTTTAAAGTTTGGATGTACAATTCTAAATTCAAAATTATTTTCTCTTAGAACTTTAATGATATTACTTCTTTCTCTTTAGTTACAGGATTGGCAATGAGAAGTCTAATGTTACTCTGATTTTTATTACCTCAAGTATAAGAGTTTAATATCCTATCTGGAACATTTTAGGATGTTTTTCTTTATCCAAGGTCCTACTCTACGCCTGATAGATCTTATCAGATTTATTGAAGTTTTTTTTTTTTTTTTTTTTCCAGCTCGGAATTTTCCTGTGTCATTTAATTGGCTATTTCCTTTCTTCCATTCTCTCTGTTTCCTCCTTTAACCTTTTTCTATGGCTCAATATAATAAAAACTAAACTTCTGTATTGACACTCCATTTCTCTGACCTTTTCTCCCATAATTCTACATCATTCTATATTTGTGCTGCGTCCTGGAAGTATATAGCACAATGAAATCTTCCTACTTTTTATTTATTCTCCAGTTGTGCCTTTTCTGTCATTCTGTTGATATGCCTACATATATGGAGGGGCTTATTTTTATTATTTTTTTTTTAAATTTTGGCAATCACATTTTTTATTTCCAGAGCATAAAATTGGTTATTTTTAAGAAGTAGTGTTAGTATTCCATGATTAGTATTCTTTGGATATTTACAATTAGGAAGAGATATTTGCTCCCACCCCAACAACTAGAGCAAGTCAGATAACATACAGGATCAAAGTGGTTTTTGTTTGTTTTAACCATAAGAGAGTAAGGGTGCAAAGAAAAATAAATAAATGGAATCCCACAAAGCAATGGATAGTTCTTGGCAGAGTAGAGAAGCAGGGCCTTTTTCCATCCCTAGTAGAGCTGTGGGAGAGAAGAAATCCATGACAGATGGGTATAAAGAGTAACCAGCTAAACTTTTAATAAACTATTATTAGTCATGTGTAGTCATGTGAGTGGTGGATAATAACCATCCACAGCCAGAGGTGAGTCTGCACCCAGCTACCAACTCTTTTCTATGAGCCTTTAACAAGTGCATGGGTTCTATGCTAAAGCCTGGTGGCAGGGCATGTTTGAGGCATACGGGCATATGGAGGTTTTACCAAGTGCAAAGCAATGCCCCCTTGAAGGCTGGTGTAAGACAAGAGATCTGGGAGAAATCCCTCCAGGGTAATTTATACCCCCACCAAGTGCTGAAAACTAGGAGGAGGGCAGTAGAGCAAAGAGCAATCTCACAAGGTGTAGAAAGAGACTTCTCATGGTTTGGAAAGCTTCTAAGTAAGCAGTAGAGCACGAAGAGATCACCAAAGGTTCAGATTCCAAGTTCCAGTGAATGGATAGTCCTGATCTTTTCCTCAAAACATCTGAAACCAGAGGTAAACTGAGTCTAAATAAACTGCAGCAAAGCCCAGATTCACCTCAACTACAGATTAAAGTGGCTCAGCCCTCAACACTAAGGCCTGACAGAGGAAGGGGCATGCTTTATACTGGAAGTAATTTTATTTCTTTACTTTCTATTGTGATTTATTTTTATCACAAAATAGCTTGTATGTAATCAAAAGTTATAAGATACACAAAGAAGCAGGAAAATATGATCCATGAAAGAGAGGAAGCAGTCAATAGCAGCATGCCCAGAGATGGACCAGCTATTGTAATTATCAGACAGAAACATTAAAATACTGAATATAGACATTAGGGTCTAATAAAAAAAATAAGACATCATATGAGAAGAGGTGGGTAATATCACTAGAGAATAAAAGTATAAAAAGTGAGATATACATGCACACTCATCAGAAATGAAACATACGTTGATGCCATTAACAGACTAGACAGAAGAGAGGAAAGAATCAGTGAATTTGAATATAGGTCACTAGAAAATTTCCAAATAAGCATTAAAAATGTAAAAAATAAAAGGAACAGAGCATCTGACATCTGTATTGGGAATACCAAAAATATGTAGTTAGAGTTCCAGAAGGAGGGAAGATTAATAATGGGGCAGAGGAAATATTTTAAGGAATAATGACTGAGAATTTTCATAATTAATAAAGATTAATGAAGTAGAAATAGACAAGTAAATATGGTTCTTTATTGTCATTAGTAAAATTGATAAACCTGTGGTAAGATTGATCAAAAAAAGGAGAGAAAATACAAAATACACATATGAGGAATAAAAAAGACATCACTACAGTTCCTACAATTTAGTGCAGCTGAATCAAGAAGAAATAGAAAATATGAATAGTTAAATATCTATTAAAGAAGTTGAATTAGTAATTTTGAAACTTTCCTCAAAGAAAAGAAAACCCCAGGACCAAATGGCTTCACTGGTTAATTCTATCAAATATTTGAATTCATGTATATAAATTTGGGAATATATAACCACAAATTTACACAAACCCTGACAGAAAATAGAGTAGTAGATGGGAGCACTTCCTACCTTATTTTATGAGGCCAGCATTACCCTGATACCAGAACCTGATAAACCTATTACAAGAAAAGAAAATTTAGGTCTAATATCCCTCATGATTACAGATGTAAAAATTATCATCAAAATATTAGCAAATTGAATCCAGCAATGTATAAATAGACAATACATTATGCCAAAGTAAATGTTACTTCAGAAATGCAAGGTTTAATATTTTAAAATGTTCATTTTAATTATATTTTATTTTAGTTTAATTTTCAGTCAGTGTAACTCACCACATTATTGGAATAAATCAGAAACATTATGACTATCTCAATAGATGGTTGGGGGGAATTTTTGACCAATTCAGTACTCTTTCATAACACAAAGTTTCAGCAAATGAGGAATATAAGGAAACATCCTAAATCTGATAAAGAACACCTATTTTAAAAATCTTTCAGTTAGTTTTATACTTAATGGAATAGTAAACTTTTCCCCCTAAGATTGGGATCGGAGTAAGACTATATGCTTTCACTACTTGCAAAGACTGAGTATTGTTAAGATAGCCATTCTTTTCAAATTGATCTTTAGATTCAAAGCAAGCTCATTTAAAACTCCAAGTTTTTCCTCCCTGGAAACTAACAATTTTTTTCTGAATTTATACAGAAATGTAAAGAATCTAGACTACACCAAACAGTCTTGAAAAAGAAGAATAAAATGACAAAGTTTACATTACCTGCTTTCAGACTTACTATAAAGCCACAATCATAAAGAAAATGTGATATTGACTATTTGTATTTAAACAAGCAGAGAGTCAAGAAATGGACCCGTATACACACAACTGATTGATTATTGAACAAGGTACCAAGTATAATATATCCCATACCCACTAGAATTGGCTAAAATAAAAATGATTGACAGTACCAAATGTTGGTTAGGATGTGGGGCAAACAGAAATATAATACGTTGCGGGTTAGAGTGTGAAATGGTACAAACTTTTGAGAACTATTTGGCTTTTTTTCAAATAGGGTTAAACTTCTATCTACCCTATGGCCCTGAAATTCCATTCTTACCCAAAAATACTTGTATAAGAATATTCATAGCATGGATCAATAATATATAATTATACAATGGAATACTGTTGGTTAACTAAAAATGTACACAACATAGATGAATGTCAAAAGCATTAGGTTGTTTGAAAGAATATATACTATTTATATGAAATCAAGGACATATGAAATTATTCTGTGGTAATTTAAATTGGAATGTTGTTGCCTAGGATGGGGAAATTGTGGGGCAAGGGACAAGACACAACTTCCTGAAGTGATATAAATGTTTCAAATCTTACTTGGGAGTGTTAGTTACATAGTGTATACAATTATCAAAATTCATCACATGGAACTCTTAAGATCTAGGTATTTATTTATGTAAATTATACCTCAATTTTAAAAATGTTCTTTCAGGGTCTCCTGTTTGCTCTGTTAAGTTTGTTCCCTCAGGTGTTAATTCTTCTTAGTTTGGTGCATTTACTTCATGGAGTTGGTTTCCTTGAAATATGTCATAATTGTGGTTGGATGTCATCTTTGTATCAGAGAGTCCCTATTTACCTGTCTGTAGGTGTGGTTCTGTTTATTGTAGCCTACCTAACTTCAGGGGAATGGTAAGACATGATGTTGGTGGTGTATATGAGTAGCTCAGTTTCTCATCATTGAAACTTCCTTTTCCTCCTGACAGTAGGATTCTGTACTGCCTCTTTGGTCCATGTTCACACACTCATTGCTGTAGACTTTCAAAGATCTCTGCTGCTGCCGCTGCTGCTGCTACTGGTGTGTGTGTGTGTGTGTGTGTGTGTGTGTGTGTGGTGTGGTGTGGTTGGGGGCAGGGAGCAATTGGTTAGACTGCTAAACTTCTCCAAATGTGTCTATACAACAAATCACGCTGATCGTTGCCTCAGCTCTCTGGGCACAGAGCAACTTTGAAGCTCCTTCTACCTTTTGTGGCAGTTTTCTTCTGTGCATATTTATTTCAAATGCTTTCCATGTGGCAGAGATTTCCTAACATTTCTGGCCCAAATTTCTCTCTCTTATGCTTTTCCAGCGCTGTAATGAACTTACAATTAAAGAAAATGGGTGTGTTTTCTGTCATTTGTGGAGACTTGGGTTGGGACTTAGAGACAAACACATTTGCTCTATTTGCCATCTTGATCCAATTTCCTAAGTCACTTTTAATTAGCAGCTGTGTTGTTACTTTACATACTGATGTTTCTTGGTGACTTTCATTATCCCTTTTATGTGGCCCTATATAATGGTCTACTGACCTGGCAGTCACCTGGACTCCTGATATTTATAAAGTAGATATTTGACAAGTTCACAAAGGTTGATTCTTGATTGATCTCTAAGGTAGAGACAGTTTTGAGCAAGGAGAAAATTACCTCAACATGCTTGTGTTTGCAAAAAATGGGATTGTTGTTTCAGAATCCCTACCTGGAGATTCAGTTCTATAGACAAGCAACCCCAAATGGAGAATGTAGGAGAGCCCTATTCAAAATTGCTAAAATCTCCCTAAGCAACCTGGCCCCTGACTATTTATCATTCCAGTGTTGACCTAACACCTTAGGAGACTGTGTCTGTAAATGAAGGATGTGTTTGTGCACTAAAGTCAAGTGCTATTTGCTGAGGATACTGACTTCCGTTTGACTTTCTTGCTGATAAAAGCAGATGGGAAAGGTTTTCTTTCGTTGTTGCTTTCACATTAAAAACAAATACTTACTGCCAAAAACAAGGATTGAAATACCGCAGTTCCCCCTCACAGCTGTTATTTAGAGGTGGTCCAAAACTCTTTTCAGAACATTAGATAGTACAAATCCATAGGAAGCCAATGGTGAAAACAGCATTTACTAGTTCCTTCCCCCCACCCCCCATTGTACAAAGGTTGTTAAAAATGTCAAAAGGTGATATGGTATTGAATTCATGAAAGGTACAATTGTATTTACAACTTTTCCATGTTACAGAGTAGGAAACTGAATGAAGCACAGAATAATCAGGCAATGAGATTTATTTTTAAAAGAATATAGAAAAGATTTTATGAAAATTTAAGGCTTCTATAATGTCATTTGAAGGAAGACTGCACTTTGGTTACTATGATAAACTGGTATTAAATCAATCATTTTTATCAAATAGATTTTTGGTGCTGTATTTACAACTTTCAAAAAGTAGTATAACAGACTTTTCTAATTTCATAGACAGATATTCATTGTAAAAGAGTTAAAAATCTCATAATTCTACAATCCAAGGTCAATATCTGTAGTTTTCCTGCCTAGATATACTCTCCTATTGTAAAGCTCATAGGCTTATATCAAAAGATTTTATATTTATTTAACAACCTAGCTTTAAAAATATACTTTAATAGATACAATATATATTAATATGAATGAAACTTTGTCCCTTTTACTGGAAAATTTTATTTTTCTCTTTTCTGTTATAAATTATAATGCAACCAACATCTTTGCGAGTAAATATATGGGTATATATTCTGATTATTACCTAGGAGTTGATTCTCAGAAGGAAAATGAACAGCTCAAAAAGGGTTTGTATAAATGATCTACTTGTAGCTTACGTCTCCTAAATTATTTCCAGTATTCTGCTGATCTGAGGAGCTGAGTATTTCTTTATTCCTTCATCAATCCTAATGGCACGTCTCTGGAAGTTGAAATGATGACTATTCCTCCTTCAGGGATATATGAATAGTTGTGTTCCCTTACTGGAACCTCCAAACAAGTTCCCAAGGTCCATTTGTTTGATTTAAACATTTTGTTCAGGCTTCTGATAACTGTAATCAAATTGTTTCTAGAAATGTTCCTCCAATTTATACTCCCACCAGTGTTATTGTAAGCATTATTGGATATTATTATTTTTTTAGAAATTTGATAATTTAACATTTTAAAAGATGCCATTTTTATTCTCATTTTAATTTGCATTTGTTTATAAAAGGTTTACCAGCCATTTGTATTTTTCTTTTGTGAAATATACATTAATGTCATTCATCCATTTATGCTTAAATGGTTTATCTTTTGTTGATATGTAATTTAGATTAATTAAAAGCGTGTACAAATTGACACAGAACATTGCCATGTTTGTTAAAAATGTTCTAATTTGAAATATATTTTTTTTAATTTTTGAATTTTATTTAATTTATTTATACAGCAGGTCCTTATTAGTTATCCATTTTATACATATTAGTGTATATTTGTCAATCCCAATCTCCCAATTCATCACACCACCACACCCCCGCCGCTTTCCCCCCTTGGTGTCCATACATTTGTTCTCTACATCTGTGTCTCAATTTCTGCCCTGCAAACCGGTTCATCTGTACCATTTTTCTAGGTTCCACGTATATGCATTAATATACGATATTTGTTTTTCTCTTTCTGACTTACTTCACTCTGTATGACAGTCTCTAGATTCATCCACATCTCTACAGATGACCCAATTTCGTTCCTTTTTATGGCTGAGTAATAGTCCATTGTATATATGTACCACATCTTCTTTGTCCATTCGTCTGTTGATGGGCATTTAGGTTGATTCCATGACCTGGCAATTGTAAATAGTGCTGCAATGAACATTGAGGTGCATGTGTCTTTTTGAATTATGGTTTTCTCTGGGTATATGCCCAGAAGTGGGATTGCTGGGTTGTATGGTAGTTCTGTTTTTAGTTTTTTAAGGAACCTCCATACTGTTCTCCATAGTGGCTGTATTAGTTTACATTCCCACCAACAGTGCAAGAGGGTTCCCTTTTCTCCACACCCTCTCCAGCATTTGTTGTTTGTAGATTTTCTGATGATACCCATTCTAACTGGTGTGAGGTGATACCTCATTGTAGTTTTGATTTGCATTTCTCTAATAATTAGTGATGTTGAGCAGCTTTTCATGTGCTTCTTGGCCATCTGTATGTCTTCTTTGGAGAAATGTCAATTTAGGTCTTCTGCCCATTTTTGGATTGGGTTGTTTGTTTTTTTAATATTGAGCTGCATGAGCTGTTCATATATTTTGGAGATTAATCCTTTGTCCGTTGATTCGTTTGCAAATATTTTCCCCCATTCTGAGGGTTGTCTTTTCATCTTGTTTGTAGTTTCCTTTGCTTTGCCAAAGCTTTTCAGTTTCATTAGGTCCTATTTGTTTATTTTTGTTTTTATTTCCATTACTCTAGGAGGTGGATCAAAAAAGATTCAAAAATTTTGTTTCATATTGTTTTATGAAATAAAATATTTATATATATATTTGTAGTCAAGTGTATTAATTTTCTTTTTGATTGCTTTTAATCTTAAATAGCATTTCAAATTGTAAAATTTTTAGTGTAGTCTTTTTCATACTATAGATATTGCTAATGTCAGTTAAGTGTTCTGTGTTTAATTAGAATAAGTATGTTCAAATGTGCAAATTTAATTTTTATTTCTAGCTCCTTTCTTCAAAGAATATCCTATTACGTATTGTTATTTACAGTTAACTTCCTTTAAATACAATTTCAAAATATTTTACATGCAATTATCATTAAGTAGTGATTCATGATCCTCAGACAATTTTTAAGACTTGGTAAGATTCTTTTCTCCTCCTCTAGCTTCTAGCCCCAGAACTTTGTTGTGTCAAAAGACAGGCCATTCCAGATCAGTTTTATCGATTCCCCAAGCTCTAAGTTATTTGGTTTGAAGTTACTAGACTAGTTTCAGCAAACAGGTTTGAAGGTTAAGATCTGATGATTTGGAATTGTAGGTGCTAAGTTGTTTTTTGCCCAGAGTAAGTAGGATGTTATCCATTTTGCATTTCAAGCAAACTGTAGCCCATTTGTGCCCATGGATCTGTCATCAAACACAGCTCAGATTTCAGCTTTAACTTATCTAAATATAGGCTTACTGTGAGTGACAAGATCCTGGTAAATGGCATTCTCTGCCACCCTCTTTGACATTGTTTCTAGTAGGATGACTCATGGCTCTGCTTTGCCCTAGAAAATGTTTAATTACACCAGGGACTTTTCATTGAGTAAAAGCTTCATTGACAGATCAGCTGCCACCCTGAGAACTTGGATTGTTATTCTGCTGTCTGGAGATCACACAGTATTTACTTTTCTAACACTGACCATTCAAAGGGAATTTCAGCTGGATTTCTATGCTGTCTGATGCTGTCATGTTGGAAAGACAATTGAAAATTCAGAAATACAGATAGAGATATCTTGGTTTCTTGGTTGGATCCCACCAAAATTAAATCCTAAGAGTCCTCATCACAAGGAAAATATTTTTTTTCTTTTATTTTGTATCTATACGAGATGATAGATGTTCACCTAAACTTATTGTGGTAATTATTTCATGATGTATGTAAGTCAAATCATTATGCTGTACACCTTAAACTTACACAGTACTGTATATCAATTATATCTCAAAACTGGAAGAAAAAATAAAGAGCTTTGATTTTTTTATGTATAAACTTTTGGGAGCGTACAAAAAATAACTTTACCTCTTGATTTTATGTTTTATTCACCTAACAAAAGCATACACAAACAGAACTTTGATATATTTGGCAATGTCATTACAATACCTTGAGACATGGGTCTCATTAAGGAAACAGTGTCCTTTGGTTCCATTGATGACTACTCTGCCGTCTAAATTTGCATATGTAGGTTCTCATTCAAAAGGTTACCCAGTAGCTAGAAATGGTCATGAAGTGTCCATTCTAGCCTTTGGTGCAGGTATCTGTTGTAAAGTGATCTTTCTTTACCTTGAGTGACTTTCACATCCTCATTTCCCACTTGGAGCCTCATGCATTTGAGTGTACACTGAGCTGAGAAGTGATTCCAGTGAGCAAGATTATGTTTCTCCTTAGCATGTTTTCAGAGAGGTCAGAATGCTTTCTTCCCCACAGATGGGGAACACTGGAGGCTTCTTGTTGATAGGTTTTATGGTTGATAAGGCTAATACTGCCTTGCTTACTCCCTCTTGTATTTTCATGGATGGGAAAAGGTTCAGGGAGCAAGTTAAAAAATCACGTAAATCTTTCAGCAAGAAAACTGTCCTCTCCTTTAATCTTTCTAGATTGTTACTTTCCCCTTAGCTCCTTACTTTCTGTCCCAGGTTTCTTGAAGGATTAACTGCTCTTACTTTTGAAAACCAGAGATGTGGGATCAATCATGTTCCAGATTTTACTATTACCTTTGACTCTTATAAATCAGTTCAAGTGGGTAGAGATCCAAGCTGGATTCTTTATTATATACTTATTACTATTATCTTCCTTTTTCTTCTGATTTTAAGAGAAATTAAAATTTGAAAAAAATTCATGGGCCCCTGTAAGTGTCATGGGCTCCAGGCACTGTACTTAATGAATAAGTAGGCCCTGTCGTCATAATTTGACCTAAAACATTGTTCTTTGTTACGCCATTTAGACTGCAGCCCTTCCCTAGCGACAAGCCCAGACCTTACTCCAAACCTGCAAACCATTTTGTGTGGAATGTTACTATGACAGTCAGTTGCCAACTAATGCTATATTTTCACTGGGAAAGACCACCCAGAACCATGGCTCTGCTACCTAACTCTAAGCACTGCAACTTGCTAAGAACCTCCAATGCCTCAACCAGTCTTTAAATCCAACCCCCTCGGACACTGACACAGGCCTGCAGTACACTTGAGTCATATTAGCTCTGTTACTTGTACCACTAAATTATTTTCCAAAGAGGCTAGTCCTACAGACAGTCCCTCTTGAGCCTGACTTTCTTCCCTCCCTCTGTCTTTCATTGGTATTGTAGCATGCCATAAGTTACTGAGGAGGCTAATAGTAACTCTCTGACTGCTGGTAAGATGATGCAGAAACAAGTAGGCTATTAGGAGCAAAGTCTGTATCTAAAAAACAATTTTATACTTCTTTGTAGTAATTTAAGCCTGAGGTAGAGCCTACTGTTCTCTTTCCCTTTACTACTCAGCTTCCTGAAGAGTTGTTTACTTCACCTGTGGCCACATTTGTTCATGCAATGAATTCCCAAACACAGAAGGTCTTCTTTGTGCCAGGAGCTTTGCCATGTGCTCCCTATTATCCACAGATTCTAAGAGAATGGCATTTAATTTAGAACTTAGTACTTGTTGGTTGTTGTTTGGTCTCTTGTTTTGATTATGAAAATAATACATGCTTTTTGAAAAAGACACTGAAAATTATAGCTAAGTATAACAATGCAGAGTGAGAGTTTTGTATTGTCTCCCCAATTCCACCAGTTATATTTCTCCAAAGGAAATGGCCTTCAATCTTCTGTCTTCTCTTTTTCTCCGTTGCTTTCAAAAATTTGGACTCCTTCACGCTGAAACATTTTTTTCCCTTCAGCTTTTGTGGCACTACTTTAAAATTTTTCTTAATTTTTTACTTCCCTTTGTAAGGATTTCTCCTATCAATTTTGCTGACCCTCAAATTTTGTCCTTTAGATTTCTCTTTGTGGTTTGTCTCTTCTGATTTGGTTCTTTCAATGTGTCTTTGAGTTGGAGGACATGGGGAATTGCACTTATAAATACGCCACCTCCAATGGTTTGGAAAGAACTTTTTGTTCATTTGTATATATCTCCATTTTATAAGCCTGAGATGTCTATGACCCTAATGGTGTGTCTTTGCATTTCAAAATATGTGTTTATCAACTTTTATCCAAAGATCTCAAATATTTTACCTCTTTTCTGTCATGTAATTTCCAGACAACTTTCCATTTGGCAGTTGAGGGATCATTCCTCATTCCATGTAGATACAGGAGGTGCTGATGTCTTTCATCCTCCCTGGCAGACATGGCTCCCTTCATCCTCTTCACAGTACCCTTGTCCCAGAGGCTGACTTGAATGGAATACAGCAAAAGCAAATGCCTATTAGCTTTTGGTGAGGTTTGACCAGTGGGGAGCCCCAGAAAATTGGAGAGAAGGAGGAATGTGAGGCTGGTGTATTTATTCCCCAACGTCCTCCCCTGTCAGGTTGCTGTGGGTTGGCCTGAAGTCTCCATCTCCTGGCATGCAGCTTATACCACAAAGGTGTCCCTCCAGGGGCTAGTTACTGGTTCTTTCCCTGCCCCTTCTGGCCTGGGATTTGTAAGCGTGGATGCAAACCCTAAAATGTTTCACTTCTCTGTGGCTTTTCCTAAACAATTCCTATGCTATAATAAAATGTCCCTTTATTAAATTCTCCTTAATTATTCAGATAAAGTGTGCCTTTTTTTCCCCTGCTGGGGCCTTAATTGATGTACCTAAAATCTACTGAAGTTATTCAGGAGGTATTCTTTAGGTTCTCCTTTCTCTCACAACACAGATTAGGCTTGCTGTTTATTTTAAATTCTCTAACTATAATTGCTGTCATGGTCTGCCTGCTGAATTCTGTGCCATGAACAGCATTTCATGGACTGTGGTGATGTTGGTGGTGAGAGGAAGATTTTACCCTCTGCTTACTTCAGAACATCTTTGCTGGGATCTGAGGTGAAAACAGCTTTCCCATTACAAAGCTCCAGAAGATTTCCTGTGTAACACACTAAATATCTTTCTGGCAAGACAATCTCAGGATGTAACTCACGACTTCACACCCAGGACAGAGTGAGCTAAAACAGCACCTCAAATAGGGAAGCCTCCTATGACATGGACCCTGTCTGCTCCCGTTCACTTATAGTAATTAAAGCATTTCTCTCTCTTTTTTTTTTCCATAAAGAACTGGGGATGGGGAAGACACTATTGCCTCCTCCCATTTACAAGGAAAAATATGTCACATTTTGGATTTGTTACTTAACAAGAGAGACAACTTTGCACATTAAAGTTTTCTAGCAAAATCTCTTTAATTTGAACGATATTTAAATACTTTTTCTGACATGTCCCATGATTTTTTAAATCACTGTGAGGTTTTTACATTTAAATCAGATTCAGTTATGAAAATACCTTTTCCCTTCCATGAATATCAGAAGCCTCTGCTAACTACTTGTTTGGAAACAAATTTGAAACAGATTTTATTTATTTGTATTATATATTATACGATTTATAAATAAATCATACATTTATTTATTTATGCATTTATATAGAATATATAGTCTACGTATTCTCTTTAGGTTTCACCTTCTTATTAATTTGAGTCTTCTTATAAAGTGTGTTAGTAAAATGGTTGCTCAATAATCAGGTTTCTAGATGGAAGGTTTATGGCTGATGAAATGTTTGTTCTCATGTTCAAGAGACCTCCACACGTCCCTGCAGCCCTTATAGTGACTTCATGCATAAATGGGACAACCTATAGTTGATTAGAATATTTCAGTAGTCTGAACATACCTCTACTTGACCTTGTCAAATAATTAAGATGTTAATTTCTTTCCTTAGATCCTTCAATCACAGACAAAGGGACAGTCAATAAATTATGTGATTTGGAGGAAAACAGTGGAAGGGATTTTTAATTATTTCTGGCACACAAAGCAGTGTTGTTTTTTCTAATTGCCATGGCCTTTTATTCCTGTGATATTTAGAATTGAGCTTTAGGCAGCATAAGGTATTGATATTGATAGGGTGAGATATAGTCCACATCAGAGTTATTTCTTTAGATCAGTACATGGCCAAATCCTGTTTTTGTATGAACTGTGAGCTAAGAATGGTTTTACATTTTTTTAAAAATCAGAAGAAAAATATTTTATTACATGTGAAAACAATATAAAATTCAAATTTCAGTGTTCATAAATAAAGTTTTATTGGAACACAATCACATTCATCCATTACATGCCCATGGCTGCTTTCACGATACAATGGCAAAATTGAGTAGTTGAGATGGAGACTGCAAAATCTAGAAGTCTCTGGCCCTTTACAGAGAAGTTTGCTGACCCCTGCTTTAGATAACTAAGTATACTTAAAATAATAACCTAACTGAAAAACTTAACCCTCTTGGTAACTATTGAATCAATGATTTTCAAACCATCCCATGTGTAATTTTTTTACTACTAGTTTTTAAAAGGACAAGAGGCATGCCAGCATTTGTCTCACAGAGAGGCCTACAGCTGGAAAGATGATAGAATCCTATGAAATTGTTTAGAGGTCATCCTATTGTTTGATTATCTAGTATGGCATATGGCATGGGTCCTTATATTTGACAGTGCTTCTGGATATCTTCAAAACTTTATATAGGACCTTTTACTCACCTCAAAGTGGAGCAACAGCAAGAAAGGGAGTTAAACCGTTGTTTGCTTCAGATGAAATTGATCTCATGACATGCCTCATAAAGTAACAACTACTGTGGTGTAAGCACTGCTACCGCCCATGCCCACTTTCTGTGTGAAAGACAAAGAAATCAATGGATGTAGTGTCAATATATTTTCCTCATCTTTGTACTCAAAATGGACCCCAGAAAGTATGAGAACAGGTGTTTCAGTTATGATCTTATCCAGGACTCTTGATTCTTGATGGACAATTGCACATTATATCTTTATTTGTTTTTTTTTGTTTTTTTTCTCCTTGCAATCTAGTTCCCAGCAGGAAATTTACTGAGCTGCCAACTTGCAATCATCTAATTGACTCAGAAAGAATCTGAATGAGTTTCTAAATATCCAACTGAAATCAATTGTGACTGTCTTTATTTTAGGCCCCAGGCAGATTGAAATTGAGACAATAAATGGAAATACCTCATTCTGAAAGAATGCGAGTTGGCAACTTCACAATGAGCATCACGTACATGTACTCACATACACTCATGTGCACACACGTGTACATGCACACATTTACAGAGTTTTATATTCAGAAAGAATGCATAATTGCATATATGTTTGGCATCTTCAAATCTCTGGCTTTCTGAGATCCATGATTTCAAAAATCTAGAAGAACATTTCACTCAATAGAAGGAAGTATTGAGGACTGTTGGCAGTAGTGGGGAGCCATGGTTAATATATAGCTTAATTACGTAGAGTTTTGTGCTCTCAGTTTCTACCCAAAGTCTTGAGACTCTCACTTTTTTGGACTCTGTTTTCCATTTTACTCATGAAAAAAGTTTTTTCCAAGGTTCATCTATTCGTGCATATTTTATGTTTAAATGTTTTCATTAAATTCCAATTTGTGTGAAATAGAAACAACAAGAATTTCAAACAGCATTGTTATGGGTTTAGTAGCCCATCTGCCATTCTATCCTCTTTTCCTAACAGTTAGAGATGAAACAACTGTGAGAATAAACAAAGTGTTTAACACCACCCCTCAATGTTAGAATTCTAAATACGTATCTGAACCTTCAGGAAGGAGGGATCTGCATGTTCAGTTTTTACTGTGCTGTGTAATCATGTTGAGCACTATTAGAAACTATGATCAGAGGTGAAGTCTCATAGCATAAATTCCAATGAACATTCAGTGATTAGACAAACACACCATGAGCTATCGTTTTCAGGGGGAGGTTTAATGGTGTGACCAAAAGTCTTCTGGTGCTGGGCAGGGAAGACCTGATTCATTTCAGATTCTTACAAAGGAGGCTCTTTTCAGCAATGGAGTTCACCAAGCCCTATCCCTGTCCCTCCCAAAGGAAGAGCAGAGACTGAGGAGCTGTAAGAACACAGATAAACACAACAGTCTGATGACGTGTGGAGAAAAGCTGTTTCTGACTCAGGCAGGAAGCCAGCATTTTGCAAACCACATCGGAGGGAGGAATATCAGGATGGAACAATTCAAGACAAAGCTTCAAGGAGCTTTGTTCCCAAGTCTGGTTTATGCCCTTAGACAGATAAAAGCCAAATAGAATGGAGAATTGTGGGGGATCCACTGAAGAGGATTAACAGAATTTGGACAATGAATGAAAAAGGGGTTTGTTCACATTCTGGACCAGAACACGCTGGCTAAGGGTTATTTTCAGGCACTGCTCACTGGAAGTTGATACCATACCATTGCATGATGTTCATAGCTGTGTGTGCTTATGCTAAGCTAAATGTATTCAAAACTAATGATTTTTCTCTTTAAGAATAAGAGGATATTATTATTAATAATCATTAATAAGAAAGTATTAAGACTATGTATGGTCTTAATATTGATTCTTAAATGAAGAATGTGAGAATATTCTTAACATTCTTTTCCATTGTATTCAAAATTACTGCACCAAGGAATCTTCCCCCAGTACCATTATAGATATTGTAGGTGGTAAACAGAGCAAAACAAAATACACATGTATTTAAAAGAGGGTCCTAGGAGCCCAAATGTCTTGTCATGCAAGCATCACCCCATGAGAAGGCAATATTGTGGGCCAGGAGACAGCTTGGCCCTAGAGTCAGGCAGAGCTGGATTCAAAAACTGGCTGTTTCATTATCTGTGACTCTAAGCAAGGTACTTGGCCTCTCTAGATATCATCTCCTTATCTATTAAAGGGAGTGTACTGATTTCTTAGGATGGCCATAACAGTACCATGAACTGGGTGATTTAAAACAACAGAAATTTCTTTTGCACAGTTTTGGAGGACAGAAGTCCAAAATCAAGATGTCAACAGGGCGGGTTCCTTCTTGGGGGCTCTGAGGGATAATCTGTTCCAGTCCTCTCTCCCAGCTCTGGTGAGGGCCAGCAATCCTTGGTGTTCCTTGGCTTGTAGATGCATCGCTCCAATCTGTGCCTCTGTCTTAGCATGACAGTCTCCCCATGTATGTGTCCAAATTTCTCTCTTTTTTTAAGGACACGAGTCATGCTGGATTAAAGCCCGCCCATCTTAACTTGGTTTCATCTTAACTTGATTACATTTGCAATGTCCCTATTTTCAAATAAGGTCACATTCAGAGAATGAGGGTGCAGAGTATGGGAGTTCAGTATATGTTTTGGGGAACACAATTTAACCCATAACAGTGGATGATAATCAGATACCTTTCTCACAGCACTAAGAGAAGGATTGAATAAATTAGTAACACAGAGACCACTGAAAGCAGGTTTGTCCCCATAGGTAAAAACACTTTTTGGACTCCCCAACATCCATCATGTATGACTTTGTAACAGAGTCAGTCTCTGGGCCCTGTTCACGCCACTGGTTCTACTGCCACCAACCCCACTTGTTGCCTTGGCAAGTTATTATTACCCTGAATATTATTATAATGTTACTCTAACTTTGCTTCTTCTGTGTGGGTGTGTTCAGCCCTTGGTAAAGCTTGATGCCTATCCATAAACTTTCTGTCTGTTCTAACTATTCAAAGTTCTGCTTGGAAGTGGCATCGAGCTGGTATGAACTGGAAGTCTGAATGGCTGTGAGAACACAAAAACAGATGGTAGAATCCCCATTGGAATGTGTGGCCAGCACATGGCTGCTCTGTGTTTTCACTCTTAAGTAGTCAGCAGACACACTGTGACTGTACTGCCGCTGCGGTGAGGTTTACTTCCAGAACTTTTCAAGACTTTGGGGCAGTGCATAGCAGGGGTTACCTGGACAGGAGAAGTCCTAAACAGGAATAAAAGAATCTTTTAGTTCCTTGGGAACAGGATATAGGAGGCAAGGTTCCTCATGAATGAGTAGCCATATTTTAATTTTCAAGAGGCACTTGAAAGCCAAACTTCTGCTTCCCATATAATTCTGACTTAACTTCTTCAGTGTTTTCCTGTCATCTGAAGGCTAATGCCCAAGTTTCTTTGCATCCCTTACAATCTAGTTCACAATCTGGCCCCTGAAACTTTTTCACATTTATTCTATTTCTTGCCTCTTATGCTACCGATTTTTTTTTTGCATTTCTGACACATGTACAATTTCCCTGGAATGAGGTTTCTACTTCACCTGGATAATTCCTGCCCTCTTAAAACTTCAGCTCAGGCTACCTCTCTCCCAGGGAGTCCTTTTCATGGCCACATCTGGGATCATTGGGCATCTATCTTATTATTTCTCAAATTATATTCAACTTTTTTCCATTTTTTGTCTGTCTGGACAATATCTTTTTCATTTTGAGTCCTTTGGGTCTAGAAAGTAGTTAGTGTGTAATAACTGTTAGTTGTGTTGAATTTCATAAGAATGAAAATTTTAATCTTTTTTTTTTCTCTCTCTCTCTTTTTATATAACTTGGGAGAAAAATAAACAGATGTGAGATCCTATGTATTCCTCTTTCAGAAGAATGAAATTTTTTCTTAACTTAGGAGGACATAAAAACTCCTAGAGAACAAGAGGTTGAATAAGCCATATCTGAAAGACATTCATTTATTCAACAAATATTTACTCATTTTCTTCCACGTAGTAGGCATTGGAGATAGAAGGTAAAAAAGTTCTTGTCCTGAATCATAAGGAACTCTCAGTATAAAAGGGGTAAAACATGTAGAGATAATTTTTGTATGGTGAATGAGAACACAAAGAAGTTAATCCCATGCTGACATAATCAAAGTGTTCCAAAACATGGGAAGGCAATCTTATCTTAAAAGTAGCTGAATAAATTTCTGTTTTCACTTTCTCACTGTCAGTACTTTCCATAACTAGCTCTAATCTTGTTTTCACCCCTACTATTCCACTTACATGGCTCTGTCAGAGTCAACAATGACCTCTATGGTACCAAATCCAGTGATTATTTTTCTCTTTTTCATATTATTCAACCTATCAGCAAAATTTGATATAATTTTCATGCTCTTTCAGAAAAACTCTCTTCCCTCGGTTTCTTTTTCTTTTTTTATAAATTTATTTATTTATTTATTTTTAGCTGCGTTGGGTCTTCGTTGCTGCATGCAGGCTTTGCCTAGTTGCGGCGAGCGGAGGCTACTCTTCATTGTGGTGGGCGGGCTTCTCACTGAGGTGGCTTCTCATGTTACGGAGCATGGGCTCTAGGCATGCGGGCTTCAGTAGTTGTGGCACATGGGCTCAGTAGTTGTGACACAAGGGCTTAGCTGCTCCACGGCATGTGGGATCTTCCCGGACCAGGGCTCAAACCCGTGTCCCCTGCATTGGCAGGCGGATTCTTAACCACTGCGCCACCAGGGAAGCCCCCCTTGGTTTCTAAGATACCTCACCATCTTGATTTTTCTACTATACTTCTGATGACTCTTCTTCAGTCTCCTTTGTAGGTTCCTCTAGCTGACCCAGAGCCAGATTTGCTGCCATGCTGATGAAGCATAAGCTTCAAAACTCTCCGTCGCATGGCCACTTTCCAAAACTCTGGGCAAAGGGCTCACAGGGTCATATGTTTTTGCAAAATTTTCGAAAGTAAAATAGTATAACCACAGGGGTAGAGGCAACAGTCTCTTTCCATTCCAACTCCCCCATCATGCTTGCCATCATGTTCATGGTGTTGGATTATCCATGAGAATTTTTGGAATCTTGTTAAAGGCTATTTGGGTTGGAGATATATTTCCTCTGGATTGAGTGGGTTGCATTTGTATGGTTCATAGTCATGTCAAGTTAATGAGTTTATTGCCAGTTATCCCCCTAGCCAACTCACCTGCTGTTGTGACATGAGGGAGCAAGGCAAAAGTAGCACCATGACAATGAATGTGGCCCCAGCACTGAATGACTGTCGGTAAGGGAGGAGAAAAATGCTAGAGGAAAGACCAGATTACTCTTCTACTCTTCCAATGGAAAATAATATTACAAAGTATTTGTAATATGAAAAGGCAATCAGAATATGCAGCCAAAAAATAGGGGAAATGAGTAATTAACAATAGGTCAAGCAGTTAATATTTGTAAATATTATACAATTGTTCTGGACTCTGTGATGTTGGTGGTATTTATCATCATTTTTACATATGTAATTTCTCATTCTAATATATCTAATTTTGAATTTATAAATTTTCATAATTTTCCTTAAAGAGAGCCACCCAAATTATATGTCCCATAAAACCTAAGTTCATTCTTGAGTTGCCCACACCTGCTGTCTTAGGCCACACTTTCTTACGTTCTTTCCTAGGCGACACTGTCCATTCCCTTGGTTTTGAAAGTCATTTATGTGCATATTTGTTGACTGAAAAAGGATACTATTTTGATCACAAAAGAACTGGAATATTTTTAAATTTACTTTAAAATTGTTTTTAGCTTTTTAAACAATAAAAATAGTTCCATTATTTAAAATAAAAGTCTCCCTAGAAGAAAGAGGAAACCATTATATTGAGTTTGCTTAAATATTTACATTTTCATTTATGTTCAAATGTCTATATATATCTATATCCCCAGTCACACATATATATACACATATGTTATATATATATGTCTATATGTATATATACACATAGCATATACACACACACATATTTGGATATATATAAACACATATAAACATACGAAACATAAAAATGGAATCAACTATAGGATTCTAAGTCTTTTTTAGAAAACATCATACCGTAGATTTCTTTCCATGACAGAACATATAGACCTAATTCATTCTGTCATTCT
The DNA here is from genome assembly GCF_028564815.1 of Eubalaena glacialis. Taxonomy (NCBI): domain Eukaryota; kingdom Metazoa; phylum Chordata; class Mammalia; order Artiodactyla; family Balaenidae; genus Eubalaena; species Eubalaena glacialis. The sequence continues at coordinate 156,945,558 of NC_083716.1, read as the reverse complement.
TTTTTATTTTAATATCTTTATTGCAGTATAATCGCTTTACAATGATGTGTTACATTCTGCTTTATAGCCAACTGAATCAGCTATACATATATCCCCATATCTCCTCCCTCTTGCATCTCCCTCACATCCTCCCTATCCCACCCCTCTAGGTGGTCACAAAGCACCAAGCTGATCACCCTGTGCTATGCAGCTGCTTCCCACTAGCTATCAAATTTCCATTTGGTAGTGTATATATGTCCTGCCACTCTCTCTCTTCGTCCCAGCTTACCCTTCCCCCTCCCCATGTCCTAAAGTCCATTTTCTACATCTGCGTCTTTATTCCTGTCCTGCCGCTAGGTTCTTTTTTTTTTTTTTTTTTTTAAGATTCCATATATATGTGTTAGCATGTGGTATTTGTTTTTCTCTTTCTGACTTACTTCAGTCTGTATGACAGACTCTAGGTCCATCCACCTCACTACAAATAACTCAATTTCATTTCTTTTTATGGCTGAGTAATATTCCATTGTATGTATGTGCCACATCTTCTTTATCCATTCATCTGTCGATGGACGCTTAGGTTGCTTCCATGTCCTGGCTATTGTAAATAGAGCAGCAATGAACATTGTGGCACATGACTCTTTGAATTATGGTTTTCTCAGGGTGTATGCCCAGTAGTGGGATTGCTGGGTCATATGGTAGTTCTATTTTTACTTTTTTAAGGAACCTCCATACTGTTCTCCTTAGTGGTTGGATCAATTTACATTCCCACTGACAGTGCAAGAGGGTTCCCTTTTCTCCACACCCTCTCCAGAATTTATTGTTTGTAAATTTTTTGATGATGGCCATTCTGACTGGTGTAAGGTGATACCTCATTGTAGTTTTGATTTGCAATTCTCTAATGATTAGTGATGTTGAGCATCCTTTCATGTGTTTGTTGGCAATATGTATATCTTCTTTGGAGAAATGTCTGTTTAGGTCTTTGGCCCATTTTTGGATTGCGTTGTTCATTTTTTTGATATTGAGCTGTGTAAACTGCTTGTAAATTTTGATGATTAATCCTTTGTCAGTTGCTTCATTTGCAAATATTTTCTCCCAATCTGAGGGTTGTCTTTTCATCTTGTTTATGATTTCCTTTGCTGTACAAAAGCTTTGAAGTTTCATTAGGTCCCATTTGTTTATTTTTGTTTTTATTTTCATTTCTCTAGGAGGTGGGTCAAAAAGGATCTTGCTGTGATTTATGTCATAGAATGTTCTGCATATGTTTTCCTCTAAGAGTTTTATAGTGTCTGGCCTTACATTTAGATCTTTAATCCATTTTGAGTTTATTTTTGTGTATGGTGTTAGGGAGTGTTCTAATTTCATTATTTTACCTGTAGCTGTCCAGTTTTCCCAGCATCACTTACTGAAGGGGCTGTCTTTTCTCCATTGTATATTCTTGCCTCCTTTATCAAAGATACGGTGACCATATGTGCATGGCTTTATCTCTGGGCTTTCTCTTCTGTTCCATTGATCTATATTTCTGTTTTTGTGATGGTACCATGCTGTCTTGATTACTGTAACTTTGTAGTATAGTCTGAAGTCTGGGAGCCTGATCCCCCCGGCTCCATTTTTCTTTCTCAAGATTACTTTGTCTATTCAGGGTCTTTTGTGTTTCCATACAAATTGTGAAATATTTTGTTCTAGTTCTGTGAAAAATGCCCTTGGTAGCTTGATAGGGATTGCACTGAATCTGTAGATTACTTTGGGTAGTATAGTCTTTTTCACAATGTTGATTCTTCCAATCCAACAACATGGTCTATCTCTCCATCTGTTTGTATCATCTTCAGTTTCTTTCATCAGTGTCCTATAGTTTTCTGCATACAGGTCTTTTGTCTCCTTAGGTAGGTTTATTCCTAGTTATTTTATTCTTTTTGTTGCAATGGTAAATGGAAGTGTTACCTTTATTTCTCTTTCACATTTTTCATCATTAGTGTATAGGAATGCAAGAGATTTCTGTACATTAATTTTGTATCCTGTTACTTTACCAAATTCATCAATTAGCTCTAGTAGTTTCCTGGTAGCATCATTAGGATTCTCTATGTACAGCATCATGTCATCTGCAAACAGTGACAGCTTCGCTTCTCCTTTTAAGATTTGGAGTCCTTTTAATTCTGTTTCTTCTCTGATTGCTGTTGCTAAAACTTCCAAAACTATGTTGAATAATAGTGGGGAGAGTGGACAACCTTGTCTTGTTCCTGATCTTAGAGGAAATGGTTTCAGTTTTTCACCATTGAGAACGGTGTTGGCTGTGTGTTTGCCATATATGGCCTTTATTATGTTGAGGTAAGTTCCTTCTATGCCTACTTTCCAGAGGGTTTTTTATAATAAATGGGTGTTGAATTTTGTCGAAAGCTTTTTCTGCATCAATTGAGATGATCTTATGGTTTTTCTCCTACAGTTTTTTAATGTGGTTTATCACATTGATTGATTTGTGTATACTGAAGAATCATGGCATTCCTGGGGTAAACCCCACTTGATTATGGTGTATGATCCTTTTATGTGCTGTTGGATTCTGTTTGCTCGTATTTTGTTGAGGATTTTTGCATCTATGTTCATCAGTGATATTGGCTTGTAGTTTTCTTTCTTTGTGATATCTTTGTCTGGTTTTGGTTTCAGGGTGATGGTGGCCTCATAGAATGAGTTTGAGAGTGTTCCACCCTCTGCTATATTTTGGAAGAGTTTGAGAAGGATAGGTGTTATCTCTTCTCTAAATGTTTGATAGAATTCACCTGTGAAGCCATGTGGTCCTGGGCTTTTGTTTCTTGGAAGATTTTTAATCACACTCTCAATTTCAGTGCTTGTGATTGGTCTGTTTATATTTTCTATTTTTCCTGGTTCAGTCTTGGAAGGTTGTGCTTTTCTAAGAATTTGTCCATGTCTTCCAGGTGGTCGGTTTTATTGGCATTTAGTTGCTTGTAGTAATCTATCATGATCCTTTGTATTTCTGCAGTGTCAGTTGTTACTTCTCCTTTTTCATTTCTAATTCTATTGATTTGAGTCTTCTCCCTTTTTTTTTTTGATGAATCTGGTTGATGGTTTATCAATTTTGTTTATCTTCTCAAAGAACCAGCTTTTAGTTTTATTGATCTTTGTTACTGTTTCCTTCATTTGTTTTTCATTTTTTTCTGCTCTGGTCTTTATGATTTCTTTCCTTCTTCTAACTTTGGGGGCTTTTTGTTCTTCTTTCTCTAATTGCTTTAGGAGCAAGATTAGGTTGTTTATTTGAGATGTTTCTTGTTTCTTGAGGTAGGATTGTATTGCTATAAACTTCCCTCTTAGAACTGCTTTTGCTGCATCCCATAGGTTTTAGGTCATCATGTCTTCATTGTCATTTGTTTCTAGGTATTTTTTGATTTCCTCTATGATTTCTTCAGTGATCTCTTGGTTATTTAGTACTGTATTGTTTAGCCTCCAAGTTTTTGTAGTTTTTACAGATTTTTTCCTGTAATTGATATCTAGTCTCATAGCATTGTGGTCAGAAAATATACTTGACACGATTTCAATTTTCTTAAATTTACCAAGGCTTGATTTGTGACCCAAGATCTGATCTATGCTGGAGAATGTTCCAAGAGCAGTTGTAAGAAAGTGTATTCTCTTGTTTTGGATGGAATGTCCTATAAATATCAATTAAGTCCATCTTGTTTAATGTATCATTTAAAGCTTGTGTTTCCTTATGTATTTTCAGTTTGGATGATCTGTCCATTGGTGAAAGTGCGGTGTCAAAGTCCCCTAGTATTATTGTGTTACTGTCGATTTCCCCTTTTATAGCTGTTAACATTTGCTTTATGTATTGAGGTGCTCCTATGTTGGGTCCATAAATATTTACAATTGTTTTATCTTCTTCTTGGATTGATCCCTTGATCATTATGTAGTGTCCTTCTTTGTCCCTTGTAATAGTTTTTATTTTAAAGTCTATTTTGTCTGATATGAGAATTGCTACTCCAGGTTTCTTTTAATTTCCATTTGCATGGCATATCTTTTTCCATCCCTTCACTTTCAGTCTGTATGTGTCCCTAGGTCTGAAGTGGGTCTCTTTTAGGCAGCATATATATGGGTCTTGTTTTTGTATCCATTCAGTCAGTCTATGTCTTTTTGTTGGAGCATTTAATCCATTTACATTTAAGGTAGTTATCGATAGGTATGTTCCTATTACCATTTTCTTAATTGTTTTGGGTTTGTTATTTTATGTCTTTTCCTTCTCTTGTGTTTCCTGCTTAGAGAAGTGCCTTTAGCGTTCCTTTGTTGTAAAGCTGGTTTGGTGGTGCTGAATTCTCTTAGCCTTTGCTTGTCTGTAAAGGTTGTAATTTATCTGTCGAATCTGCATGAGTTCCTTGCTGGGTAGAGTAATCTTGGTTGTAGGTTTATCCCTTTCATCACTTTAAATATGTCTTGCCACTCCCTTCTCGCTTGCAGAGTTTCTGCTGAAAGATCAGCTGTTAACCTTATGGGGATTCCCTTGTGTGTTATTTGTTGTTTTTCCCTTGCCTTGCTGCTTTTAATATTTTTTCTTTGTATTTAATTTTTGATAGTTTGATTGATATGTGTCTTGACGTGTTTCTCCTTGGATTTATCCTGTATGGGACTCTGTGCGCTTCCTGGACTTGATTGAATATTTCCTTGCCCATATTAGGGAAGTTTTCAACTATAATCTCTTCAAATATTTTCTCAGTCCCTTTCTTTTTCTCTTCTTCTTCTGGGACCCATATAATTGGAATGTTGGTGCATTTAATGTTGTCCCAGAGGTCTCTGAGACTGTCCTGAATTCTTTTCATTCTTTATTCTTTATTCTGCTCTGTGGTAGTTATTTCCACTATTTTATCTTCCAGGTCACTTATCCGTTTTTCTGCCTCAGTTATTCTGCTATTAATTCCTTCTAGAGAATTTTTAATTTCATTTATTGTTTTGTTCATTATTGTTTGTTTGCTCTTTAGTTCTTCTAGGTCCTTGTTAAACGTTTCTTGTATTTTCTCCATTCTATTTCCAAGACGTTGGATCATCTGCACTGTCATTACTCTGAATTCTTTTTCAGGTAGACTGCCTATTTCCTCTTCATTTGTTAGGTCTGGTGCGTTTTTACCTTGCTCCTTCATCTGCTGTGTGTTTCTGTGTCTTCTCATTTTTCTTAACTTACTGTGTTTGGTGTTTCCTTTTCGCAGCCTGCAGGTTCGTAGTTCCTGTTGTTTTTGGTGTCTGTCCCCAGTGGCTAAGGTTGGTTCAGTGGGTTGTGTAGGCTTCCTGATGGAGGGGACTAGTGCCTGTGTTCTGGTGGATGAGGCTGGATCTTATCTTTCTGGTGGGCAGGTCTGTGTCTGGTGGTGTGTTTTGGGGTTTCTGTGAATTTATGATTTTAGGCAGCCTCTCTGCTAATGGGTGGGCTATGTTCCTGTCTTGCTAGTTGTTTGGTTTAGAGACAAGCCTCTCGGGCTGGTGAGTGCTGGTTGTTGAGTGGAGCTTGGTCTTAACATTGAGGTGGAGATATCTGGGAGAGGTTCGCCATTTGATATTATGTGGAGTTGGGAGGTCTCTGGTCGACCAATGTTCTGAACTTGGCTCTCCCACCTCAGAGGCACTGGTCTGACACCTGGCCAGAGCACCAAGGCCCTGTCAGCCTCACGGCTCAGAAGAAAAGGGAGAAAAAATGAAAGAAGGAAAGAAAGAATAAAATAAAATAAAATAAAAGTTCTTCAAATTAAAAAAAATTAAAAATTAAAAAAATTAAAATGTAATTAAAAAAAACCCGGATAGAGAGAACCCTAGGACAAATGGTAAAAGCAAAGCTATACAGACAAACTCACACAAAGAAGCATATACATAACACTCACAGAAAGGGAAAAAGGAAGAAAAAAAAAAAAAAAAATATATATATATATATATATATATATAAAGAAAATAAAGGGAGAGAGCAACAAAATCACTAAACAAATCTACCAGTGATAATAAACTCTAAATACTAAACTAAGATAAACATAAAACCAGAAACAAATTAGATGCAGAAAGCAAACCCCAAGTCTACAGTTGCTCCCAAAGTCCACCACCTCAATTTTGGGATGATTTGTTGTCTATTCAGGTATTCCAGAGATGCAGGCCACATCAGGTTGCTTGTGGAGATTTAATCCGCTGCTCCTGAGGTTGCTTGGAGAAATTTCCCTTTCTCTTCTTTGTTCACACAGCTCCTTTGGTTCAGCTTTGGATTTGGCCCTGCCCCTGCATGTAGGTCGCCTGGGGGCGTCTGTTCTTCACACAGAGAGGACGGGGTTAAAGTAGCAGCTGATTAGGGGGCTCTGGCTCACTCAGGCCATGGGGAGGGAGGGGTACAGAATGCGCGGCAAGCCTGCAGCGGCAGAGTCCAGCATGATGTTGCACCAGCCTGAGGCGCACTGTGTGTTCTCATGGGGAATTTGTCCCTGGATCACGGGACCCTCGCAATGGTGGGCTGCACAGGCTCCCAGGAGGGGAGGTGTGACTAGTAACCCATGCTTGCACACAGGCTTCTTGGTGGCTGCAGCAGCAGCCTTCGCATCTCATGCCCATCTCTGGTGTCTGCGCTGATAACCGCGGCTCGTTTAGGCAGTGCTCTGAATCCCCTCTCCTTGCGCACCTCAAAACAATGGTCTCTTGCCTCTTAGGCAGTTCCAGACTTTTTCCCGGACTCCCTCCCGGCTAGCTGTGGCACACTAGCCCCCTTCAGGCTGTGTTCACGCAGCCAACCCCAGTCCTCTCCCTGGGATCTGACCTCCGAAGCCCGAGCCTCAGCTCCCAGCCCCCACCTGCCCAGGCAGGTGAGCAGACAAGCCTCTCGGGCTGGTGAGTGCTGGTCGGCACCGATCCTCTGTGTGGGAATCTCTCCGCTTTGCCCTCTGCACCCCTATTGATGCACTCTCCTCCTTGGCTCTGAAGCTTCCCCCCCGCCACCCCCCATCTCCGCCAGTGAAGGGGCTTCCTAGTGTGTGGAAACTTTTCCTCCTTCACAGCTCCCTCCCAGAGGTGCAAGTCCCATCCCTATTCTTTTGTCTCTCTGTTTTCTTTTTTCTTTTGCCCTACCCAGGTATATGGGGAGTTTCTTGCCTTTTGGGAAGTCTGAGGTCTTCTGCCAGCGTTCAGTAGGTGTTCTGTAGGAGTTATTCCACATGTAGACGTATTTCTGATGTATTTGTGGGGAGGAAGGTGATCTCCACGTCTTAGTCCTCCGCCATCTTGAAGGTCTCCCGAGACCTCTTTCATTCTTTTTAATGACTGCAATTTTTAACTGGTAGAATCGTTTTATGTTATTGGAAAGAATATTAGAACATCTCCACCTTAGAGCTCTATCAAAGCAGCTGATTACGAGTCACCTTATCCTTATGTTACTGTAGCCAATGCACTTTAATGTGGGATTTAATATACAGCAAGCGAGCAAAAGCAGAAAGCTGAGGGTTGATTTATTAAACTAAAGGGTCTTAAAAACAAACAAACAATGGAATGGACAAATTTTTCTTTCTGATTTCTGATTCATTTTACTTGATTTTTATTATAGGGAGACACTGAAGTTCGCCCTAGGATAACATTTGTGATGTCCCTAAGGCTCACAGGTTAGTAACTCTGGATAGTGACCCTTGGAAAATGATACAACCTCTTTACTCCCACTAATGTCTTCTTCTGAAAATTTTTAGATTTCACAGTAAGATAGAGCCTCCAGAACACAATTACCTTCATTATTTCAGGGCTTATGATGATTTGAGAATTAAAGAGTTCTTTTGTTTTTATATGTTTAACTAAATTAAACTAGTACAACCTACAAACAATTTTAGCATTTGAATTTTAAGATAAAGAACAATTCTGGAGGAAAGGAAGTTTGCAGAAGCAGCTGTAGAGATGTGGAAGTGGGCTGGGACTGACTGAAAGAATACAGATTTCTTGGAAGGTTTGTAAGGGTCTGGGAACACTTGGAAGAGGTGACCGATATTCTGGAGATAGAAGAGGGCCTCCAATTAATAGGGTGGATACAATTTGAATTCATTCCAAAGGGTTGCAGTACTGATGCAGTACTCATCATCAATGGCTTTATTTTGTGTGTATATATGTAGGCATTATTTATTGCAGTTAATTATGGTATCAATTCCTTAAGGATTTTTGTTGTTGTATACACCCTATCTTTGTAGCATTTTCTCTGTTATCTACTACACCCCAGAGAAGAGTAATAATTTTAGGTCAGTACACAGACTTTCCTAGCCACTGAGGCTGTCTAGTATTGAATTGGGATCCTCCATAGGTGCTAAGCTTCAGCTTGGCCTTTGAGGCACATTTGCAAATGGATGGGAAGGATGCATATATAGGAGGTTTAGAGGAGGCTAGCTCCTATGAATGGAATATGCTTGGATTCACCACAGGATAAAATCACCCTGATAAGTTTAGAAGCAAAAGTGAAAGAAAATCAGAATTTGTAACCAGATGAAAATTGACACTTTGCAGGGTAAAAGGAAGGCTGCTGCAAAAGTGTGTGCATCACTGCACTGCATATCTAGATGTGTTCTATCCCTTATTCATGCTTGTGTGTTTCTGTATTCCTGTCTATGTACCATGTGTCTCTGGTGTTTTTTATATTTATGTGAAGAATGATTGTATTCATCCAGTTAATTCTGAGGCCTCTTTCAGGTCTGGAACCCTATAGCCCTATGATTCAGTGCTTTTATCAGAGTTCATATTTATGTCTATTCAGTGTATATCTGGTATGAATATGCTCTAGGTATTTATTTATAGCACTGCACATGCATAGTTTTAATGGAAGTTGGTGGGAAGAGTTTTTCTCTCACCCTTATGATCTAACTGGAGTCAGACAGGTAAATGTTTGACTTGTTTTCTTGCTTCCTGGCTACACTTGAAACCTTGGAAATAGTCATGAAATGAATAAAAGTTGATGGTACCTGCGATGGTTAATTTTATGTGTCAACTTGTCTGGACCACAGGGTGCCCAGATATTTGGGTGTGTCTGTGGGGGTGGTTTTGGATGACATTAGCATTTGAGTCAGTAGACTGAGTAAAACAGATCGCACTCTCTGATGTGGATGGCCGTCATTCAACCAGTCAAAGGCTGAGTAGAATAAAAAAAGCTAACCCTCCCACAACTAGGAGAGAACTCCTGCCTGTTTGCTTAAGCTGGAACATTGGTCTTTTCCTGTCTTCAGACTCAAACTGGAACATCAGGTCTTCTTTGATCTTGAGCCTGCTGACTTTTGGGCAAGAACTGTACCACCAGCTCTCTAGATTCTCCAACCTGCTGCTTGCAGATTTTGGTACTTCTCAGCCTCCCTAAACACATGAACTAGTTCCTTGTTTTATTTGTGTACATGTATAATCTATTGATTCTCTTTCTCTGAAGAGCTCTGATTAATAAAGCAGCAAAGATAACTGTCAGCATGGGATGTGCTTTTGGAAACCTGCTTAGGGATGGGGCTTTATGCATGGCAGTGGGGAAGTCTAGAGAGAAGGGAAGGCCTGAAGTGATGCACAATTCCCTCCCACCTGGTATTGCTTCAAGAAAGGGCGACAACTCAAATCAGGATTACGGTAGTTTGAATTTCCTGAAATATGTGCCTGGGAACTTTCAAAATGTATGTAAGGAGACTGCCCTTAAATTTCTTAAGCCTAAAAGTGGCCCATACAGAAATGAATTATTATTTCCCGTGGATATTTGCTTCTTTTTCTATTTACCCCCACCTTTGCCTTGAAACATAACTCTGTATTTAAGCCTCTTATAATTTTAACATTTCTAAATAATTTAAATGTAAAATGATTGGAAGTGGGAATAAGTTAAGGTATTGTTTAAAAGGTCTTATAGAAAGTCTTTGTCAGTTTCTAATTTGCTTTGACTTGTATAACATGTTTAAGGTAGATTTTTCTTTTTTTTTTTTTACTTCTTATTTTATATTGGAGTATAGTTGATTAACAATGTTGTGATAGTTTCAGGTGTACAGCAAAGTGATTCAGTTATACCTATACATGTATCTATTCTTTTCCAAATTCTTCTCCCATTTAGGTTGTTACATAATATTGAGCAGAGTTCCCTGTGTTATACAGTAGGTCCTTGTTGGTTATCCATTTTAAATATAACGGTGTGTGCATGTCAATCCCACACTCCCTAACTATCCCTTCCCCCCATGCTTCCCCTTGGTAACTATAAGTTCATTCCCTAAGTCTGTGAGTCTGTTTCTGTTTTGTAAATAAGTTCATTTGTATCATTGCTTTTTAGATTCCTCATATAAGCAGTATACGATATTTCTCTTTCTCTGACTTACTTCACTCAGTATGACAATCTCTAGGTCCATCCATGTTGCTGCAAATGGCATTATTTCATTCTTTCATGAAACAGTATTGGAAAAAAATGAAATGTCCCTGACCTAACTTTTCTCCTACCATATGTTTGCCTGTATTACAATTGCACAGAAGAATTTCAGACTAAAAGCTACAACTCATCCTTCAAGAAAACTTGGTCCTCTACTAGGACTCAATGACAGGTGTCTGGGCTCTTCTAGCTAGGGATTCTTTGGGATTGTGAAGAAGCCACATAGCATAGCACTCACAGGAAAGACACTTGAATCTGATTATTAGAAGGTGGTTTAATTTAATTCAACTCTGAACACCTCTAAGCTTGAGAATTCCTTGGAAGCTCCTTGTTTGGCCACATGACCCAGATCTGCAGCAACACTGATTCTTCCATTGATTTCTTTTTCACTTATAAATGATCCCTTGCCCTCGGGACAGGAGACAGCATCTTCTAATGCCTGAATATTTTGCATTTATATTTGTTGGTTTTAATTTTTCATGCCTCATTTAAAAAGGGCAATTGCAAGTCCTTTCTGTTTCTTAAGTTCCCTGGAGACCTACCTCCAAGCTTCTAGGCTTCTCCACCTCTGCACCACTCTCTGGACTTCATCCAGCAAATGAGTGTCATTAAAATCTGATAGATCCCTGCGTGTGATACTGGATGTAAAGAGAAAGTCTGTGAACTCAAATGCCTAACAGGACTACTTAGACGACATAAATGGATGTGGTGATGTAAATGGGTACTGATGGTGACTGAGGTTGAGCTGTAGAGCTCATGTTCTATCAGAAGAGAGCAAAGAAGATATGAAAGTCCATGTCAAATACCCCAATTTAAAAATAGAGCTTACTAAATCAAACATCTTTCAAAGAATATAAGCCAGGGATATATCTCTCCATCTGTTTGTGTCATCATTGATTTCTTTCATCAGTATCTCACAGTTTTCTGCATACAGGTCTTTTGCCTCCTTAGGTAGGTTTATTCCTAGGTATTTTATTCTTTCTGTTGCAATGGTAAGTGGGAGTGTTTCCTTAATTTCTCTTTCTGATCTTTTGTTGTTAGTGTATAGGAATGCAAGAGATTTCTGTGTATTAATTTTGTATCCTGTAACTTTACTAAATTCATTGATTACCTCTAATAGTTTTCTGTGGCATCTTTAGGATTTTCTATGTATAGTATCATGTCACCTGCAAACAGTGACAGTTTTACTTCTTCTTTTCCAATTTGGATTCCTTTTATTTCTTCTTCTTCTCTGATTGCCATGGCTAGGACTTCCAAAACTATGTTGAATAATAGTGGCGAGAGTGGACACCTTTGTCTTATACCTGATCTTAGAGGAAATGCTTTCAGTATTTCACCATTGAGAATAATGTTTGTTGTGGGTGTTCATATAAGGGCTTTATTATGTTGAGGTAGTTTCCCTCTATGCCTGCTTTCTGGAGAGTTTTTCTCATAAATCGGTGTTGAATTTTGTTGAAAGCTTTTTCTGCATCTGTTGAGATGATCATATGGTTTTTATTCTTCAATTTGTTAATATGGTGTATCACATTGGTTGATTTGCATATACTGAAGAATTCTTGCATCCCTGGGATAAGTCCCACTTGATCATGGTGTATTATCCTTTTAATGTGTTTTTGGATTCAGTTTGCTAGTATTTTGTTGAGGAGTTTTGCATCTATGTTCATCAGTGATATAAGCCTGTAATTTTCTTTTTTTGTGAGTTTTTTTCTGGTTTTGGTATCAAGGTGATGGTGGCCTCGTAGAATGAGTTTGGGAGTGTTCCACCCTCTGCAATTTTTTGGATGAGTTTGAGAACGATAGGTGTTAGCTCTTCTCTGAATGTTTGATAAAATTCGCCTGTGAAGCCATCTGGTCCTGGACTTTTGTTTGTTGGAAGATTTTTAATCATAGTTACAATTTCAGTGCTTGTGATTGGTCTGTTCATATTTTCTATTTCTTCCTGGTTTGGTCTTGGAAGGTTATACATTGCTAAGAATTTGTCCATTTCTTCCAGCTTGTCCATTTTATTGGCATATAGTTGCTTGTAGTAGTCTCTTATGATGCTTTGTATTTCTGCCATGTCAGTTGTAACTTCTCCTTTTTCATTTCTAATTTTATTGATTTGGGTCCTCTCCCTCTTTTTCTTGATGAGTCTGGCTGAAGGTTTATCAATTCTGTTTATCTTCTCAAAGAACCAGCTTTTAGTTTTATTGACCTTTGCTATTGTTTTGTTTCCTTTTCATTTATTTCTGCTCTGATCTTCATGATTTCTTTCCTTCTGCTAACTTTGGGTTTTGTTTGTTCTTCTTTCTCTAGTTCCTTTAGGTGTAAGGTTAGATTGTTTATTTGAGATTTTTCTTGTTTCTTGAGGTAGGATTGTATTGCTATAAACTTCGCTCTTAGAACTTCTTTTGCTGCATCCCATAGGTTTTTGGGTCATTGTGTTTTCGTTGTCATTTGTCTCTAGGTATTTTTTGATTTCCTCTTTGATATCTTCAGTGATCTCTTGGTTATTTAGTAACATAATGTTTAGCCTCCATGTGTTTGTATTTTTTACAGTTTTTTTTCCTGTAATTGATATCTAGTCTTATAGTATTGTGGTCTGAAAAGATGCTTGATACAATTTCAGTTTTCTTAAATTTACCGAGGCTTGATCTGTGGCCCAAGATCTGATCTATCCTGGAGAATGTTCCATGTGCACTTGAGAAGAAAGTGTAATTTGCTGCTTTCCAGTGGAATGTCCTATAAATATCAATTAAGTCTATTTGGTCTATTGTGTCATTTTAAGCTTGTGTTTCCTTATTTATTTTCTGTCTGGATGATCTGTCCATTGGTGTAAGTGGGGTGTTAAAGTCCTCCACTATTATTGTGTTTCTGTCGATTTCCCCTTTCTTGGCTGTTAGCATTTGCCTTGTGTATTGAGGTGCTCCTATGTTAGGTGCATATATATTTACAATTGTTATATGTTCTTCCTTGATTGACCCCTTGATCGATCCCTTGATCATTATGTAGTGTCCTTCTTTGTCCCTTGTAATAGTTTTTATTTTAAAGTCTATCTTGTCTGATATGAGTATTGCTATTCCAGCTTTCTTTTGATTCCCATTTACATGAAATATCTTTTTACATCCCCTCACGTTCAGCCTGTATGTGTCCCTAGGTCTGAAGTGGGTCTCTTGTAGACAGCATATATACAGGTCCTGTTTTTCTATCCATTCAGCTAGTCTGTGTCTTTTGGTTGGAGCATTTAATCCATTTACATTTAAGGTAATTATCGATTTGTATGTTCCTTTTACCATTTTCTTAATTGTTTTGGGTTTGTTCTTGTAGGTCTTTTGCTTCTCTTGTGTTTCCCACGTAGAGAAGTTCCTTTAGCATTTGTTGTAAATCTGGTTTAGTGGTGCTGAATTCTCTTAGCTTTTGCTTGTCTGCAAATCTTTTGATTTCTCCATCGAATCTGAATGAGATCCTTGCTGGGTGATCTAGAGAGATATACTATGTTCTTGGATTGGAAGATTCAATATTGTGAAAATGACTATACTACCCAAAGCAATCTACAGATTCAATGCAATCCCTATCAAATTACCAGTGGTATTTTCAACAGAAGTAGAAGAAAAAAAATTACAATTTGTATGGAAACACAAAAGATCCTGAATAGACAAAGCAATCTTGAGAAAGAAAAATGGAGCTGGAGGAATCAGGCTCCCTGACTTCAGACTATATTACAAAGTGACAGTCATCAAAACATTATTGTACTGGCACAGAAACAGAAATATAGATCCATGGAACAGGATAGAAAACCCAGAGGTAAACCCACATACCTATGGTCACCTTATTTTTGATAAAGGAGGCAAGAATATACAATGGAGAAAAGACAGCTTCTTCAATAAGTGGTGCTGGAAAAACTGGACAGCTACATGTAAAAGAACAAAATTAGAACACTCCCTAATACCATATTTAAAAATAAACTCAAAATGGATTAAACACCTAAATGTAAGGCCAGACAGTATAAAACTCTTAGAGGAGAACCTAGGCAGAAACTCTTTGACATAAATCACAGCAAGATGTTTTTTGACCCACCTCCTAGAGTAATGAAAATAAAAACAAAAATAAACAAATGGGACCTAATTAAACTTAAAAGCTTTTGCACAGCAAAGGAAACCATAAACAAGATGAAAAGACAACCCTCAGAATGGGAGAAAATATTTGCAAACAAAGCAAAACTGACAAGGGATTAATCTACAAAATATACAAGCAGCTCATGCAGCCCAATATCTAAAAAAAAAAACAAGCCAATCAAAAAATGGGCAGAAGGCCTAAATAGACATTTCTCCAAAGAAGATATACAGATGGCCAACAAACATGAAAAGATGCTCAACATCACTAATTATTAGAGAAATGCAAATCAAAACTACAGTGAGGTATCACCTCACACCAGTCAGAATGGCCATCGTCAAAAAATCTACAAACAATAAATGCTGGAGAGGGTGTGGAGATAAGGGAGCCCTCCTGAACTGTTGATGGGAATGTAAATTCATACAGCCACTATGGAAAACTGTATGGAGGTTCCTTAAAAAACTAAAAATAGAAGTACCATATGACCCAGCAATCCCACTACTGGGCATATACCCTGAGAAAACCGTAATTCAAAAAGATACATGCACTCCAACATTCATAGCAGCACTATTTACAATAACCAGGACTTGGAAGGAACCTAAATGTCCATCAACAGAGGAATTGATAAAGAAGATGTGGTGCGTACATACAATGGAATATTACTCAGCCATAAAAAGGAATGAAACTAGATCATTTGTAGAGACCTGGATAGACCTAGAGAGTGTCATACAGAGTGAAGTAAGTCAGAAAGAGAAAAGCAAATATTGTACATTAACACACATATGTGGAATCTAGGAAAATGTTATAGATGATCTTATTTGTAAAGCAGAAATAGAGGCACAGACATAGAGAACAAATGTATGGATACCAAGGTGGAAAGGGGGGGTGGGAGGAATTGGGAGATTGGGATTGACACATATACACTATTGATACTATGTATAAAATAGATAACTAATGAGAACATACTGTGTAGCACAGGGAACTCTACTTAATGCGCTATGGTGACCTAAATGGGAAGGAAATCCAAAAAGAGAGGATGTATGTATACTTATAGCTGATTCATTTTGCTGTACAGTAGAAACTAATACAACATTGTAAAGCAACTATATTCCAAAAAAAATTACTTAACGATAAAAAAGAATATAGGCCAGGAAACTATACTCAATACTTTGTAAAATCCTATAAGGGAAAAGAATCTGAAAAAGAATATATAATATACATATATAATATATATGTATAATATATAAAACTGAATATATAATATATTATATATATATAAAAATGAATCACATTGCTATTCACCTGAAACTAACACAGCATTGTAAATCAAGTATACTTCAATTAAAAATACATAAAATAAAAATTTTAAATACAAGCCAAATCTTACAAACAAGATTTGGCTCATAGTCCTCTAGTTTGTGACCTGTGTTTTTGGATGTCTTTTTTTTTCACATGTTTTATCAAATGGGGGTGAAATATGGTTGCAATTATGTGAATGTACTAGAAATTTTTATTAAGGAAATGTCCTCATCCCCTTCAAAACAGCTTTTCCTTGATTTCCTTTGCCCTCTTTTCTTCTGTCTTGCTTCCTTCTTACATTCCTAAAGTAACAACACAAAGGATTTTCTCTAATACCAGTTAGCCATATATATATGGCTGTATACTCTATTATACATTATATATAGTTACATGAATATTAAACACATACATATGTGTATGTCATACTGTATTTGCATATATTATATAAGAACTATCATATATAATAGCTAATCATATATTTAATGAATGGCTTGAAGTATACAATTGCTTGCAACCCGCTCCCCCGCAATCCTTTATTCAGAAATCAGATATTTGGCAATACAAACATTTAGAACATAATTGTGAACTTGGGAATAGTATTAAAAGGTTTTCATGAAACCGCTATACTGTCTTTGGAAAATAAGATAACTGTCTTCTTCTGGACACATATAAAATAAGGTAGCACATTGAAAACAGCAGACTGGAAAGGTGGGCAGCTAGGATGACTCCTTAGGAACCCACACATCCAACTTTGCAAAAGGAGTTGGGCAGGCATTAAAGCAGAGGTCTTAAACTGTCAGTTTGCAGGTCCAATTACCATGCTCTTAAATGATTTGAGTTTAATGCTTCTCCAGTTTCATTGTCCTCACTGCTCTAATACCAGGCTGAGCTTTCCTTATTTAAATTACATGCCTGGCCTTTGAAGGCATTTGAATTTGCAATCCTTGTGTTAAACAGCATTATGGGAGTCAGGAAAAAGGAAGGGAGAAAGGGAGAACTCTGCAGTGCTGAGTTCAAGATGTAGAAGGAGTAAATGCCAACTTTAGTTTTTCATTTGCAGAGATCTTTGGGACCTGTTGTTGGGCTGGGTCCCTGAAATCATGTCCCACCGTACAATACTTTCTTTCCTTCCACAAGCATCTCTTCTTTCTTTTCTAAAGCGATGGCCACTAACCGTTTCTTGGGGTTACTCTCACTCACTCCAAGCCCAGATGAGGAGAAAGAGTCTTCCCAATTAACCTTGTCTTGTTGTCCTTCAGAATGGAGGGTGTTCTCATTTTTTAGACAAGGGGTGTGTGTGTGTGTGTGTGTGTGTGTGTGTTTGTGTGTGTGTTCATTTCTAATCTCTAAGAGAAAGCATACAGAGGATAATGACAAAATTAGCCAAAATAATGTCACAATGCTTGAAGAAATTAAATTTTATTTTAATTCTAGTCAGCTTTTTCAGAATCTCTTTCCTACCTAGTACTAAAAAATTTTAATAATGTAGCTAGAATTGTATTTTAGCTGTTGTTAGCCTAAGCTGTGTAGACTTTGGCTCAAAGTAGAATCAGATTAGAACTGCTGCTGACCCAGGGGAAGACTACCCCTGACAAACCTGTCCACTAATCTTGTTCCTGCACTTGAACCCCTCTGGTTGCCCCTCAAGCTTCCTGAAGCAGGGAAGTCACTTTCCACCCTTGTGCTGAGGGCTCTCCTCTAGGGGGTCCTAGATATTCTAAAACCATTTTTGCAGACATCTCCTTCAAACCCTCAGAGATCCCTCAGGACAGGAAAGGCTATTCTCTATCTGGTCTAAAGATTTGTTCCCTGGGCCTCAGACTGTGCTGTAATCACCTTTCTGGAAACCCCAGTAGAGATCTCCCTTTGCCCAGGTCTTTCTGCGGGTATAATTTCACTAGTGGGTTGCTGAAGAAGTTTTTGTCTTTCAATATTGCTCAAGTGTTTTCACTTATTTTAAATCCACATCTAGTCATGGCCTCCTTAGAAGTCATGGCATCCCCAGAAGCCTGGCCATGCTGCATCTCACAAGGACTAGAGGGTCTCATCAAATGCATCAGTTACAGTTTAGAGCCCTATTCTCTGATGGACCATGCCTGATGCTTCTATTTCTACTTTGGAGGGGCAGGGTTTTCCTATAACACAATAACAAACATAGCTGGACATCAGTGAGTGATTTAATCCAACATTTTCCAAGTCAAGTTTTATAAAACCCTACTAATACCCCACAGTCAAATATATTTAGGAAACTGCATACTGTAGCCCTTTAGGAAAAGTTACCATTTGCATAACCTATTAACGATCCTGTGAAGTCCTTCAGTAAAGATACTTGATTAGTTTCTTATACCAACATATCCCAACTTAATTGACCATGGAAAAATCTTTTTCTGCCAATGAAATGACCTTTTAACATCTTTTAGTATCCTGTAGACCACTGATGAGGAAACATGGATTTACTACTTTCTAGTATCAGTACTACTACTTTTCCCAGTCAGTGCCCTCTCTCCCCTCCTAGATGACTATTTCCCTCCATCATCTCGCTCCTGCTCCTCAATCCTCCAGGTGCCCTTCACTCACCCTCCTTACTGTGCGCTGATGACTTGATTATGACTTCACTCACTGAGAAAATAGAAACAATCAGAAGAAAACTTCTGTACCCTCTCATCACCAAATTTAGCATGTTACTTGTACCTGTGCTATTTACAGGATATCTTCTATCCTGTTACAGAAAATCAACTGCCCACATTCTGATGTGAGGCCAACACTGCTACTGGCATGGTGAAGCCCATTTCTTTTTAGCGACTTGAGAATTTTTCTCCTGCAATGATGCTACTTCTCTTGTGTCATTAATTGTTCACTGTCTACAAGATTATTTCCCAACATACACACATATCCTACTATCTCTTACATTAAAAACAGAACAAAACAAAACATAAAAACCGAAATACCTTTTCTGATTCCCATATTACTTCCATTTTCTCTACTCTGGTTTACAGCAAAAGTTCTTGAAGGAGTTTTCTATACTCACTTTCTCTACTTTGTCTTCTTTCATTTTCTCTATAACCCACTCCAGTCAGAACTTTGCCCTCAGAAATTGTTCTTTTTTTGCAATAAGATCCCCATGTTGACAAATCCTCAGTTCTTATTTGCTCATTCCCAGCATTTCACCTAGCTTATCCTTCCCTCCTTGTGGAAGTACTTTTTGTTCCCCCACAGCAAGCCCAAAAGGATCTAGACATTTTATTATTCCTGGGACAGCAGATGGTTTGAACTTCTTGCTTGCACCAGTTCCCCTTGTCCCCCAAGTCCCATGGGGGTGTTGCAAGGGCAAGCCTGAGTGAATGGTGTATACATGACAGTCTGTGTCCCAGCTTTGGAATTTTGAGTTTGGAAAACCCCAGTCTTTTAAATTGGCTACTAGAA
Source organism: Eubalaena glacialis (assembly GCF_028564815.1). Lineage (NCBI taxonomy): Eukaryota > Metazoa > Chordata > Mammalia > Artiodactyla > Balaenidae > Eubalaena > Eubalaena glacialis. Next base: position 156,926,408 of record NC_083716.1, on the reverse strand, counting down.
AACCTGCTCAACCTTTGCCCTGTAGGAAAAGATGATCTTTGTTACCCTGGTCAGGAAACAAATCTGCCCTTTGCCCATGAGGGAGCCACTATCTCTAGCTTCCAAGGCTGTTCTACAGATATCCTTGGAAGTAGTTTCAAAGTTGTTGCAAGACATGTGGAAACATCATGGAGAATTTTTTCCCAGTCAACACTCCTTCTGTCTGGAGTTTTCCTCTCTCAGATATTTACATGGTTTTCTCCCTCATTTTACTCAGGTCTCTGTTTAAATGTCACCTTCCCTGACCACCCTATCTCTCCCCCATCCCCTTTTCTTTGTAGCCTTGGCTCTATCTGGCATATGAATTTAACGTTGGATTGGCTATCTGCCCTTTGCGAGCTTCATGGTGTCCAGAAGTTTGTTTTGTTCACTGTTGAATCCACAGCTCCTGGAATAGTACCTGACAGAGTAGGTGATCACTAAATAGTTGTTAAATGAACATTTGAATAATTCCACTCAGTAACCCTCTGCCTCTTTTTTAGAATAAATCACTTTGTTGCTATCCCCATGCAAGGAAGTAAGATTTTTTAAATTATATTATTTTAATATAAAAAAATAAGTAGCTTAACCACAAAGAGAACATTAATTCACGCAGTTTGCACAAAAGAAAGAAAATAATTTGTTAATCTATCCCTCTGTGAATGATGAGTATTCTCTGGACCTTGTGTGACAATAAAGGGAAGTATATAATACATTTTAGCCTGATTTCCAACAAAAGTGGCTAAATATATTAGAAAGCTTTAAATCTCTAAAAAAAGCTTCAGTTATCAGGAAAATTTACTAACATGAAATATAACTTTATGTGATTATCTTGGTTAATTAATGAGCTGTTCTCTATTCAGTTATCTGGTTCAGTCCTTGACAGAACATACTAAAAATAAACAGAATGCCTTTGCTCTAATCTAGCTTTGCAGCTAGGTTAAAAAGATGCACACAAAATTGATTCACATAATTTCCACCGAATGTTGTTATGCATAGAAGCTATGTGTCCTACCCACAGGATCCATAGCAAGTATCTTTTTTATTTTTAAAAGTCTATGTCCTTCTGCATGATTTATTTTAAGACCCAGGTTCTGATCCCACTCAGATGCTTTGTCAGTTGACCTATGTTGGTTTATCTGATTTCTCACCTGCTACTCAGCAGTCATTTCATCCCAAGCCCAGATCTAAGCTGCCTTCTCTAGTTCTCAAGCTTATTAAGTATTTTTCTTTTCTTTTTTCCAGTCAAGTTAGCTAGGTGTGAAGCTGATGAGCTTCCACCCACTGTACACTAGTTCTTCAATGGATTAGGAGCTCAGGAATGGGGGGCATTTCATCAGCAGCAAGCGAGGAAGCAGAGCACCAGGGCCCACGCCTGCATCACTGATTGAATCATCTATGTGCCTGGACAGCAGGCAGGCCGATTACAGGCCACCATATGGGTGTGAGGCCTGGCTGTGTTCTCCCAGACTTTCCTCTGGGTGCTAATTGCTTTAGTGAGAGAGACTGTGCAAAGCAATTAAACAGCCCCTTTCTCCCACAGTCCTAGTTCTCAGAAGCTAGGGGCTGGGAGAGGGCTCCTGGTCTCCCAGTAGGCTGCAAATTGCTCAGAACGAATAAATACATTTGTTCACTTTTCAAACTGTGACCAGCCACCTGGTCTCTTGTGTTGCTCTCAGAGCAGGGAAGGCAGATGATGGGCTCCTCATTGCTGAACTCCAGCCTATAAAAATGCTTCACCGAGCTCTGAGCTATTTTTGCAAGGACATCTGTTGCCAAAAAAGAATTTTAATTAAGCAAAAACACATCTCTGTTGTGTCCATGGCAAGGAGGCTTGTGAAAGCTTTCTTGTCTCAGATGCATGCTAAATCTGGAGAAATGGAAGCCTTAAGGTATTTTGTGAGGGATATTTTGCTGCTCAGTTTGAGGGACACAACAGATTTTCCATGGGAAGGAAATTATTGGAAGTGCATGTTTGTGCTTTTCAAAATAAGGCTCAGCCTGCATTAATAATTAATTGTACATAATATAATCTGACATGTTACCCCATGGTTTGATAAAGTCGAAAGCTATTTCCACAAGGCAACTTGCCAGTTCTTTTGCTCTCGTCCAATCTTCTTCTCAGGTGATATTCATCATTTTAACATCACGCTTCCAGAACAGCACATTAACACGTAAATGAGAGGACCTGATGCTGTGCTGGGTGTTATAACCAGTCCAGATAAAATTGTCCAATCAGAAAGGGGAAAAAAAAGTAAAACGATAAACAGAATCAGAAAGCAGGTTGTAGACATTAATACTGCATAAATTGCTTAAGATGGGATTGGAAAAGGAGAGGAGGCAACCTTGCTCTAGCTTTCATAAATGCAAGCATATTGGGTATTTTTTTTTCCTCTTCAAACACTGACATAATGGCAGATACAAACCCCTCATATATGAAACTGATTCTGTAACCATACACCCTTAAAATCCCTTAAGTGCCTTTAGGGGCACCCTCTTTGGCAACACAAGCATATTAGACAGGCTGATTATAAGAGGGGCATTTTCAAGTAGCAGGTACCAAGGGGGATTGCTGGGTGGTATGGGGGGATGAATTCCCTGATAATATTAATTGTTTTTGGCCACTACTATTATTTGCCCTCTTGGAAGGTGGTCAGGGAAAATCTTCTAGGTTAAGGCAGCAAGGAGTTCATATTTCTACACAACAGGATCTTTGCAGACAGGAATCTAGCCTTTACATTAGGGACTGAAATACAGAATCCCATGCTGGACATCACACTTGGAACGTTTCTCTACTCTGGAAACTTTCTGACAATTCAGTACTCACTTTTGGAGATTTACCCTTCATGGGTGGGGGGAGGGGTGTAAGAATAATCCCCTCCTATTCCTTCGTCTCTCAGCATACAACCATGTTACAAGTCTTTCCTACTGGCTTGCAACGTTTATGTGTTCTACTCCAGCATAGTATTACATATTGTTCCACTATGGGTGTTTTTTGTTTGTTTTTAAGTTTTCCTTTTCCAAGAATAGTGGCTATTTTGTGATTGCTAGGACGCTCCCCACCATCCCAGCTCTTAACAAGATTAATTGCTCTACTTAATACATAATATAAATAAATAGAGCATGGATCTCTCAGGACCTGGTCCCCTCACCTAAATAAATATTTATACAATTTAAAAATATATGTGTGTGTGTGTGTATATATATATACACACACACACACACACACATACATACATGTGTATATATATGTATGTGTATATATACATATATATACACATACATATGCACATATTGCTCACTAATTCTTTCAACATACTGGTTTTGTAATGATTCTTCTGAGGGTAGTGAGTGATAGCTGCTTGTGCATATTTAATCTAAATTTGGCTTTCAACTTAGTTTTCTTTGGGCTCTAGCTTGCCACTTCCTGGTTTTATTAGTGAGGACATTTTGGGTATAAGTGAAAGAATCCAGTGAAAAGAAGGTTAAGAAGAAAAGGAAAATTTATTAGCTAGCAATACTGCCAAGTTCCAGGTTAAAGGCTTCAGAAACTGCCAGAGCCAAGGCCTCCATCAGTGTCATTGGAACTCAGTCTGTTCTTCCATATGTTTTCCTCTATAGTGACTTTTTTCTCAGGCAGGTATTTCTACATAATGGTGTTGAGCAGTTCCTGCCTCAACTTACCTTTGAAGAGTGCTTTTTTTCCCATTGATTCTAGCAAAGGGCTAGACTGTCAGTACCATGGTCAGGGCACAGATTGATGTGGACTGCCTAGATTTGTATCCTGACTCTTCCACCTACAAGCTTTTGACATCTGGAAGGAAACTGACACTTTGTGCTTCAGTTTCCTCATCTGCAAATTGAAGATAATAATAGTGTCTAATTTTAGGTATATTAAGAATATTAAATAAATTTAATATATATGCCAAGCACATAACAAGTTTTAACAATTAATAGTAATAATCGTTAATTATAATAATTATGAATAATGCCATCCATGAACCTTATTACTGTGGCCAGGGCATAGAATACATTGATTGGACAGACCTGGTTCATGTGTCTTCTCTAGAGACTGGGATGAGATCTTCTCCCAGTTAAGCCATGAGGATTTATAATGAGATGAGAGTAATTTGGGGAACTCTTATAAGAGAAGGTAAAGGATGCCAAGAATCTTAGTAATTTATACAACTAGCTGGGGTACTCTTCAATATTGGTATTGCTTGGAATCTAATCAAACAAAATGGTGGAGGTAAAAATGTCTTTGAAACAGCAAAACACAATGAAAATTCAATGTGATTGGGTCAATGACTTCACAGTTGTGAATTTTAAAAGTGGACACACAGCAGATATGGCCCCTCTCATCATGCAGTTCACCATATTATTGAGAACACAGACATTTAGGTGCAGCAAGGAACTGACATGGGTTCAACAAGAAACAAGAGCAGAAGAGTCATATATAAATTAACAATGGCAAGATTGACAATTATTAAGAAATCAGAGTAGCTAGTTATAATCTTGAAAGATTTATTAAAAGAAATCACTCTCTAATGGAAATGTGAAACCACAGAATAAAGCAATATTAAACTATTAACCCTACCTCCACAATATTCAACTCAAGAGATCTATTGCTGCATTGAGTCCAAATTAAAGGAACAATTCAACCACTTACCCAACCATCAAAACACTACCTGGCTTAGGCACTGTGTGCACTTTCCTCAGCTAAGTCACAGAAGTTAGCCATGCCAGTCTCTTAAGGAGTCATCCCAAGGCCATACCAATCCCTTGCAAAAGTTCAGAATCTTTGGGAATGATGGGATAAAAGATGAGAAGCATTTGTATCCATTTTCAGTGTTAGTTATCTCCCCTTTATCTTGCTTAATGTGTTTTCATGTACTACAGGTGACTTGTTCTTTCATTTTCTGAATACATGATAATACATGAAAGGAAAAGTTAATGTTTTACTGAGGGACCATGCTTATTCAGGTACTTTTGAATGCAGACTGTTCAGCTATTGATATAGTAATGTCAATCAAGATTATCTTTCAGAAATTTTGTGCTAAAAATGAATGCCCACTTCCTTGTAAAGATAACTCAGCACAAAAGTGGTGGGTCCTTGGATGGCTGGTCTATCTCAGAAGCAATCTATATAAAGAACACAGCATAGTAGTCAGGCCCTGCCCTTTGTAACAGTGAATGTTTACTCTGAGTTGTTACACTTTATGGGAGCTGCTAAAGCCATTACATAATTGCAGAGTCTCTAGCTATGCTTTATTTTGTGTACCTTTATCATTATAAAATAGCATCTGCTCTCCTTTTCATCCTTATAGTAATAATGTAAGGTAAATAGAGGCAGCAACTATGCTAAGAGGTAGCTTCTGGGAGATCATCAACTGTACCCATAAAGGCCCTCAAAAAACAGGCATGCTCAGTAAAAAATGTGTATTCTCAATATAATACATGCTCTAATTAAAGCCCCTCTGCAAATCACCCCAAGTAAACATTCCATGTAAATAAAATACACTGTCTTACCTATGCATACCTGGTTTTAAGACAGATTTCCTAGACCTCCAGTTCTAATCTTTTGGCTCCTCACTGCCCCTCTAGAAATTGTGGAGCTACTATTGGATAAAAGCAAATAGTACAATAATCACTTTAATACTAGAGAATCTGGGGCAGACTTGTGCAAACTCAAATGGGGACTTCTCTGTTCTATCTACATGGCTGCTGAATGTGTCAGTGCTTAGGAAAGGATGCTGTAGTTTTGGTTTAGAAAATGATAGTATGAAAAACAGGATATTCAAGACATTATCTAGCTGCCTGTGGGATTAAGCTGTGGGTGGAATTTTGAGCCAAGTTACTGAAGGGTGTGATCTTATCAAAATTCAAGTGAGGGTGATCAGACTTCCAGAATGGTGGGGTAAAGATCTACAAAAATTCATTCCCCCATAAAAGCAACAAGAACATTGCAAAAATTGTCAAAATCAACTTTTTTTAAGAACTCTGGAAATTAACCAAAGGCTTGAGACAATCTGCAGAGAGTTTACTAATGAAACCTAGCTGAATCTTGGAAAAAAAACAGTAAGCTTTGTGGAATTTTAACATCTCCTATTCTAATTTCTCTTTCCCTAGTTCCATAGTAGTCTTGAAAGCCAACAGCCTTGCAATCACTTTAGCCATGAAAATAGCAGACTAACAGCCACAGGAGAGGGAGTTTCAAGTGCCCTCAAGGCCTCATTCGCAAATAATTTTTATTATTTGAAGTTCATACAGGTCTCTGGAAATCACCACTTGCAGGGCTTGTGTTTGTTTGGACTGCTTTGGGGCTTACTCAGTGCAAACAGCCTTTCTTCTGGGGCAGTTGGCAAAGACAATCAGTGGCAGTTGTTTAATGTTGCAGCTGCCTGAGGTGGCCATAACTGTTGGACGAACAAGAAGCTGACCAAAAGACTTAAAAGAAGAATCTGGGTAATGAGCTGTCCATAGGGTGCTTTGAAGAACTATAACATATTTCTGATAATCTAGAAGGACATATGCACATTCAGGGCTGTTTGCATGTTCAGAAAAGACCTGAGGAGTCGTTATTCTCTCACCTCTGACTGATATTGAGGGTCTACACAAGCAGGAAGTGAAAGTTTAGGCAGAATTAGACACTACCTATGAAATATTGCAGGCATACCTCAACATACCCACACACAACCCTCAGCAAAGGTTGGGAGACTAATTTGATCCAAAGCAATTAAAAATATCTCTGTCAAATAATTAGCTGACCATTAAGCAAACCACAGAGACTTCAGTGGTCAGACATGTTAAAGATTTCAGACTTTAAAGAATTACTTGAGAAAAGTGATTATGCAAAAAATAGCAACTACAACAAACAGCAACAAGGAAGAAAACTCTGGTAGGATTGATCTGGTATGCAGAGTTGCCACCTTATATTATTTACAGTGTCCAGTTTTCAACCAAAAATTATCATCCATATAAAGAATTAAGAAATTATGGCCCACACAACTAGAGAAAGCCCTTGCACAGAAACGAAGACCCAACACAGCCATAAATAAATAAATAAAATTAAAAAAAAAAAGAAATTATGGCCCATACACAGGAAAAAAATCAGCCAATAGAGAATGTTCCTAAGGAAGCCTGGACATTAGATTTATCAGAAAAAAATTTAAATCAACTACTATAGCTATGTTCAAATAACTAAAGGAAACCTTGTATAAATAACTAAAGGAAAGTAGGAAAGTATGAGGATGACATCTTGCCAATAGAGAATATCAGTAAAGAGAAATTATTTTTTTAAAAATTCTACAGTTGAGAGGTAGTACAATAATTGAAAGAAAAAAATCACTGGAGGGGCTCACCAGTGATTTAAACTGATGAAAAATATTAATCTGTACATGCACAAAGCTCAACAAACTCCACTCCAAGAAGGATAAACTTAAAAAAAAACGACACTGAGACACATAATCAAGTTGTCAGAAGTCAAAGACAAAGAGAAAATCTTGAAAGCAACAAGAGAGGAGGAACTTACATGTACAAGTGATCTCAATAAGGCTAACAGCTAATTTCTCATAGGAAACCTTGGAGGCCATATGACAGTGAAATGATATATTCAAAGTGCTAAAAGAAAAAAAACTGTCAACCAAGAATTCTATATCCAGCCAAGCTGTACTTCAAAATCTAGGGGGAAATTAAGGCACCCCCAGATAAGCAAACTTCGAGAGAATTTCTCTTTAGGAGATATGACCTACAAGAAATTCCTTCAGGCTGCAGTGAAAGGGTACTCCGCAGTAGCTCAAATCCACGTGAAGAAATAAAGAGTGCCAGTAAAGGTAACTGTGGAAAATATAAAAGACAATGTAAATGTATTTTTTCTTCTCCAATTTTATTTTAAAATATTCAAATAAAGCAATAATTATAAAGGTCTGTTGATGGACCTATGATTAATAAAGGTCTCATTTGTCTAATAATAACAGCACAAAGTAGAGGGAAGATTTAGAGCTATTTAGGAACAAAGATTTTTGTATACTTAAGTTGATACCAATGTGAACCAGATTTCTCTTAATTAACATGTTATTGGTAGTTCCCAGGGAAAACACAGACACACACAAAAAATTAAAAATACATATGGTAAAAGAAATTACACAGGAAATATAATGGTACATTAGAAAATAACTATTTGACATAAAATAAGGTAATAATGAAGAAATAGAGCAATAAAAAAGACATAAGACATAGAAAACAAGAAGAAAAATGTCATCTGCAAATTTTTCCTTATCAGTAGTGAAAGTAAATGAAAGTGAATTACATATTGCCGTTACAAGTCAGAGATTGGAAGAATGGATAAAAACACAGTATTTGTGTACTGTCTACAAGAGACACTCTAGATTCAAAGATACACATGAATTGAAAATAAAAGGATTGACAAAAATACACCATGCAAAAAAGCTGGAGTGGCTATACTAAATCAGACAAAATAGAATTTATGACAAAAGTTACCTGAAACAATGAAAAACATTTTATGATGAAGAAAGTATTAATCCACATGGGGGAAAAACCCCACAATTATAAACATACATACATCTAACAACAGAATGACAAAATGCATGAAGCAAAACAGATAGAATTGAAGGGAGAAATGGATCATTCAACAATAATTTCTGAAGACTTCAATACCTCATTTTCAGTAGTGAAAAGACCAACTAGATTGAAGAGCAAATAAAATAATGCTTAATATCATTAGTTATTAGGAAAATAAAATCAAAACCACATAGAGGAAGAATCTGGAGAAGATTTTGAGTGTAAAGCACCAGGAATCCATCTCACTACCTAGACAAGAATTGCACTGACAGAATCTGACTGATGTAACTATTTTGGAGCTCTGGAGTCTATTAAAGGCTTGCAGATTCTAAAGGAAGGCTTGGACAGTAAGTAATGGTTAATTGTGGTCAATTTCAGTTTTTTAGCATGGTAGCAATCACCTGTCTCCCACTCACAGCCCCATAGCAAGCAGCTGTACATGTATTCCTGGAGCAACTTGCCCACAGCTTGTGGGAGCCAGGGTGGAAAATAAAGAATGTCCTCCAAATGTTGAGGATCTGTCCTCTGATAAATGATTGACACTTCTGATTGCGGAGGTACAGATATAGAGTTGGGTAGCTATTGTTGCAAACCCCTCCCCCCACAGCTGAGTAAATTCCAGGGTATTTAAAGGTCTGGGACAGACCTGCAAGATGGCAGAAGAGTAAGAGGTGGAGATCACCTTCCTCCCCACAAATACATCAGAAATACATCTACATGTGGAACAACTCCTACAGAACACCTACTGAACGCTGGCAGAAGACCTCAGACTTCCCAAAAGGCAAGAAACTCCCCACGTACCTGGCCGTGTGGATGAATATACATGCAAAACTCCTCAACAAAATACTAGCAAACAGAATTCAACAACACATTAAAAGGATCATACACCAGGATCAAGTGGGATTTATCCCAGGGATGCAAGGATTCTTCAATATACCCAAATCAATGAACATGATACACCATATTAACAAATTGAAGAATAAAAACCATATGATCATCTCAATAGATGCAGAAAAAGCTTTTGACAAAATTCAACACCCATTTATGATAAAAACTCTCCAGAAAGTAAACATAGAGGGAACCTACCTCAACATAATAAAGGCCATATATGACAAACGCACAGCAAACATCATTCTCAATGATGAAAAACTTAAAGCATTTCCTCTAAGATCAGGAACAAGACAAGGATGTCCACTCTCACCACTATTATTCAACATAGTTTTGGAAGTCCTAACCGTGGCAATCAGAGAAGAAAAATAAAAGGAATACAAATTGGAAAAGAAGAAGTAAAACTGTCACTGTTTGCAGATGACATGATACTATACATAGAGGATCCTAAAAATGCCACCAGAAAACTACTAGAGCTAATCAATGAATTTGGTAAAGTTGCAGGATACAAAATTAATGCACAGAAATCTCTTGCATTCCTATGCACTAATGATGAAAAATCTGAAAGAGAAATTAAGGAAACACTCTCATTTACCATTGCAACAAAAACAATAAAATACCTAGGAATAAACTTACCTAGGGAGACAAAAGACCTGTATGCAGAAAACTATAAGACACTGATGAAAGAAATTAAAGATGATACCAACATATGGAGAGATATACCATGTTCTTGGATTGGAAGAATCAATATTGTGAAAATGACTATACTACCCAAAGCAATCTACAGATTCAATGCAATCCCTATCAAATTACCAATGGCATTTTTTACGGAACTAGAACAAAAAATCTTAAAATTTGTATGGAGACACAAAAGACCCCGAATAGCCAAAGGAGTCTTGAGGGCAAAAAACGGAGCTGGAGGAATCAGACTCCCTGCCTTCAGACTATACTACAAAGCTACAGTAATCAAGACAATGTGCTACTGGCACAAAAACAGAAACATAGATCAATGGAACAAGATAGAAAGCCCAGAGATAAACCCATGCACATATGGTCAACTAATCTGTGACAAAGGAGGCAAGGATATACAATGGAGAAAAGACAGTATCTTCAATAAGTGGTGCTGGGAAAACTGGACAGCTACATGTAAAAGAATGAAATTAGAACACTCCCTAACACCATACACAAAAATAAACTCAAAATGGATTCGAGGCCTAAATGTAAGACCAGACACTATAAAACTCTTAGAGGAAAACATAGGAAGAACACTCTTTGACATAAATCACAGTAAGATCTTTTTTGATCCACCTCCTAGAGTAATAGAAATAAAAACAAAAATAAATGGGACCTAATGAAACTTCAGAGCTTTTGCACAGCAAAGGAAACCATAAACAAGAAGAAAAGACAACCCTCAGAATGGGAGAAAATATTTGCAAATGAAGCAACTGACGGAAGATTAATCTCCAAAATTTACAAGCAGCTCATGCAGCTCAATATCAAAAAAAACAAACAACCCAATCTAAAAATGGGCAGAAGACCTAAATAGACATTTCTCCAAAGAATATATCCAGATTGCAAAAAAAACACATGAAAGAATGCTCAACATCACTAATCATTAGAGAAATGCAAATCAAAACTACAATGAGATATCATCTCACACCAGTCAGAATGGCCATCATCAAAAAATCTACAAACAATAAATGCTGGAGAGGGTGTGGAGAAAAGGGAACACTCTTGCACTGTTGGTAGGAATGTAAATTGATACAGCCACTATGAAGAACAGTATGGAGGTTCCTTAAAAAACTAAAAATAGAACTACCATATGACCCAGCAATCCCACTACTGGGCATATACCCTGAGAACACCATAATTCAAAAAGAGTCATGTACCAAAATGTTCATTGCAGCTCTATTTACAATAGCCAGGACATGGAAGCAACCTAAGTGTCCATCATCGGATGAATGGATAAAGAAGATGTGGCACATATATACAATGGAATATTACTCAGACAAAAAAGAAACGAAATTGAGTTATTTGTAGTGAGGTGGATGGACCTAGAGTGTGTCATACAGAGTGAAGTAAGTCAGAAAGAGAAAAACAAATACAGTATGCTAACACATATATATGGACTCTAAGGAAGAAAAAAAAAAAAAAGGTCATGAGGAACCTAGTGGCAAGACGGGAATAAAGACACAGACCTACTAGAGAATGGACTTGAGGATATGCGGAGGGGGAAGGGTAAGATGTGACAAAGTGAGAGACTGGCATGGGCATATATACACTACCAAACGTAAAATAGCTAGCTAGTGGGAAACAGCCTCATAGCACAGGGAGATCAGTTCGGTGCTTTGTTACCACCTAGAAGGGTGGGATAGGGAGGGTGGGAGGGAGACGCAAGAGGGAGGAGATATGGGTATATATGTATATGTATAGCTGATTCACTTTGTTATAAAGCAGAAACTAACACACCATTGTAAAGCAATTATACTCCAATAAAGATGTTAAAAAAAAAGAAAAAAGAAAAGGACTGGTATACTTTTTACTCCCTTTATTTTCTCTTTGCTCCTTTTGTGTGCCAGATATTTAAGGACTAATACATTTCAAAGTATATGGGGAAATTTAGAAAGTCACTCTGCTTATCTAGGGAAAATCACAATCTCAGAAAAGACCTGAGAGGACCTTAAGTTCATACCTTAGTCTGATCCCCAGCACAGAGCCACCCTTCTACAATAAATGAAACAAAAAACAAGAAAAAAACAAAAATAAAATGGCAAACCCTGGGGAAGGGGGATAATTGAATCTTCAGTTACCACATTATAAGATTCAAGTGCCTAGTTTTCAACAACAATTTAAAAAAAAATCACAAGGCATACAAAGAGTAGGAAAGTAAGGCTTTTTCAAAGGAAAAATATCAACAGAAAATGTCCCTGAGAAAGACCAGATGGTGAACTTAGTAGACAAAGTTTAAAACAACTGTAAAAGGTATTTAAAGAGCTAAAAGAAGATATGGAACATGGACAAAGTCAAGAAAATGATGTATGAACAAAATGGAAATATAAATGGAAAGATAGCATAAAAAGGAACCCAAAAAGAAATTCTGTATCGGAAAAGTACAATAATTGAAATTAAAAAAAATCATTAGGGGGATTCAAAAACATATTTGACTAGGCAGAATAAAGAAAAAGGCAACTTGAAGATAGGACAGTTGAAATTACTGAGCCTTAGGAATAGAAAAAAAAGGTTGAAGGAAAGTGAAAAGAGCCTGAGCGATCTGTGGGATATCATCAAGTCAAGCAACATACATATTTTGGGAGTTCCAGAAGGAAAAGAGAGAGAGAGAGAAATTATTTGAAGAAATAGTGGCTGAAAATTTCCCAAGTTTTATGAAATACATGGATACAGGCATCCAAGAGGCTCAACCAACTCCAAGCTTGATAAACTCAAAGAGACCCACTCTGGGGCACATTGTAATCAAACTGTTGAGAGCCAAAGAGAAAGAGAGAATTTCGAAGGAAGCAAGAGAGAAGTGACTTGTCATACTCAAATAATTCCTGATAAGATTATCAGCAGATTTCTCATTAGTAACCTTGGAGGGTAGAAGGAAGTGGGTTGATATATTCAAAGTGCTGAAGGAAGAATATTATCAACCAAGAATCCTATATCTGGAAAACTGTATTTCAAAAATGAGGGTGAAGTTATGGCATTCCCAGATAAACAAAACCTGAGGGAGTTTGTTACTGCTAGACCTGCCCTACAGGAAATGCTAAAGGAAATCCTTCAGGTTGAAATAAAAGGACACTAGGCAATATCTTGAAGCTATAGGAAGAAATAAAGATCTTTGGTAAAGGTAAATACACAGAAAATCATACTATGGTTTGAATGTTTGCCCCCACCCCTGAATTCATATGTTGAAATTCTAATACCTAATGTGATGGTATTAGGAAGCTGGGCCTTTGGGCAGTGATTAGGTCATCAGGGCAGAGCCCTCATAATGAAATTAATGCCCTTATGAAAGAGGCCCAAGAGATTTCTCACCCCTTCCTCCGTGTGAGGTCACAGTGAGAAGACATTAGCTATGAACCAGGAAAAAGGCCTTCACCTGAATGTGACCATGCAGGCACCTTGATCTTGGACTTCCAGTTTCTAGAACTGAGAGAAGTAAATTTCTGTTATTTATAAGCCGTCCAGTCTGTGGTATTTTGCTGTAGCAGCCAGAACGGATTAAGATAAATTATAAAAGCTAGTTTTATTGTAACTTTGGTTTGTAACTCCACTTTTTGTTTTCTACATGATTTAAGAGACTAATGCATATAAAAACAATCATTAGTCTATGTTTTAGACATACAATGTATAAAGATGTAATTTTGTGACATCAACAGCTGAAAGGGGTAGGGAGGTAGCTGTATAGGAGCAGAGTTTTTTCATATTGACATTATGGTTGTATAAATGTAAATTAGAGTTTTTAACTTTAAGGTATTAAATGTAGTCCCCATGGTAACCACACACACACACACACACACGCACACACAAAACAGCTAGAGGAGTCAAAGGCAGAGAGAGAGAAAATAGAATGTGGTTGCCAGGGGCTGATGGGAATGGGGAGTAATTGTTTAACGGGTAGAGTTTTAGTTTTGCAAGATGAAATATTTTCTGGGGATGGATATTGGTGATGATTGCACAACAATATGAATGTTTTTAATGCCACTGAACTACACATTTAAAAGTGGTTAAAATGGTAACTTTTATGTTATATATATTTTATCACAATTTAAAAAGCACAAAAATGCATTGAGATATTCATAACTACTAGGATTGATAAAATGAAAAAGACAGTGTTGGTAAGGATGCAGAGAAATTGAATCCCTCATAATTCTTGGTGGGATTATAAAATGGTTCAACCACTTTAGGAATCAATTTGGCCATTCCTCGAAACGTCAAACATAAAAAAGTCCATATGATATAGAAATTCCATAATTTTGAATTATATAATCAATAGAATTGAAAACATATGACCACACAAAAACCTGTACATGATTGTTCATAGTAGCGTTAGTCATAATAGTCAAATAATGGGAACAAGCCAAATGTATATCAACAAAGTGGATAAACTGTATGTGGTATATCCATACAATGTAATATTACTCAGCCATAAAAATGAATGGCATACTGATACATGCTATAGGAAGGATGAACCTTGAAAGCATTATGCCAAGTGAAATAAGCCAGGCAAAAAAGACTGCATATTGTATGATTGTATTTATATGAAATGTTCAGAATAATAAAATCTTAAAAATAGGAAGTAAATTATTGGTTGTAAGGGGCTTATGAGGAAAGGAAATGGGGAGCAATTCCAATAGGTGAGGGGTTTCTTTTTGCAGTGATGAAAATATTCTGAATTTAGATAGTGCTAATCATTGCACTACCTTGTGAATATACTAAAAAATACTTAATTTTACACTGTAACAGTATAAATTTTATGGTATGTGAATTGTATCTCAATAAATCTGTTATTAAAAAAAGATTCACACGAGACACACAATTTCACTGTTAGCTCTTGTACAAGGAAACCTTGGCTGATGAAACAACCCGTGATGTCAGTAACCTAGTAAACAGTGGTATTTATTTTCCATTAGGAAAATGATTATAATTTCAATAGAGTAATTGCATAAGGTATTAAAATAGTTTCTCCTTTTCGCTCCCAGATGTGTTTCACTGATAGTTCTTATTGCATAAGTGAGTATAGATTTGCTTAAATTACACAATGTAAACCTTTCAACCACATCTGGAACAGGGCTTGTCAAGGGCAGAAATGAGAGTGTAGGCTTATCATGGTGAATCACAGGACTGAGCCAGGTACACCTCTTGTTTGGTATCTATTTTCTCACACACGCATTTCTCAATAGATATTTTCAAAGAGTTGAGAGAGAATTCTCTGGACCAGGCCCAATATGAGAACCAGGCCAAGTCCTTGCCGCCCAGAGAAAGCACCTTAAATTCTCCTTCTATTTTTCCTGGAATCTTAGTATGATTTCTATCTTGGGGAGTATAAGACTGTGTGTGCCAATTCCTAACGACTTTTACGGTATTGAGGAGAATAAAGGTCTTGGCAAAAAAATCTGCAAGTATGTTGTTGGACCCTGAAAGAAACTGGGGTGGGTTCAGTGAAGGGAGGGTAGGTCAAGAGCTAAATGTAGTCCTCCTTGCCACAAGCCTAGAAATGGACCACACACTTCTCTGGCTTTCCATCTTGGTGATACTGTGCTTCCCAAGCGTAGTCAGCATGTACTTGAGCAGCATGAAAATATAAGTTTGAAAGTTGATTTGGACACCATTTTGATGTTGCAGTTTTGTTACAAGTGTATGTGTGTTTTATAACTTTCTACAATTTTCCTTAAACATTTCTCAATCCACTGTTCAGCTAAAAAATGGAAATGATAGTGAAGTTTTTTCTAGTTTTTTGTTTAGTACGTAAAGAAAATCAGGAGATGGGTATCAATTTGAAAAGAATTTTTATGCTGTTGGGCTTAAAAGTTCTTTTCAAATTGATCCCATTTCCTGATTTTAATTATTAGTATTAGATAATTAGTATTTTCTGTGTCTTCTAAAATATAAAATTGACATTCAAATTCAGAGGGCTGGGTAGAGTCAGGTCATTATGGAGTTTGTATGTACTGGTTCAACACTGTGATCAAAATTCTGCCATTCCCATTGATTTTCCTGTTAGATTAGAGTCAATGATATAAGGTTCCATAACCTGGGGAGATAATTATAGCCAGAGTTAGAGAGCTTAAGCCCTAGACTACTACTTCCAGAGTTACAACTACTGGACTTCTTGAAAGGGGTACCATATACATACATATAAGATCTTAAAGGCTGACATTACCAGGCCAATAGCAGCAGGTGAATATAAGCAGCCATAATATAAGCATGGGTGAATGAGTATGGATTAGGAAGGTATGCAAGAGGAGAGACTGAAGCTAAACTAGACATGATCTTGGGTAAGGTCAGGAATCCATGAGGAGGGAGAGCTCAAGACAGAGGCCTGAATCTACTGACAGAAATCCAGGATGAGCCCTATGCAGTGCTGGTGGAGAATAGACTAAGCGCTGAGAAATGAGGTGAAGAAGGAAAGTATAATCAGATGTTATCTTGCAGGCAAAGCTAGATCAAAACCTAGGCACGGTTGTAATAGGTCAGCAAAGCCTAGAAGCAGATTCTGAGTGGACAGATAGAACACATAAGGGAGAGGGACAATTGGCTGTAGCCACTGAGATCTATCCCTGTTTTTATGGGAATCTATGAGATTGAGTGTGAGAATCAAGGCTGTCGTCACCATCAGCATTACCATCATCAACATCATCATCACTGCCATGACCATAGTCTCCCTGTTTATAGGTGTCTTATTTTACATTCCAGGAACTAAGAATTTACATATATTGTTTAATTTAAACCTCTTAACAGTTCTATACTCTTAATTTTATTATCTCATTTTCATGTTAACAACAACAGCAAAACAACTAATGCTCAGAAAAGTTAGATAACTTGCTCAAAGGCATGTAGGCAGTAAATAAAGAAAGGTGGCATTCAATACCTACTCTACAGTCTGTGTTTTTAAAAACCAGACACTCTGTCTCTAATAGCATCTCTTTCCTATTAGTATGAGAGCTGCATAAAACCTAAGAGAAGCTCACCTTACCCTTGTCACAGGTAGTCATGGATTGTGGTTTATAGATGAAGGGGTAAGAGGTTGCAGGGAGGAGATTGACCCACTATAAAGTGCAAGCAGAGCTTGTCCTGCTCATTAGATATTATAGCCAACTTAAGATGCTACCCATACACTCGTATCCTGAGTGTATGTATGTGGAGAGGGGGAAGTGTTTTTTACCTATGTCTCATAACTCAGAGAGTAGAGCTGGCAGTGTCCTCAGAGATTCCCCAGCCTAACTTTCTTGCTTGATTACATGACCTCCTAACTCAATTCCAGTGCCAAACAGAAACTTCTGCCAGCCTTTCCCAACTCCCAGGCCCCCAAGCAGAGGGAGTTTCTCTTTCTTTGGAGTTCCACAACATTTTTCCCTATGGCTACGAGAGCACTGGCTGTATTTTGTTGTGCGTTATTGTTCACAGCTCTATCTCCTCTCCCATCGTTATTGGAGTTGCAAGTGACCTAAGGTCAGAAGTTCTGTCCTAATCCTTTTTTTTCTCGGTACCTATTACCTAATACAGAAGGAGTGTAGTTACCAAAATTTATTGAATTGAATTTCACATATGACTAAACTAAGTGCCAAAACGTTAAGCAATTTGCTCAAGTCACGTGTAGATTGATAGCAAGACCAGGAAAGATTTCTCCTACTCATAATTTATACTACAGAATTGTGGCCCTCATCTGGGGTAAGTGTTAGTCTCTTTCTCTTTGTACGAGGTATTTGAGGGGGTGTTACTTTCTAACCATGCTCCTCTGAGCACGCTGTTATCACTCTCACGTCATTCTCCAGGGTTGTTTTTTTGCTGTGTGGGCACCTACAGAGTGAGGATGGAATTTTAAAAATTTACTTTGCATGGCACCAAGCACAAGGCTACTTTATTGCCTTTTTTCTTTGATGAAAAGATTGTAACTCTTAATTCAGGAGGAGCTAAATTGATTTCTATACAATCTCATAGGGAACTAGTGACAAAAGTAGAACACATTTGAATCTAGGTGAGTGTTTTTTGGTTTTGGTTTTTGTTTTTTAGCTCTAACAGCATTGAACCGTCCCCTACATAGTCTTAGAAAGAGCTTAAAACAAATATATTATGAATATCAATGCTACAAATACAAATACTTTAAAAAGCAATGTCCACAACCAAACCAAAAAGAACTTTTGTGTGTGTATATAACTTTATGTATGTTTTGTGACTGTGAAGAAATATGTGGAAGATCACTCTCTATTTTCTACCTTGGAAGGAGAGTGGTGGGATTGGAGGGAATTTTAGTTGGAGATTATTAATTTTTTATTCATATTTTTGTTGTTTCCCACAAAAATTAATAAACATTTTTAAGAATTCTGACTGACTGAACTTAACACCTGAACACATTATTTTCACTCAGGCCCATCTATTCAGCTTCTTTATTGTAAGAAAGAGATGACTCAGGCTAGCACAAGTAAATGAGATTTACTGTGTTGATAAGTGAGCCATGACTGCATAGGACCCAGGGACAGGAGAGGAAACCTGGTTTCCTGGGAACTTTACCCAGAGGGTGAACTCTGAATTCAAGAAGAGGTTTGGAACTTCAGAAAAACTGCCTGAGATTGACTCTGTGCTCCCTGTTAACACCTCACAGCCACACTCCCTGTGGTGCCTTCCATAACTGTCCCACTACCAAGTGACAAATGCTTCTCAATTTTCTCAGCTAAAATTCCTGAGAGGGGGAGAGAATTGGATTGGCCAAGATAATCTCTTGATGTCACATCTTATAAAACATTGTTTTCCTTTCTAGTGTATGTGAACTACAAAGTTGTCTTTCTAGCAGATGCCCATCCCCCTGGTACAACCTGTTGCCTGGGAGGTGGGCTCATGTGTTGTAAAACTCATATGGATGTGGGAGGGATGGGGAAGTCTTTAACTCTCTTGCTTTTGGTAAACCCATTCAATATTTATTTTTCTTGTCTACTTTAGCCCGTGTGGAGGAATATTATTATACATGTGCCTCACTTGTTATTTTGAGGCCCATAGTTATTTCTTAGCTGCATTCCTTGCTTAACTCTCATTACATTCTACTGAGGTTGCCTCTGTATAAGTGTGTAACCATCACTAGACTGCAAGTTCTCTGAGGAATGGGCTTTGATTGCTTCATGTGACATCCCAGGCATCCATCTAGCCAGCTCAAAGGTCTTCAGCAAATATTATTGAAATGAATTGTTGGCCTCCAAGATAACCAGGGAATTCTTTGAATTTGTTAAAACACAGTGGTGTTCAATTTCTAGGAGCCTGAGTCCCTTCCAGTGCTCATCTGTAATTGATATTTGTATTAGTGATTCTGCAACACAGCCTGGGGCCTAGCAGGTCTTCAGGGTGTTGACATGATTTTGAGTGTCTTGGAAATGGTTATGAAAAGATGACAGTGGTTAGCAAGGTGGGGCTGGGCAAGCGTGAGTGAGGTGGGAGGCTGGGTAACTTGGGGTTGATTGTGTAACATGAAAGACAGCTTACCCATCTGAAAATGTAAAGTAAAAAGGAGGCTATGCAGATCTTATCTGTTTCTATCTCTGATCTGGAAAGCTCAGAAACAGTTGTCAAACCCTGTCTGGACTCATCCATATGCTGCCTTTGATATGAATCCTAGTGGGTGATACCCACATAATCACAGCCTTGTTCCACATTGCATAATAAGCCTGCCATGACCTTGGGCTCTCACGCCTGTTCTGAGGGCGATGTACAGTGACACCAGAGCTGTCAGAGAAGCCATTTTCTGTCTGAATAGTTTTTAGGACACTTTTAAATGTCACCTATCAAAGCATAGTTTCTTCCCATGGTACCTAGCTTGGGAAAGTGTTATTCAGGGTGCATAGGGTGGGAGGCATGACGTCAATGTAAAATCACAGACTGCCTAAGGGTCAAGACTCCCCTTTGCCCCCAAGCCCTGGTTATTCCAGACCAGTCAATTTTTCTGTTCTCTAGCCCGGGAGAAACATGTCAATGGCATGAAAGAGCACAGAGCCTACATCTGTTTTGGCCAGAGAAACATAGAGCCAGTTCACAGTAGCTTAAGCCAATGACGTTCCAGGAATGCTCCTCAGGGTCCATCTAACCTCCATGGCCTATCTTATAGACAGTAGAGTAAACCGACTGGGGTAGAAGTAAAAAGATATGATTATTTTTAAAGATTGTACAAAATTACTGCCAAGTGGTGGTGAATGGAGACAATGATCTGGATATTTTAAAAGAGAATTTTCAATTCCTTTGCCTCAGCATTCTAGACAAATAAGGCAAAAGAATTACACTCAGCATCAATGGTTATTTCTCAAGCTTTGTGGTGAGGAGCATGAGTTTTGGTGTCATAAAAAATTGGATTTGAATCCAAACTTGAATACTTACTAGCTATGGGGTCTTGGCTGAGTTAGTCCCTTAAGAGCCTGCATCTCCTCACGTGTAACAGGGATACTCAAATCTCCCTTGCATGTTTCTTGGGAGGATTAAGTACACTGAAGTGAAGCACTGAGGACAGTCCATGGTCTGGAGATTGTCCAATAAATAGTAGTTTGTAGTAAAATTCCACTTGGAATGTATTGTCTTACCTAGGGCCTGCCTGTCTTCCTTCTCAGTTTTACCCAGACTTTTATAGAGCTTTTGATTGATGGGAACCTGTATAGAAACACTGAGACAGGGCTTGCTTCCTAGTGAATACTAGACACCAGCATTGGCGAATGATCTAAGGAAACAGCAAGACCTTATTAAAACATTGCCTTTGAACCCCTCATGGTTGGTGCCAGTGCCTCATTGTAAAGTGTGGAGTTACCCACTCTCTTTGCCTCAATTTGGTATGGATAACTTAACAGATACACCCACATATGTCTGTCAGGCTTGGAACTACATGTTACCACATGCCCTGTGTACCACTATAAAGAACTTTCTTTTTTGCCATTTGAATACATCTTAAGTTGCTTTAAGTGTTTACTGACATTGCTGTTATAACGTTATTTATCAGCTTCATGAACCTCCAAACTGTTCTCCATAGTGGCTGTATCAATTTACATTCCCACCAACAGTGCAAGAGGGTTCCCTTTACTCCACACCCTCTCCAGCATTTATTGTTTGTAAATTTTTTGATGATGGCCATTCTGACTGGTTTCTTACTTTCCCAACTGTGAACTTTAATTGTCCAATTTTAAGCACCAACTCAGGTCATTTCCAATCCTGAACTAATTAATTGGCTCCCAGTCTCTAAATTTCCTAGTATATAGATCAAGGATTTTAATTGTGAGATGATGCATCTTACTAACAACTACCTTATTTTTATGAGGATATGTATGGCACAGTATCATGATTGAGAGCACAAACACTGGAGCAGACTGTTCAGGTTCTAATCCAAAACCATCATTCACTATGTATGTGACCTAAGACAAGTTACTTAGCCCCTCTGGACCTCAAGTTCCTCATCTTCATAGAACGCTTATATGGATTCAATGAGTTTGTATATGTAGAGCACTAAAACACAGTCCTTGCATAGTAAGTGCTACAGAAGTGTTAACTGTTGTCATTATTGTTATGCATATAAAATAGGCTGGGCCCCCCCTTTTCTGGAAAGAGCACTAATCAAACTCTGGTCATTGTCCTCCTAGTATTCAGGTATACAGCCTCAAAGGGGACTGTCTGATGGATCCCCCCGAAGGCAAGTAGGACTGGAGGTTAGAGCTGAGGACAGGGGACTCGTTTTGTACACAGAGCTGTGGGTTTGCTGGATACAAGGCAGGATGACATGCTGAAAAGTCACTGGGATGTTGAAGAAAAGGATTCACACAAGTCACAAAAACAAGTTTGGTGTATGATATATAAAACTGGTGTGGGAAAGGTGATGGAGGTGAGAAAAGAGTCATATGCATTGTACCAGAGAATCATAGGATGACAACAGGAGCTAGTCCCAGGAGAATTCTTAACGTGGCATGGGTGAGTTGGCTACATTGAAATGAGAAGTGCCAGAGCAGTCATGATGAACCACCCGTTCTTTCCCCTATTAGGTTAAGTTTGACAGTTTCCTTGTTAACCTACTGGAAAATCTTGGCACATTCTAATGTATTCCCGAGACAGGAAATAATTTCCCTTTGCTATTTCTATAACCACAAAAATCAGGTTCTAAGTTGGTCATGGTGCTCATGGTGGGGGTGGGGCTGTCTAGGACTTCTTCAAACAGTAGCTTAGCAGTTACAGATATGGAGAATTTTAAGTCATAGTCTCTAATACTTGGAAAATAATAAATAGCTGTTAATTCATGGAGACAATAGATTTCAGAAATGACATAAAAATTCATCTCCTGCCCATGCTACTGTAATTTAATGCATACTATGTGCTGAGTCTTCAGCACTTTGTGTCTATCATCTCATTGATCCTTAGATGAACCCAATAAAAGTTACATATTATTAGATTTATTTTTTTCATATGACTGATATACTGCTCAGAGAGATTCTATTATTTGCTGCATGATACCCTAAACTGACTTAGGTTAGAAAGGGTCATTTTGAGGTAAGTAGGGGGCAAGAATGAAGTCAGTGGGATCAATTAGAAGACTACAGCAGCAGTCTAGATGAGACATGATGGAGGCTTAGACCAAAGTGGAAAGGCTGGAGATGGTGGGAAACTGTCAGATCCTGGATACATTTTGAAGGTATAATGAACAGGAATTTGACAGAATGAATGTGGGTAAAGAGAGAAGCTGAGGAATCAAGAGGGAATCTAAGTTTGTTGGCCTGAGGAAATAGACAGTTGAAATTGTCACAACCTAGGTGGGAAAGACGGAAAGGGAAACAGGTTTAGAGAGCAAGAACAGGAGTTCAGTTGGAGACCTGTTAAGTTTGAGATGTCTAGTAAATATCCAAATGGAGATGTCAGGTAAATAGTCTGAAATTCAGGAGAGAAGTCTTGGGTGGAGATAGAAATGTAGGATTCTGGCCCATAGATTTTCTTTTCTTTGAAGCATAGTTGATTTACAATGTCATGTTAGTTTCAGGTGTACAGCAAATTGACTCAGTTCTATATATATTTATATATATATATATATATATATATATATATAAATAATATATATGTATATATATTCTTTTTCAGATTCCTTTCCATTACAGTTTACTACAAGATATTGAATATAGTTCCCTGTGCTATACAGTATGTCCTTGTTGCTTATCTATTTTATATATAATAGTGTGTATCTGTTAATCCCAAATTCCTAATTTATCCCTTCCCCCCGCTACCCTTTCCCTTTGGTAAACATAATTTTGTTTTCTATGTCTGTGAGTCTGTTTCTGTCGTGTAAATAAGTTCACTTGTATCATTTTTAAGATTCCACATATAAGTGATACAGTATGATATTTGTCTTTCCCTGTCTGACTTACTTCAATTAGTATGATAATCTCTAGGTCCTTCCATGTTTCTGCATATGGCATTATTTCATTCTTTTTTATGGTTGGATTATAGATATTTTTAAAGATACAAGCCTTTAAGAAATTACTCTAAGCATGAGTGTAGATAGAAGAGAAAAGAGGACCAAAGACAGAGTGTATGGTGGGCCATACCTCTTAGAAATTGGTGGGAAGAGGAGGCGTCAGCAAAGGACAATGAGAAAAAAATATCCACTGGAACAGGAGGGGAAAAAAAGATTGTGGTGGCCTCAAAGCCAAGTGCAAAAAGTGTATTAAAGAGAAGCGAGGGATTCAACTGTGTCCAAATGCTGCCAACCATCAAGATGAAGAGTGAGAGTTGACCATTTAGACTTAACAACACAGAGTTCATTGGTGGTCTTGAAAGGAACTGTTTGACAAAGTGAGCTGGTATGGGAATCTTTGGGGAAACAAGGCCTAACTGGAGTAGATTTAAGAGAGAGTGGGAGGAAAATATTTGGAGGCACCAAGGGGAGCAGGAAGAGATGTACTTCTGGAATTATAAAGTTGTATATTTTCACAGAGACTGGGGAGGGTGTATGTGAGAGCTGGAGTTTGACCTTGATCCTCTGATCAGTTCATCATGACACATTATCCTAAGGCTTTTACAGATTGGACTGGTATATTCATTTTTCTCCCCTTTAACTGCTCTATTTTTTTCTTCTTCTCTCTTTTGTTTTTGAATTTTATTTATTTATTTTTTATACAGCAGGTTCTTATTACTCATCAGTTTTATACACATCAGTGTATACATGTCAATCCCAATCTCCGAATTCATCGCACCACCCCACCCCCACCCCCGCTTTCCCCCCTTGGTGTCCATACATTTGTTCTCTACATCTGTGTCTCTATTTCTGTCTTGCAAACCGGTTCATCTGTACCATTTTTCTAGATTCCACATATATGCATTAATATACGATATTTGTTTTTATCTTTCTGACTTCCTTCACTATGTATGACAGACTCTAAGTCCATCCACCTCACTACAAATAACTCAATTTCATTCCTTTTTATGGCTGAGTAATATCCCATTGTATATATGTGCCACATCTTCTTTATCCATTCATCTGTCGATGGACACCTAGCTTGCTTCCATGTCCTGGCTATTGTAAACAGAGCTGAAATGAATATTGTGGTACATGACTCTTTTTGAATTATGGTTTTCTCAGGGTATATGCCCAGTAGTGGGATTGCTGGGTCATATGGTAGTTCTATTTTTAGTTTCTTAAGGAACCTCCATACTGTTCTCCATAGTGGCTGTATCAATTAACATTCCCACCAACAGTGCAAGAGGATACCCTTTTCTCCACACCTTCTCCAGCATGTATTGTTTGTAGATTTTTTTTTTTTAAACATCTTTATCGGAGTATAATTGCTTTACAATGGTGTGTTAGTTTCTGCTTTATAACAAAGTGAATCAGTTATACATATACATATGTTCCCATATCTCTTCCCTCTTGCATCTCCCTCCCTCCCACCCTCCCTATCCCACCCCTCTAGGTGGTCACAAAGCACCGAGCTGATCTCCCTGTGCTATGTGGCTGCTTCCCACTAGCTATCTATTTTACATTTGGTAGTGTATATATGTCCATGCCACTCTCTCACCCTGTCACATCTTACCCCTCCCCCTCCCCATATCCTCAAGTCCATTCTCTAGTAGGTCTGTGTCTTTATTCCCGTCTTGCCACTAGGTCCTTCATGACCTTTTTTTCCCCCTTAGATTCCATATATATGTGTTAGCATACTGTATTTGTTTTTCTCTTTCTGACTTACTTCACTCTGTATGACAGACTCTAACTCCATCCACCTCACTACAAATACCTCCATTTCATTTCTTTTTAAGGCTGAGTAATATTCCATTGTATATATGTGCCACATCTTCTTTATCCATTCATCCGATGATGGACACTTAGGTTGCTTCCATGTCCTGGCTATTGTAAATAGAGCTGCAATGAACATTTTGGTACATGACTCTTTTTGAATTATGGTTTTCTCAGGGTATATGCCCAGTAGTGGGATTGCTGGGTCATATGGTAGTTCTATTTTTAGTTTTTTAAGGAACCTCCATACTGTTCTCCATAGTGGCTGTATCAATTTACATTCCCACCAACAGTGCAAGAGTGTTCCCTTTTCTGCACACCCTCTCCAGCATTTATTGTTTCTAGATTTTTTGATGATGGCCATTCTGACTGGTGTGAGATGATATCTCATTGTAGTTTTGATTTGCATTTCTCTAATGATTAATGATGTTGAGCATTCTTTCATGTGTTTGCTGGCAATCTGTATATCTTCTTTGGAGAAATGTCTATTTAGGTCTTCTGCCCATTTTTGGATTAGGTTGTTTGTTTTTCTGATATTGAGCTGCATGAGCTGCTTGTAAATTTTGGAGATTAATCCTTTGTCAGTTGCTTCATTTGAAAATATTTTCTCCCATTCTGAGGGTTGTCTTTTCATCTTGTTTATGGTTTCCTTTGCTGTGCAAAAGCTTTTAAGCTTCATTAGGTCCCATTTGTTTATTTTTGTTTTTATTTCCATTTCTCTAGAAGGTGGGTCAAAAAGGATCTTGCTGTGATTTATGTCATAGAGCATTCTGCCTATGTTTTCCTCTAAGAGTTTTATACTGTCTGGCCTTACATTTAGGTCTTTAACCCATTTTGAGTTTATTTTTGTGTATGGTGTTAGGGAGTGTTCTAATTTCATACTTTTACATGTGGCTGTCCAGTTTTCCCAGTACCACTTATTGAAGAGGCTGTCTTTACTCCACTGTATATTCTTGCCTCCTTTATCAAAGATAAGGTGACCATATGTGCGTGGGCTTATCTCTGGGCTTTCTATCCTGTTCCTTTGATCTATATTTCTGTTTTTGTGCCAGTACCATACTGTCTTGATTACTGTAGCTGTGTAGTATAGTCTGAAGTCAGGGCGCCTGATTCCTCCAGCTCCGTTTTTCTTTCTCACGATTGCTTTGGTGAGAGTGGGCAACCTTGTCTTGTTCCTGATCTTAGTGGAAATGCTTTCAGTTTTTCACCATTGAGGATGATGTTGGCTGTGGGTTTGTCATATATGGCCTTTATCATGTTGAGGTAAGTTCCCTCTATGCCTACTTTCTGCAGGGTTTTTATCATAAATGGGTGTTGAATTTTGTCGAAGGCTTTCTCTGCATCGATTGAGATGATCATATGGTTTTTCTCCTTCACTTTGTTAATATGGTGTATCACACTGCTTGATATGCGTATATTGAAGAATCCTTGCATTCCTGGGATAAACCCCACTTGATCATGGTGTGTGATCCTTTTAAAGTGCTGTTAGATTCTGTTTGCTAGTATTTTGTTGAGGATTTTTGCATCTATGTTCATCAGTGATATTGGCCTGTAGTTTTCTTTCTTTGTGACATCTTTGTCTGGTTTTGGTATCAGGGTGACGGTGGCCTCGTAGAATGAGTTTGGGAGTGTTCCTCCCTCTGCTATATTTTGGAAGAATCTGAGAAGGATAGGAGTTAGCTGTTCTCTAAATGTTTGATAGAATTCGCCTGTGAAGCCATCTGGTCCTGGGCTTTTGTTTGTTGGAAGATTTTTAATCACAGTTTCAATTTCAGTGCTTGTGATTGGTCTGTTCATATTTTCTATTTCTTCCTGGTTCAGTCTCAGAAGGTTGTGCATTTCTAAGAATTTGTCCATGTCTTCCAGGTTGTCCATTTTATTGGCATATAGTTGCTTGTAGTAATCTCTCATGATCCTTTGTATTTCTGCAGTGTCCGTTGTTACTTCTCCTTTTTCATTTCTAATTCTATTGATTTGAGTCTTCTCCCTTTTTTTCTTGATGAATCTGGCTAATGGTTTATCAGTTTTGTTTATCTTCTCAAAGAACCAGCTTTTAGTTTTATTGATCTTTGTTATCATTTCCTTCATTTCTTTTTCATTTATTTCTGATCTGATCTTTATGATTTCTTTCCTCCTGCTAACTTTGGGGTTTTTTTTGTTCTTCTTTCTCTAATTGCTTTAGGTGTAAGGTTAGGTTGTTTATTTGAGATGTTTCTTGTTTCTTGAGGTAGGATTGTATTGCTATAAACTTCCCTCTTAGAACTGCTTTTGCTCATCCCATAGGTTTTGGGTCGTCGTGTTTTCATTGTCATTTATTTCTTGGTATTTTTTGATTTCCTCTTTGATTTCTTCAGTGATCTCTTGGTTATTAAGTAGTGTATTGTTTAGCCTCCATGTGCTTGTATTTTTACAGATTTTTTCCTGTAATTGATATCTAGTCTCATAGCCTTGTGGTCGGAAAAGATACTTGATACGATTTCAATTTTCTTAAATTTACCAAGGCTTGATTTGTGACCCAAGATATAGTCTGTCCTGGAGAATGTTCCATGAGCACTTGAGAAGAATGTGTATTCTGTTGTTTTTGGATGGAATGTCCTATAAATATCAGTTAAATCTATCTTGTTTAATGTATCATTTAAAGCTTGTGTTTCCTTATTTATTTTCATTTTGGATGATCTGTCCATGGTGAAAGTGTGGTGTTAAAGTCCCCTACTATGATTGTGTTACTGTCGATTTCCTCTTTTATGGCTGTTAGTATTTGCCTTATGTATTGAGGTGCTCCTATGTTGGGTTCATAAATATTTACAATTGTTATATCTTCTTCTTGGATCAATCCCTTATGATCGATCATTATGCAGTGTCCTTCTTTGTCTCTTGTAGTAGTCTTTATTTTAAAGTCTATTTTGTCTGATATGAGAATTGTTACTCCAGCTTTCTTTTGATTTCCATTTGCATGGAATATCTTTTTCTATCCTCTCACTTTCAGTCTGTATGTGTCCCTAGGTCTGAAGTGGGTCTCTTGTAGACAGCATATATACGGGTCTTGTTTTTGTATCCACTCAGCCAGTCTCTGTCTTTTGGTTGGAGCATCTAATCCATTTACATTTAAGGCAATTATCGATATGTATGTTCCTATTCCCATTTTCTTAATTGTTTTGGGTTTGTTATTGTAGGTCTTTTCCTTCTCTTGTGTTTCTTGCCTAGAGAAGTTCCTTTAGCGTTTGTTGTAAAGCTGGTTTTGTGGTGCTGAATTCTCTTAGCTTTTGCTTCTCTGTAATGGTTTTAATTTCTCCATCAAATCTGAATGAGATCCTTGCTGGGTAGAGTAATCTTGGTTGTAGGTTTTTCTCCTTCATCACTTTAAATATATCCTGCCATTCCTTTCTGGTTTGCAGAGTTTCTGCTAAAAGATCAGCTGTTAACCTTATGGGGATTCCCTTGTGTGTTATTTGTTGTTTTTCCCTTGCTGCTTTTAATATTTTTCCTTTGTATTTAATTTTTGATAGTTTGATTAATATGTGTCTTGGCATTTTTCTCCTTGGATTTATCCTTTATGGGATTCTCTGTGCTTCCTGGACTTGATTAACTATTTTCCTTCCCATATTAGGGAAGTTTTCAACTATATTCTCTTCAAATATTTTCTCAGTCCCTTTCTTTTTCTCTTTTTCTTCTGGGACCCCTATAATTTGAATGTTGGTGCATTTAATGTTGTCCCAGAGGTCTCTGAGAATGTCCTCAGTTTTTTTCATTCTTTTTTCTTTATTCTGCTCTGCAGTAGTTATTTCCACTATTTTATCTTCCAGGTCACTTATCCGTTTTTCTGCCTCAGTTATTCTGCTATTGATCCCTTCTAGAGAATTTTTAATTTCATTTATTGTGTTGTTCATCATTGTTTGTTTGCTCTTTAGTTCTTCTAGGTCCTTGTTAAATGTTTCTTTTATTTTCTCTATTCTATTTCCAAGATTTTGGATCATCTTTACTATCATTATTCTGAATTCTTTTTCAGGTAGACTGCCTATTTCCTCTTCATTTGTTAGGTCTGGTGTGTTTTTACCTTGCTCCTTCATCTGCCGTGTGTTTTACTGGCTTCTCATTTTGCTTAACTTACTGTGTTTGGGGTCTCCTTTTTGCAGGCTGCAGGTTCGTAGTTCCTGTTGTTTTTGGTGTCTGTCCCCAGTGGCTAAGGTTGGTTCATTGGGTTGTGTAGGCTTCCTGGTGGAGGGGACTAGTGCCTGTGTTCTGGTGGATGTGGCTGGATCTTTTCTTTCCGGTGGGCAGGTCCACGTCTGGTGGTGTGTTTTGGGGTGTCTGTGACCTTATTATGATTTTAGGCAGCCTCTCTGCTAATGGATGGGGTTGTGTTCCTGTCTTGCTAGTTGTTTGGCATAGGGTGTCAAGCACTGTAGCTTGCTGGTCGTTGAGTGAAACTGGGTCTTGGCATTGAGATGGAGATCTCTGGGAGATTTTCGCCGTTTGATATTACGTGGAGCTGGGAGGTCTCTTGTGGACCATTGTCCTGAAGTTGGCTCTCCCACCTCAGAGGCACAGCCCTGACGCCTGGCTGGAGCACCAAGAGCTTTTCATCCACACGGCCAGGTACGTGGGGAGTTTCTTGACTTTTGGGAGTGCTGAGGTCTTCTGCCAGCGTTCAGTAGGTGTTCTATAGGAGCTGTTCCACATGTAGATGTATTTCTGATGTATTTGTGGAGAGGAAGGTGATCTCCGTGTCTTACTGTTCTGCCATCTTGAAGCTCCTCTCAAATATGTTTTAAAGTGAAAATGATAGCACTTGATAAAAAGAATGGTTTTATAACTCATGGTTCTCAAAGAAAAAAGGACAATGAAAACAACCTGATTGTAGTAAGGCACTCCACATTCAAGTCAGAGATAAGACAATAGTATGTAACACTGTTATTGTTCTAATTTACTCTGTGGAACTTAACCAATATAATAAGTTTATACAATATGAATATTAAGAAAAACAAAAAACTTAATATTTGCAAAGTTTATAATTGTTCACTTAGAAAATCCTGATGAAATAATTGAAAAACATTAAGACCCCCATAAGAGTTTACTAAAACTCCCACATATTATACACATTGACAAAAATCAACAGCTTGAGTAATTACCAGTTAGAAACTAATAGAAAAATATCATTTTAATAATAGTAATAAACTTTAAATTATATAAGAACTAATAATAAAGTATTATATTAAAATCACTGATAAAACTTGATTAAAAGATGAAACAAACAAAAACCCGTGAGTAAATGGAAAGTAATGGTATCTGTCTGTAGGATTCAATATTATAGAAATATCAGTTTTCAAATTAATCTGTGATTTCAGTTCAGCTTCAATCAACATCCTACTGGCATTGGAGGTTTTCTTTTTTTTAGAATTAAATTTTTATGTTGAGATAATTTTAAGCTAGCAGAAAAGTTTACAAAA
The DNA here is from genome assembly GCF_028564815.1 of Eubalaena glacialis. Taxonomy (NCBI): domain Eukaryota; kingdom Metazoa; phylum Chordata; class Mammalia; order Artiodactyla; family Balaenidae; genus Eubalaena; species Eubalaena glacialis. The sequence goes on along the minus strand of NC_083716.1, from coordinate 156,895,526 downwards.
ATAGTACAGAATTCCCATATATTTTTCACTCAGCTGCCTCGTAAGTTAACATCTTACCTAACCTTAGAACTTTTATCAAAAGTAAGAAATTAACCTTGGTAAATACTACTAACTTAAGTCAAGAACTTAGATTTTACTGATTTTTCCACTAATATATTTATTCTCTTTCAGGATTCAATACAGGATACCACACGGCATTTAGTTGTCATTTCTCCTTAGTCTCCTCTGATCTGTGAAAAACTCTTATTCTTTCCTTGTCTTTCACGACCTTGACACTTTTGAAGAGTCACTTATTTAGTAGACTGTCTCTCAGTCTGTGTCCATGTGAAATTTTCTCTTCATTAGATGTGGTTCTGCATTATTGGGAAGGATACCACAGAAGTATCTGAGATATGCCTTTCTCAGTGCATCATCTCAGGGGCACATGAGGTTGATATGTACCACTGGTGATGTTAACCTTGATCACTTGATTAAAGTGGCATCTTCTAGGATTCTGCACTATAACTATTTAGGCCTTTGTAATTACAAATTTATAGAGTACAGTGTTTGAGTGGTTTTTGTATCTTAAGCTTTACAGTACCCACTAAAAACATTGTTTTCTAAAATTACTTAATCAGTTCTTTAAAGTTATTTATGATCATGTGATTCATATTTTCTTCATCAAGACATTTAATTTAATTTGTTTGTGCTTAAACTCTCATCCATTAATTTTAACATCTTTTGGTGGACCCTGACTGCAGTACTATGGCATTCTAACAGTGATTTTAATTTTCCTTTATTCTTTTTACATTTATTAATTGGTATTCTTCTGTAAAGAAGAGTTGTCGCTCTTATTTATTTATTTGACAAGTTTGTTTGTTTAAATTTATATCAGTGTAGTATGGGTTAATGGGTATTTATTTTATTCTTTGTGTTATAATACAGTATTACCATTATTTATTTTGTTGATCAAGGTGTCCCACCATTGACCATCGGAAGTTTTCAGATTGGTTCTTAGGGCCTTTTGAAATGTTACTATCTTTTTTACTTGGGGGGTCAGTTTCTTATTTCCTGGCACCACAAGATGCTTCAGGTTTATATTGTATTTTAAAACTGCCTCAGCTTTGGATGATTAAGCCAATTCTCCAGAGAACCCTAGTTTTGTTTGTTTGTTTTGGGTTTTTGTTTTAGAAAATGGTATTTAGAAACCAAGATCTGAGTGCCAAGTATGCTCATTGCCATTGGGGTGTCACTGCTTCTAACCCCTCTCAGTGGATAGAGCTGGTACACACACACACACACACACACACAGACACAAACTTGTGTACACACCCTTATCTATCTATCTATCTATATACCTACCTACCTATCCATCTATCTAGCTATCCATGTTTTTAACTGCACATTTGTATTGATACCTCTGCCTCATATCTAGCACCACAAGTTCGTTCTAGTCTTCTTTCTTTTCTTAATTTTAATTCCTTACTCTGACTCTAGTTATCTACAGTACATTTACTTATTTGTTCACCTAAGATATAAAAACAAAGTAGAATCAGAATTTCTAACCCATATCCCCATGAAAAACAATTTACCAAGTACAGTGCAGTATTTGAGTACAGTTTTTTCATGTTTAGCTTCATTGTATCCAAAGTACTGTTTTCTAAACTTACTTAATCATCTTTTTCTTCCCATTTCTTTTAATATTATTGTGTGACTTATTTGTAATACAGTTAGATGCATTTGTCACAGTTTTTTTTCCATCTTTCTCCTCCCTCCCACACACATTCTGATTGACTTATTTTTTAAAAATTCATATGCAGTGAGTTCCACACTTTGTGGTTTATAGTTTTCTGACAAATGTACAGAGTCCTGTATTCACCACCACAGTTCTCCCAAAATTCTCTTGTGCAGATACCCCTCTCCCCAACCCCCAACTGAGCAACTACATCTGCCTTTTCCAGAGTGACACATAAATGGAATCATGTACTATGTTGCCTTTTTGGTTTGAGTTCTTTAACTTAGTAAAATGTATTTATGATTCATGCAAGTTTTGTGAATCAATAGTTTGCTATTGTTTTTGCTACTGAGTAATATTCTATTGCATGGATATTCTGCAGGTTGTTTATTCACCATTGAAAGAGATGTCCCACCCCCAATTTTTGGTGTTTATGAATAAAATTCCTGTAAATATTTGTATGTAGATTTTTATATGTAAATAGTTTTTATTTCTTTGTGATAGATGCCCAAGAGTAGTATATAGTTGCATATTTAAGTTCATAAGAAACTGCCATATTCTTTGCAAAGTGACTCTAGCATTTTGAATTCCCACCAAGAACTTATGAAAATTTCAGTTGCTTCATTTTCTTGTCAGTACTTAACATCGCAAGTTTTTGTTGTTGTTGTCATTTTTGTTGTGTTTTTATTTTTTTTAGACATTCTAATAAGTGTGTAGGGGTATCACATTGTGGTATTAATTTGCATTTCCCTAATTACTATTAATATTGAACATTTTTTCATGTGCTTAATTGTCATCCCGTTGTCATCTTACTGAAGGTTTTTTTTTGGATCTTTTACCTATTTGTTATTAGATTGTTCATTTTTTAATTATTGGGTTTTGAGAGATTTATATATTTTGGACACAAGTCCTTTTTCAGAATTGTGATATGCATATATATGCTTCCAGTCTGTGGCTTGTCATTTCATTCTCTTAACATGATATTTCATGCAGAAAAAGTTTTTAATTTTAAAGAAGTCAAATTTATCATTTATTTTGTTTTGTGGGTCATAATTTTGGTATTATGTCCATAATCTCTTTGCCTAACACAATGTCATGCAGACTTTCTCCAGTATTCTTGATTATTCTGGTTCCTCAGTGAACATAGGGAAGATGATCAGACAGTTTCTTTGCCCTCTCACACAGCTGCTTTTCCCTACAATACACACTTCTTAGGGCTTTTTCCAATCTTTTCTGAGTGCACCATGTGGGGTTCGTGGAGAAACAGACTACAAGAGCATGTGGACAGTTTCTATGGCCTCCAAGGCTTCACTCTGTCCTGCCAGGCCGCACTCAGCCTTTACGAATATTTTGACTCTTCTAGTTTAACTTTTCTTACTGTGTCTGGTTTCTGTCTACCCTAGGTGAGTGAATGATCAAATCTCCTGTCTCCGTGCAGGCACCGTCTCTCCTTAGATGTTTGGGACTATTTGTTGGGACTCAGCTCTTTGATGGGTTAAAAAACACTAATAAACTTGAAGTTAACCTGGCTCTTTTTTGTTGCAAGGGTGGGCATGATCTCCTATCACCTCTATGTCTTAGGTGAAAGCTGAAATTACCCCATTTTAGATTTTTGAGAAATCAGAATAGCTGATTTCCAGTAAGTGAAAAATACTATCCAAAAAATATTTTTAAAAAGCAGCTATAAGGTAAGATTTTCTTTCTAAACATTATATTATAAAGTTACCTTATTATATTTTAAATAATAGTTTACTATATTATACAGCTCCCTCAATCAAAACAATGATATTTTGGTAGAGAAATAAGCACAACAGAGCAATGGAACAGAATTGATTTTCCAGAAACAGAGTCTATAAATATGCTAATAATATATGATAAAGGACATAATTCAAATCTCTAGAGACACACATTACTTACTTACTAAAAGATTTAGGGACAATTGGCTATCCATTAGAACAATAATTTAATTTTCTGTATCATAACTTTTACAACAATAGTGTCCAAATATACTAAAGATATAAATATAAGGAAAACTAACAACAAAGGTATTATAAGTATGAAATTATAGAATGTTTTTATAATCTTGGCATGGGTACATTAAGGAAGACACAGAACCCAGACACTACAAACAAAAAGAATGAAAATTTTAATCAACTAAAAATAAATATTTATTAAAATGTCTGAATAACATAAAACATCATAACTAGAGTTTAAAAAACAGTGATAGGACAGGAGAAAATATTTGCTTATATTTGCTTTCTCTATAGGACTCTACAATCAACATGAACATTACTAAATAGCTAAATAAAGTTATTGGCAAAAGATTAAAATTGACAATTCACAGAACTGAAATGGCCAATAAACAAAAGATAAGATGCTCAACTTCCTAGCAATCAGAAAACAACAACAACAATGAGATATCAGTTTTCATTCATAAGAATGGTAATTTTTAAACAAGCTTATCATCAATTCTTATTGATAACAGTGAAAGGAACTGAGAACTTTTATATACTATTGATGAGAAAATATGTTTAAAATGCCTTTAAGTGGGCTAACTGAACAGTATCTTTTGAACTTTAGCATGCTTAAAAAAAGTCTGATTTCTTGATCACAGGAAACAAATCCTCTTTAAGCTTGCTTATTCGACTTAAGCAAATTATTGACTCTTCCAACTGAAAAATTCAACTGAAAGGAACTCAGCAAGTAAACATTAGCTTTAATTGAGGCTGGATCAGTAAGCACCTATTTCCTACTGATTCTCAATTCTCCCTTCTGTCCTGTAGTTGCCTCCCCCTGTGATAATGAGATGGTGTTATGAGAACTGAATCATGTACTAAAAATTCGTATGTTGAAGTCCTAACCCTCAGTACCTCAGAATGTAACAGTATTTGGAGGTAGGATTTTTTTTTTTTAATTAACGTCCTTTTTTTTTTTTACATCTTTATTGGAGTATAATTGCTTTACAATGTTGTGTTCGTTTCTGCTGTACAACAAAGTGAATCAGCTATATGTATACATATATCCCCATATCCCCTCCCACTTGCATCTCCCTCCCAGCCTCCCTATCCCACCCCTCTAGGTGGTCACAAAGCACCAAGCTGATCTCCCTGTGCTATGCGGCTGCTTCCCACTAGCTATCTATTTTACATTTGGTAGTATATATATGTCAACACCACTCTCTCACTTCATCTCAGCTTACCCTCTCCCCCGCCCCCGTGTCCTCAACTCCATTCTCTACCTCTGTGTCTTTATTCCTGTCCTGGCCCTAGGTTTGTCAGAACCAGTTTTTGTTAGATTTCATATATATGTGTTAGCATACGGTATTTGTTTTTCTTTTTCTGACTTATTTCACTCTGTATGACAGACTCCAGGTCCATCCACCTCACTACAAATAATTCAATTTCATTTCTTTTTATGGCTGAGTAATATTCCATTGTATATATGTGCCACATCTTCTTTATCCATTCATCTGTCGATGGACACTTAGGTTGCTTCCATGTCCTGGCTATTGTAAATAGAGCTGCAATGAACATTGTGGTACATGACACTTTTTGAATTAAGGTTTTCTCAGGGTATATGCCCAGTAGTGGGATTGCTCAGTCATATGGTAGTTCTATTTTTAGTTTTTTAAGGAACCTCCATACTGTTCTCCATAATGGTTGTATCAATTTACATTCCCACCAACAATGCATAAGAGTTCCCTTTTCTCCACACCCTCTCCAGCATTTATTGTTTGTAGATTTTTTGATGATGGCCATTCTGACAGGTGTGAGGTGATACCTCATTGTAGTTTTGGTTTGCATTTCTCTAATTATTAGTGATTTTGAGCATCCTTTCATGTGTTTTTTGGCAATCTGGATATCTTCTTTGGAGAAATGTCTATTTAGGTCTTCTGCCCATTTTTGGATTGGTTTTTTTAGGTTTATTTTTTGATATTGAGCTGCATGAGTTGCTTGTATATTTTGGAGATTAATCCTTTGTCAGTTGCTTCGTTTGCAAATATTTTCTCCCATTCTGAAGGTTGTCTTTTCATCTTGTTTATGGTTTCCTTTGCTGTGCAAAAGCTTTTAAGTTTCTTTAGGTCCCATTTGTTTATTTTTGTTTTTATTTCCATTACTCTAGGAGGTGGGTCCAAAAGGATCTTGCTGTGATTTATGTCATAGAGTGTTCTGCCTGTGTTTTCCTCTAAGAGTTTTATAGTGTCTGGCCTTAAATTTAGGTCTTTAATCCATTTTGAGTTTATTTTTGTGTATGGTTTTAGGAAGTGTTCTAATTTCATTCTTTTACATGTAGTTTTCCCAGCACCACTTATTGAAGAGGCTGTCTTTTCCCCATTGTATATTCTTGCCTCCTTTGTCAAAGATAAGGTGACCATATGTGTCAGGTTTTCTATCCTGTTCCACTGATCTATATTTCTGTTTTTGTGCCAGTACCATACTCTCTTGATTACTGTAGCTTTGTAGTATAGTCTGAAGTCAAGGAGCCTGATTCTGGAGATAGGATTTTGAAGAATTAATTTAAATGAGGTTCTCAGGGTGTGCCCTAAGCCAGTGTGACTAGTATATTTGTAAAATGAGGAAATTTGAACACAGGCACACACAGGGAAGACAATGTGAAGACCCAGGGAGAAGATGGCCATCTATAAGTCAAGGAGAAAGGCTTGGAACAGATCCTTCCTGCAAGGCCCTCAGAAGGAATCAACACTGCAGACACCTTGGTCTTGGACTTCTAGCCTCCAGAACCATGAGAAATTAAATTTCTGTTGTTTAAGTCATCCAGTCTGTGCTACTTTATTACAGTAGCCCTGGAAAACTAATACAGATGACATCCAACATTTCCCAGGGCTACATTTTTCCTGTACATGTACAGTAAGAAAGAATAACTATCTCAGAATTCCCATCAAAATACCTGAGTTTCATTTGGATTAGAAAGGTTCTAAGACATGTGCCATCCTCTAAGTGCATCATTGTTGTGATCAGAGGTGTTAAATGGGTTCATTGCCTTAGCTAAGTCGTAAGCTCCACTTCTACTGAAGCCTGATGCCCCAGCACCAAAAGAGCTTGAACGGAATATGAGGCTACTGCAAATGGGGGAGCTAGGACTGGATGCCAGGTAAATGTCTTCTCTGTTCTTTGACCTGCAACTAGTCTTCTCACTAACTGAAGGAAATACTGACATGTGTGTCCAAAGGGCCCATATGAGCTTTTTATTATGCCATCTTTGTTATAGTGAAAAATTGGAATCAATCTCAATGCCTGCCAGTAAAATAATGACTGGCTAATCTGTGATAAAAGCACAGAATGGATTAGCATGACTTCTATGCAAATGTTTAAAAGAATTAATTATATTTACATGGTTTGAAATGGAAATATCTGCATGACCAAAATGGGAAATGTGAGTTCTGAACAATATCTGTAGAATGATAATAGTTACCAAAGAAGTCAACAAATTACATTTCTGTGCATACATATAAATGTGTATACGAATTTTAAAAGTGGCTAGGAGGATACCCACCTAACTGGCAACAGTGGTTATGTCAGAGGAAGGGTTTAGGATAGGATTAGGAGGATTAATTATGGAGAATTTTGCTTTATTTGTGGTTTTTGCTATTTATGAGAATACATTCAAGTAATTAGTATTTATAAAACTAAAAAATGGTAAAGTGCTTAGTATCAGATCTGGAATATAGTGAGCACTTAGTAAGCGTTAGCAGTTATTGCTATTATTAAGGATAGGTGAGACTTTTCAAATCAGATTCCTCCAGATGCATGTAAATTAGACCAGGGAAAACTGTGGTCTTGGCACAGTGGGCCAGGTGCTTGGCAAGAGGGCCAGGCAACAAGATGACATATACATGTTACGTGTACATGTATGGATTTAAGTGCACAGCACAAATGTAGAAGGTCGCTCACCAGGCTGGTAAATATGATTACCACTGGGGGCTCATGGAGTATGAAGGGGATGAAGTTGGCCTCCATTTTTATTCCACCTATTATATTCTTTTAACTTTTCATAAACATGCATTATTTTGGTACTATTTGAAGTAATCAAAATTATGCTTATATAATCTCCAGTTTGCTTCTATAACCTGTATCCTCATTTGCTTAAAAACTTAGCAAGGAAGAGCAATTTACAAAAACATTAATTGGGGCCCTGTTTGTGTTCTTATATTCTGGGCTATTGAGTGAGAATGAGGATTGTTTGTCAAAGCAGGACCAGCTGGGATTCTCTGGCTGACTCCCAGGCGCAACTGTGAAGACACGGATCCTGGGTGCTCTCCCACCTCGTCAGGAGCAGCGCTTCTCCTGTCTGCTCTTGGCACCCCGCAGCATCCTGTGCCCTGCTAAGGTGTTAACTGACAACTGACAGATTTTACTAAGAGCCTACTCTTCTCAGTAATATTTTCATTTTAAATGTTGACTTTAAAACTAAAAAAAAAAGAAAACCTTCTAAGATTCAAGGCATAAAGTTTCTTCATGATAGCCCAAAAATACGATCACCACTCTCCCATCCTTGAAGCAAATAAACAAATGGTCTCTTGACCCCTGAGTTCCCATTAGCTACCATCCAGCATTTATCAATTTTTATGCAAAATTTTCAATAGAACATTTCTTTGTCTCTTCTGCTAACCTCTGGACTACTGCAACTGCAATGTAATCTGGCTTTCATCTTCTCTCCTGAAACTGCTCTCTTTAAGGTCACCATCTTTAAGATCTAATTGCCAATCCGAGGGACTTCAATTTAATTCAGTACTCTCTAGGAGAGTGGTGCTACGGCATTTGTCACAGTTTTTAATTTGTTTGTTTATCTGTCTCCCCACCTTGACGGTGAGCATCTCTTGGTATGAATCTCTGCCTCATTCATTCTCATATCATAGTTGTCTTTTACAGTGCTTAGCCCATGAGCACGCTGACCACAGATGCACTTACTCTCTGAATTTACTGAAACACTGGATGATTTGGGAGGCCCAGTGCTGGTCACGTAGTAGGAGAAAATAAAATAAATGCGAAAGCATGACAGGCAGTGGGAGTATCAGATTGGGGGAGGTACTTTAAGCAGGTTCTTTTAGCAGCTCTTCAATAATGCTACCTGCCCACTCTTCAGATTGGCTCTGATTACAAGAATTAGGTACACGAAGGTATAACTTGGTGCAAGGACCAGAATGATGTTTTGGTTGAAAGAGAGGGGTGGCATCTCCGTCATGACATTAGGTAAACTGTGGGAATAAGAGGAGGAGAGAGGCATTCTAATATTAGAGAAAGAATGTAACTCCCGAGCCCAAGGTTTAAACCGTGCATTATTCTTATCCCTAAACCCCAACAGCGCAGGCCAGGCCTCTTCCATACTGCACACACCTAAAGCAATGGAATTGAAGGTGGCTTTTAGTCACTTTTAATGACATCTCCAAGCAAGTCCTGAGCTGTGCTGAAGAGACAGGTATAGGATCTCAGCTCTGAATGTGACTAGTGCTCACAAAATGCTGTAGTGGAAAATAGTACTTCTGATTGTGATCCCACCTCCCACACATCTCCCCTATTTATTTCCCCAGGTTCCTGTTGTTTTAGTCTTACTGTGGTGCAGACCGTGTGTTGGGGGGGGGGTGCTAGGAAGGGATAATGAGTGGAGGGGAAGAGGGAAGACTTCACTAGGTCTGTAGACAGGTGATAAATATGCTCAGATGCACTGGGTGACTTTCCTTCCACTGAACACATCTGAAGTCAGACAGAATAATTGTAAGTTTAGCCTGCTCTGACTGTAACAGAAATAAAACCATTGTAATAGAAACAATGGTTCCTAAGATCAATGTCTTCCACTTCTAAACCAAACATCTTCGCTGTGCCTCTGTGTTTGGTTTGGCTTTAGAAGCGGAGTCCTTTATCAAACAGCAGGAGACCATTATCTGGTGATAATGTATCTTGATTCCATTGTTGTTATCTTAAAACTGGTTACTTCTGGGGCCATCCTTCTGGTATGTTTTTTTAATGACATGTTTAAAAATCTTTGTAAGAGCTGTATTAAAATGACAGATATTTTATATTGCCAACATAAACCACAGTGTCCAAGGCTGATAATAAACTCTGCTCCTGGTCTTGGCTACTGTATGCTTTAAAGCTCTTAGTTACTTTTCAAATGTTGGCAGAGTTGTCAGTCATTCTGCATCATGCTTATAGTTTGTGTGAAGAAGCCATTTGTTAAATTGCCACCTCCTAGACTCAAAGAACACTTAACAAATGCTTTCAGATAGAATGCTACCTTATTCTGTCAAATACTGGGAATCTTGCAAGGGGAAGAAATACCTGAGGGAAAAAGCAAATTATAAGAGAGAAAAGTAACAAAGCACATTTATTTCTCCATTCTCTATTAAACTTCTGATAAGAACAGAGAATAGTACCTAATTCCTCTCTTTCCTATGTGTGTTTTTGTTATTCGTTTGACTGGTAAAGCTCTTTGGGGACAGGAAACGATACTACACTGGTGGCCTCGAGATTATAAAGGAATGACCACCCTAGGATGGTGACTCAGTGTGGTGACCCCAGAGTCAAAAAAGCCTCTCTTCAGATTTTCCTCATATTCTACCATCCTTTCCCTCTTTCTGATAGACCCTACTATTCTCTAACTCCAGGGAACTGATAGGATTTTACAATTTTCTTTCCACCTGGTGTTTAGAGGAAGGAATTGGTATCTTTTCCAAGTAAGCCCCAGCATTACTTAATAGGATTCAGGAGAGGTTTGCTAATGGAAGTCTATGGGAATTTGATGGATAATTGAAAAAACAAAAGAAATATGTGACTACATTTGTATACCAAGCTTGTAAAGTGGGTCATACTACTTGCATATGGATATTACCATGCTTCCCATGTATGCATTATGAATACATAGTAGTCTTTTAATGTTTTTTTTATTTCATTAATTGGCAGATACTATGTGGGAGTTTGGGAAGTTATTCAATATCAAAAAGGAATTCCCATTCTTAAAAGTAATTACCGAATTGAGGGGAAAGAGAAAACTCTTGAGTTTTGTATGAGCTTACCCCCTTGTTCCTGCTGATCAAAACTCTTAACAAACATCAAAAAAGGCTGTGCTTAGATCCAGGGACAGTCATTAAGGAAAGGTCTAGAGTGCATTTCACACCTGGGGAAGGGAGAAATCCTATTTGAAACCATCAGTGGGAACTTTCTAGTCTTTAAAGCCCTTGGAAGAATAAAAAGAGATGTCAGGTAGCCAGGTGTATTAGATTTTTAGGGCTACCATAAGAAATACCACAGACTGGGTGGCTCAAACAACAGAAATTTATTTTCTCACAATTGTGGAGGCTAGAAGTCCAAGATCAAAGTGTTGGCAGTGTTAGTTTCTTCTGAGGCCTCTCTTCTTGGCTGGTAGAATCGTCTCACTGTGTCTTTACATGGCCACCCCTCATTCTGTGCTGGCTGTGTCCTAACCTCTTTTTGTAAGGACGCCAGCCATATTGAAATAGGACCCACACGTATGACCTCATTTTACCTTAATTACCTCTTTAAAGGACCTATCTCCAAATATAGTCACACTCTGAGGTACTGGGGGTTAGAAATTCAACATATGAATTGGGAGGCAGGCACACAATTCAGCTTGTAACATCAGAAGACTGAGAGGGATCTCCAAGAATGGCTGCGGTACGAACCCTGGATCCCTAGGTTTTCTTCCTCTTTGGATCCGGTGCCATGGTCTCAGCTCCTAACAGCCCTCAAGTCCCTGAAATCCTAGCTCCTGCAGTGTTGGGGCAGTGGGGTTCAGCTCCTGTCGAATGATGAAGAAGCAGATGACTAGAGGTATGAGGGAGTCACCGACGTGTGGGTCAGAGTCGTGCAACCAAAGTTGGAACTGGAAATCACTTTCAACGTAGAAACATCTTTCTATGTCATGATCAGTTTCTTTTCAACTCTCAGTTTTCTATTTCAGATATGCAGTTGGTTAAAATGGCTTTCTTGGCCAGGCTGAGTATTTGCCACAATAATGCAGTATATTTGTTTGCAAACAATAGAAAAAGAGAAATAAATATTAATTATAACCTATTCACACAGAGAGTCTTCCTGTACACCGTTTTTTCCCCCTCAGGGCCTATCAGTGCTTCTTAAATATGTTTTGATTGATTAGTTTTTGGTTCACTGAATTTTACAAAACACCTTCAGGCTTCCTCAGGCTGTGCCTAAATGTTTCTTGAGAATGGTCAATTTATACAAAACACAGGACTGACTCCATATATTTTTTGTTGTTGTGTTTTCTGATGCCATGATTAGGATCAGCTAGATTGAGTAGAGACAAAATTGACATATCAGATTCATGAGTTCATGCAAGAATCCTTACAAGAAAATGATTATACATTTTTCCTTAATAGAAACAGCTGGTGTCAATGATGCGGATAGCTGAAGTTTTATTTGGATGACAGCAGTTAGTATAACAACTCTCCTGCTGCTTACATTTAAAATACCCTCACGGACACATGGTGCTGAAAGGATAGCGAGGCTTGAGTCTTCCAATAAGGGATTTAAACCCTAGCTTGGCCTGGGACTCCACAAGAGGTAGGAGCACTGTGAAAGCTACTCTTCCTGGGTTGCACCTGGCAAGCCTGGATTTTTTTTCTCAGTTGAATCCTCCCATGATTTATCCATTTCTATGTGGACCTTGTTTTAAATTACCATGATCCCTGTCTTGTATTTTTCCTGAAGGAAGTATAAGAGAAAATGGGCCAAAAAATCTGAAATGAAGGCTGAGTTAGTCTTAATAAAAAGCATTTTTAAAAATATGGAATATTTTCAATTTAGCTGTAGACAAAAATTATCTTCTTAAGTTTCTTGGGGAAATTTATTTTTATATGGGATTGAGTGAAACCAGGCCAGAATAAGAGTTTAAGGTATTAAAAAATAAAGTACATTGCCTCCTGGATCCTTTATGGACCTCTTCAAGCAGGAGGAGAATTAATAATGATAATGCAATAACTATAATTGTCATCTACTTGCAATCTGCTAGGTATTTTGTATACATTATTTAAGTTAATTCTTACAAATTTATGTGGGGCCTATTCTTAGCTTCATTTTCGTATTTAGAAAACTGAGGATCAGAGAGGTTAAATGACTTTCCTGTGGTTACAGAGCTAATGTAGTAAAGCAAGAATTTGAACTCAGTCTGGCTCCAAAGCTGCTGCTTTTAATCATACCCGTAATTATTGCACTGTAATGCCACAGGTTGCCTCTAAAATGTCCCCCTGTCTAGATTAACTAATCTAAATTTAATCTAATTCTTCTCAGCTTTGGCTTCTTAAGAAATAGGAAATGAGGTACCATTCCCCTCCTTTGCCTACTTTCCCCCGTGCTATTCGGCTTCGTTCTCTAACTCACCAATTCTTGGTTCATACCTTATTATATTGAAGGAGGAGGAAACTGCGCAAAAAATAAGGCTTAGAGACATGTGTTAAGAACCTGATGTGCTTTATCATTCATTGGTACTTTCATTTGATAAGTATAGCTACTTAGTCCCACTCAGAGCAGCTAATTTGCATAGTTCTTAATTACAAATATTCATTCCCTTAAGTAGCTGTTCCTTTCCTGGTTTTTAAAAGTCATAATCTAATCCATCCCAAGTAGGTATTTCACAGGGAAAAAAAAAAGAAATAGGTCCACATGTATCTTTATTTTAAAGCATGAAATTGGTGCATCTTAGAAGCTCCTCCATCCCCTCTATTTTCCTGAAGGTGTGATGGAAAATAGCACTAAATTATGAACTGGGTTACAAGGGAATAAGTTGGGAATTTAGCGACAGGTTTGTAAATCCAGCTGCTAATTTGGATGTGTAATAAAAGGGCTAAGGCCGTGAAAATTTTTAACTCAAAAATAGAGACTGTACTACAAAATTACAGTACTTCCAAATAGCAACATTTCAATTGACTAGAAGGCTTGAGGGATGGAGTGCTTGTTCATTGAATCTTTTGAAAAATTTGAGATTATCTGTTGTACTCTTTGCTTCAGTATGATGATGTTACCGTGAAACTTTTTGACGCTCCTCTCTCACAATCGCTATCTTGGAGTATGCCAGGTTCATTCTGTGAATAGCAGAGACCATATAGAATTTTTAAATATGTAAATAATACCAGTCTCCCCCAGAATTATACAAATGGAACTTGTATACTGCACCTGTCCTCGACATGCGTTCCTTTCTTGCAAGCGCACATCCCACTTTCAGTTGAAAACAAGTGGCAGTAGCAAAAGAAAGAAGGTGGTTGTAGTGTTAACAGTACTTGGTGGTGGTATCATTAGTATTTCATATTAGCTTTAGGTGACAGTAGCTTATAAAGTTATCCTTTTTTAAGTGTATTTATTTTTTAATAGAAACTGTATCCTAGAAGCAAAAGGCATACCTAGAGCCTTTAAAATTATCTCAGTAACTATATAATATACTTTCCACATTCATCCCTCCATGACGTACTTCTATCATCACTTGTGGAATATTTTTTTTTGATGAGGAGCTGGGGGAAAGGACTAATATCCTTCATTTTTTCTGCAATTATGAGCGTTAAGTTGAACTGTCAATTACTAATAAAGGTAATGGGTTCTAGCAAATTTAGGACTTTTGCTTGAAGCATTTGTGAGACTCCTTAGGTAATTGGAAGAAGTCCTGGACTGTTGTTGGAGAAACTGCTCTCGGATCTTCTGCTTCTACTTAACTATGTGACTTTCAAAAGGAGTGTAATCTCTCCAAACCTCAGTTCCTCATCTGTAACATGGGAATAATGATGGCTACAAGACAATGCATGCTTATACCTGAGTACTATTGTATTGTAAGACGTTGGGTTATGTGCCTCCCCAGGGACAAGCCGGTAAATGCACCACAGTGAGGGTTGGGTGTATGAGGCTCAGTAGCCTGATTTTTTGACATAGGGAGAAAGACTTCATCTCTCAGAACAGTACTTACATCAACCAAACCCTATGTATTTGTAAATAAGGAATGGTGGTGAATTGACTCATAATGAGAAAAAACTTTCGCAGGAACAGGAACACTGGTAGTCCATTCTCTCTTTGAAAGGTCAAGCCTTATAAAGAGAATTAAGTCTTAATGAGAAAATTGCCTAAGGATCTTGAGACTGAAATAAGGGGAATTGGATGATGTGAAAATTTAATGGCATAGCTCTAAGATGGCCTAATGTATCCATCTCAAAATAGTGATCATTTTATTATTGGGACAGAAATGTTGCAGATACACTGGCCACAATCCTTTGTGGTCATCTTTATATTAAAAATGGCTTTGACAGGAGGACTAAGCTGCAGCTAAGGTTTTGGTTATCCTCTCCCAGAAACAATGAAATCTGCCAGTATACCATGTGAATCTTCAATTTCCACATTCAGTAGCCACTCATTCTCTTTACATTTGACTTTTTCTTGTTTAGCTATGATAAAGCATTTATTCAAGTTGCAGCCTTATCTCCAAGGCCAGGAATCTATTTCTTCTTTTTTACATGATCCTGCCTATTTTTACTCTAAAATGATTTCAAAATTTAGTCCTCAGAAGTAATCTGACTTCTCTTTTTTCCAAATTCCTGGTTCCATTTATGACAATACCTACCCCACACTGTTATTATGACTGCTAATTTTTATATAATGCAACAGAAAGTGTGTAGTATGACTCCTAGTAGCTTTTGGACATTCAACAAATGATGTTTTAACTTGAATATGAATGTCTTCTCTGAAATACTCTACTGTATATTTTTGTCGGTTATTGGTACCATAGCATACTAGATTTTCTGGATCATTTCATCCCAATTTCAAAAACTTGTTCCCATTTTCAAATAGTCATTCTCATTTTCTGCTAAGCCAACAAACTATCCTAAAAATTTCATTTTTTGAGCATCTAAGCTACATTTTCCAGATGCTCTTACACCTCTGACACATTTTTTGGACTGTGGTGCCTGATTTTTAGTTAAAGAAAATACCCATTAGGATTTGAAGTATATACAAAACAACACTCTATTATAAAATTTGGAAGTATCATAATGTCACATTATAACTTGTATTACAGTGAGATACAGTTACTCAACTATGGCAGGTAGTGGTTACTACTTTTCTATTGTATCACAGTTTGTTGTCAATGTAAATATTTTGCTTTTCATGTTCTCCTCTAGTTTCTGTAAGGACAGGAACAACGTTTCACTCATCTTTGTATTCCCTAGGTACTCAGTAAATTTGTATTGAATAAACAGGTAATAGCCCAAAAAAAACAGGTTCTAACATTAAGGAAGATGAGCTTAATTTCAAAATGCTACCTTTTTTCAATCATAGTATTTAAAACTGCCACATCAATTTATTAGCATAAAAGATGCTCTACTATTCCAGATTGTATTCAGTAGGAGCATTTCTCCCAACTATTTCCTGGCTATATTCCTGATAGAAATGTATGTTAGGGGACTGGTAAAGCAGTTAATTGAAATCACTGACATTTCTGTCATTGTTTACCTCTTTTCTCAGTTGGTCAGAGTTAATTCTGTTAGTTTCTGTGACTTTGCATAGAAGTCCTTCTTATGTCACTTTGTAACTAACATAATTAAGGTCCCATGTGGGCGAACAGTAGGATTTCCCAGACTCTCCTGAATCTCAGTCAGACATATTTTGAAGACAGTCTGTGTAGAAAAAAAAAGGACAAACTTTTTGTCATAAACATGTATAATTCCTTAACTTTTCTCTTTATCCTTATATAACCATATTACCATGGAATCTCTGAATTACAAATAAAGTGTCCGTGATAAAGGAACCTCTCTCAATAGCTTTCTCTATATTCTGCATAAATACTTTACGTTGAAGTGACTTTCAATGATGGAAAATCCACTTCAACATAAAGCAGCTATTTGGAGCCCAAACTAATCTCTCCATAATTCCCACACCTTGGTTTCCTCTCTGAAGCCATGCAAATATAACATACATTTTCTTACATCTTTCTTAAATGTCTTAAGAATAATATGTGACTTGCTATAGTAAGCATGGCACAGAAACAAGTGATAACCCTTCTCCTTGTCTCTGCAGTTTCATAAAACATCATCACCCTCTTTGGATCTTTTTCATATACAATGATATGAACTGACATTTTCTTGTGTTTTCACATTACTAGGTCAGTGACATTCCATCTCCTAATTAGTGTTCTATTGCGGTTGTGTGAATGTTGACACACTCCCTTGGTATTTTACTGATACTTTACTGAAAAGATCTTCCTAAGATATTTAAGAGAGAACATTCCAGTTTTCCTCTTTATCCTCTTTTTTTTCAACTTTAGTAAAATGTATAAAAATTTTAAATGTAGCATTATTAAGTATGATACATGCATACAGTCATTAAAGAGAAAGGTACTGTAGAGGTTTAAAAACATGTCTCCATTCTTCAATATATGCAAATCAATCAATGTGAAATACCATATTAACAAATTAAAGGACAAAAACCATATGATAATCTCAATAGGTGCAGAAAAAGCTTTTGACAAAATTCAACACCAATTTATGATAAAAACTCTCCAGAAAGTAGGTATAGAGGGAACCTACCTCAGGATAATAAAGGCCATATATGACAAACCCACAGCCAACATCATTCACAATGCTGAAAAACTGAAACCATTTCCTTTAAGATCAGGAACAAGACAAGGCTGCCCACTCTCACTGCTATTATTCAACATAGTTTTGGAAGTTTTAGCCACAGCACTCAGAGAAGAAAAAGAAATAAAAGGAATACAAATTGGAAAAGAAGAAGTAAAACTGTCACTGTTTGCAGATGACATGATACTATACATAGAGAATCCTAAAGACGCTACCAGAAAAGTACTAGAGCTAATCAATGAATTTGGTAAAGTAGCAGGATACAAAATTAATGCACAGAAATCTCTTGCATTCCTATGCACTAATGAGGAAAAATCTGAAAGAGAAATTAAGAAAACACTCCCATTTACCATTGCAACAAAAAGAATAAAATACCTAGGAGACAAATAAACCTACCTAAGGAGACAAAAGATCTGTATGCAGAAAACTATAAGACAGTGATGAAAGAAATTAAAGATGATACAAACAGATGGAAAGATATATCATGCTCTTGGATTGGAAGCATCAACATTGTGAAAATGACTCTACTACTGAAAGCAATCTACAGATCCAGTGCAATCCCTATCAAACTACCAATGGCATTTTTCACAGAACTAGAACAAAAAAATTCACAATTTGTATGGAAACACAAAAGACCCTGAATAGCCAAAGCAATCTTGAGAAAGAAAAACAGAGCTGGAGGAATCAGGTTCCCTGACTTCAGACCATACTACAAAGCTACAGTAATCAAGATGGTATGGTACTGGCACAAAAACAGAAATATAAATCAATGGAACAGGATAGAAAGCCCAGAGATAAACCCATGTACATGGTCACCTTATCTTTGATAAAGGAGGCAAGAATATACAATGGAGAAAAGACAGCCTCTTCAATAAGTGGTGCTGGGAAAACTGGACAGCTACATGTAAAAGAATGAAATTAGAACACTCCTTAACCCTGTATACAAAAATAAACTCCAAATGGATTAAAGACCTAAATGTAAGGCCAGACACTATAAAACTCTTAGAGGAAAACATAGGCAGAACACTCTATGACATAAATCACAGCAAGATCCTTTTTGACCCACCTCCTAGAGAAAGGGAAATAAAAACAAAAATAAGCAAATGGGACCTAATGAAACTTAAAAGCTTTTGCACAGCAAAGGAAACCATAAACAAGACGAAAAGACAACCCTCAGAATGGGAGAAAATATTTGCAAATGAAGCAACTGACGAAGGATTAATCTCCAAAATATACAGGCAGCTCATGAAGCTCAATATCAAAAAAACAAAAAACCCAATCCAAAAATGGGCAGAAGACCTAAATAGACATTTCTCCAAAGAAGATATACAGATTGCCAACAAACACATGAAAGGATGCTCAACATCATTAATCATTAGAGAAATGCAAATCAAAACCACAATGAGGTATCACCTCACACTGGTCAGAGTGGCCATCATCAAAAAATCTACAAACAGTAAATGCTGGAGAGGGTGTGGAGAAAAGGGAACCCTCTTGCACTGTTGGTGGGAATGTAAATTGATACAGCCACTATGGAGAACAGTATGGAGGTTCCTTAAAAAACTTAAAATAGAACTATCATATGACCCAGCAATCCCACTACTGGGCATATACCCTGAGAAAACCATAATTCAAAAAGAGTCATGTACCAAAATGTTCATTGCAGCTCTATTTACAATAATCAGGACATGGAAGCAACCTAAGTGTCCATCATCGGATGAATGGATAAAGAAGATGTGGCACATATATACAATGGAATATTACTCAGCCTTAAAAAGAAATGAAATGGAGTTATTTGTAGTGAGGTAGATGGACCTAGAGTCTGTCATACAGAGTGAAGTAAGTCAGAAAGAGAAAAACAAATACCGTACGCTAACACATATATATAGAATCTAAAAAGAAAAAAAAAAAAAGTTCAGACAAACGTAGGGCCAGGACAGGAATAAAGACACAGATGTAGAGAATGGACTTGAAGACACGGGGAGGGGGAAGAGTAAGCTGGGACGAAGTGAGAGAGTGTCATGGACATATATACACTACCAAATGTAAAACAGATAGCTAGTGGGAAGCAGCTGCATTGCACAGGGAGATCAGCTTGGTGCTCTATGACCACCTAGAGGGGTGGGATAGGGAGGGTGGGAGGAAGGTGCAAGTGGGAGGGGATATGGGGATATATGTATACATATAGCTGATTCACTTTGTTGTACAGCAGAAACGAACACAACATTGTAAAGCAATTATACTCCAATAAAGATGTTAAAAAAAAAAAAAAAGAATTACCAAAATGTGACACAGAGACCCAAAGTGAACAAACGCTATTGGAAAATTGTGCTGATAGACTTGCTCAGTGCAGGGTTGCCACAAACCTTCAATTTGTAAAACATGCAATATCTGCAAAGCACAATAAAATGAAGCAAAATAAAACAAGCTATACCTATATTTTATTTAACCCTATATATCCAAAATATTATCATTTCAGTATGTAATCAAATAGAAAATATTAATGAAAAGGTTTACATTCTCTCTCATTTTGTGCTGTCTTCAAAACTGTGTATTTCACACTTAAAAGAACATCTCAATTTGAATGCTAAATTTTCATGGGAAATCCTTGATCTGTACTTTTGATTTCATAAAATTTATAGTTGAAAAAGAATATTCACAGACCCCATTTTTTCCAAACATACTGAAAAGTTTTCTAATAACTGGATGGAGTATTAGTTTTTTAATTTAAAGTAATTGAAATAAAATAAAATAAAAATTTTTATTTTATTATCC
Organism: Eubalaena glacialis; assembly: GCF_028564815.1. Classification (NCBI taxonomy): domain Eukaryota; kingdom Metazoa; phylum Chordata; class Mammalia; order Artiodactyla; family Balaenidae; genus Eubalaena; species Eubalaena glacialis. The sequence goes on along the minus strand of NC_083716.1, from coordinate 156,875,436 downwards.
AAAAAAATGAATATAATAAAAAAATAAAAACATGTCTCCAAAGTATTTGATACCACTCTCATCAAGAGGTGGAGTCTGGTTTCTTTTCCTTTGTCTGGAAGTAGAATGCAGCAGAAGTGATGCTTCATGAATTCTGAGACTGGGTCCTAAAAGCAGTGCTACTTCAGCCTGACTCTCTGCTGGGACATTTGCCCTTGGGACTCTGACACCATACTGTGAGGAAGAAAGTGCTGGCCACATGGAGAGGTATCATAGATAAAGCTCCTAGCTGAGGTCCCAGGCAGCAACCAGCATTAACCACCAAAATGTGAGGAAGCTTTTGAGATGGCTGCAGCCCCAGGCACCATCTGACTGCAATCTCATGAGAAACCCCCAGTGAGAACTGACTAGCTGAGACCAGCTGACCCTCAGAACTCTGGGAGATAATACTAGTAAATTACTGTTGCTTTCATATGATGCCAAGTTTGAGATGGTTTGTTTTACCACCAGAGATAACAAGAAAATAGCTTATTGCCACATTGGGGGCTGCCATAGCCAAACTTAAAATGTGGGGCATTGACTTTGAGATGTGGACAGCAGCTAGAAGAGGCTGAAGTTTTTTAGCAAAGTTTATAGGGTCTTGAGGACTTTGTCAGTGAGAACTTAAACACACATGAGTAAAGCCTTATTAAAAGCTGGAGGAAAGGAGACCCTTGTAATGTAGTTGTGAGACATTTAGCAGCGCTGTCAGTTATTGAAATGTGGAAAATAAATATACCTAATGAACTGAATGATCTGCCTAGGAAATTTCCAAGCACAGTGTTGAAGATTCAACCTGATTTCTTCAGCTGCTTGTAATGAAATGAGAGAAGAACTAAAGAAATAAGAGCTTTAAAAAAAGCTGTTAAATATAAAGAATCCAGGACTTGGGTTCAAAAATAAAACAGTTTCTCATTCCCAACCTCTCCAGATGGTAAACTATTCTCAAATTAGGAAATAGCTTTCAGGCAAAGATCAAATCCAGGGCACTGTTAGGAAAACATGGCCTAAAAAATGACTTTAAAGCAGTTTCTAAGACTTCAGAAGTATTTAAGGTGGTGCCTCATATACCTTGACAGACAAAAAGGCCATCTGAGAATCTTAAGAACATGCTTCACATATCCTCTCAATTAAAAATTCTGGCTTCTAATAATTTTTAGGGCATTATCCTACAGAAACTTGACAGGGAAGTGAAGGTAGAGAAGAGTTTACCTTAAAACACTTTATGTGAGTGGGCTTTTTTTGTTTAATGAACTGAACCCTAAAAGATTCATTGAAAATCCATAAAAATTTTAAGATAATTGTATTAACAGAAACACTGCCAGCTTGGACTAAAAGGGAAAGCAACACTATGAAATGAAAAGTGGTCTTGGTATGCCCAAATTTTTATGGGAAGGAAGCAGGCAGAGAAGAGCATTCAGCTGTAGTCATGTGTTACATTTAGGCAAAAGGAAAGACAATTCAAAGGGAAGAACCAAGAGCCATGGAGAATTATTGTCAGACAACAGGACTAAACCCTAATCAAGGAACTGGGAATATGTCCTTGTCTGGATTCCAGAATTAAAATAGACCAGTGACTACTGTATATCTTCCATTTTTCTTTCCCTTTCTTTCCTTTTTTCCCTCCCTATACAAGAGCATCTGTCTTATGCTGTATTTTCAGTGTGTGAGAGGTAGACAGTCAGTTTCTTTAGTGCATGTGCATGCACACACACACACACACACACACAACACACACACCACACACACAATGCACCCAACAAAAGAACTACTGGCAAATGCATTTTCCATACAGGCGTCTTAGACTGTCTATGAAACCAGACAAGCAGAAATAGGCAAAAATTGTTATACAGCAGAAACTAACACACCATTGTAAAGCAATTATACTCCAATAAAGATGTTAAAAAAAAAAAAAGAAATAGCCAAAAATATTTATTATTAGCCCTCTACAGAAAAAGTTTGTTGATCCTTGGTCTAAAAAAATTGATATACAGTGCTACCACTAATGAAAAGAAAATTGGAATAGTTATGTTAATATCAGACATAATATGTTTCAGGGAAAAGAATATTGCTAGAGATAAGAAAGGCCATTTAATAATGATAAATTGGTCAATTTATCAAGAGTACATAAAAATCCTAATAGAGTATGTATATAACAGAGTTTCAGAATAAGTAAAGAAAATCTGATAGAACTGCAAAGCAAAATAGACAAGTCTGCAATTAGTTGAAAATTTAAAAATCTCTCTCAATGTCTGATAGACTATATAGACAGAAAATTAATAAAGATGTTGAAAACATGAACAGCACTATCAATCAACCTGATCTAGTAACATTTATAGAACACCCCATTCAACAGCATCAGAATATACATTTTTTCAAAGTGCAGACAAAATTTTTTAAATATAGGTATGCCATGTTCTGGGCCATAAAACAAGTGTCAGTATATGTTAAAAAAATTTAACTAGTACAAAGGGTACTCTCTGATCCCAATGGAATTAAATTCTAAAATCAACAAAAGAATATCTGAAAAATCCCCTAAGGATTTGGAAACTAAATATCACACTTCTAAATAAAACCCTGAAATAGAGAAAAATCTAGAGGAAATTAGAAACTATTTTAGACTGAATGAAAGTGAAAACATGACATATCAAAATTTGTGGGATGTAGATAAAATAGTACTTTGAGGAAAATTTTATAGCACTAAATGCCTATGTTAGAAGAAAAGAATGGTCTTAACTCGGAGACCTAAGCTTGTACCATAGAAGCTAGAAAAAAAGAACAATTAAACCGAAATTAAACATAAGAAAGGAAATTTTAAGAAGAGCAGAAATCAGTAAAATAGAAAACAGACAAAAACAAAAGATTAAAAGCAATAATATCACAAGCTAAGGATCAAAAAATTGATAACCCCCTAGCCACACTGATCAGGAAAAAAAGAGAAAAGACAAAAATTGCCAGTATCACAGATAAGAAAATGATAGCCTCTACACATCCTACAGAAATTTAAAATATAAGAAAATATTATAAAGAAATTTATGCTCATAAATTCAGTAACTTAGATGAAATAGTTGTGTATCTTGAAGGACACATATTACCAAAGCTCACTCAAAAAGAAACAGGCAAAAACCTTGACCTTTACTTCAAAGGAGTATCATATACTTAGCTTGAAATGGATCATATACGTAAATCTAAGAGCTAAGTTTATAAAATTTCTAGAAGAAAACATTGGAGAATAATTTAGAAATCTTGGATTTGGCAAAGATTTCTTAAATAGAACACTAAAAGCATGGACTATTAAAGAATACAATCAATAAATTGCTCTTTAACAAGAGTAAAACTTTTGTTCTTCTAAAGCCACTGTTAAGAAAATGAAAGAGCAGGCAGCTGACTTAGGATAAAATACTTACAAATCGTATAACTGACAAAGGACTTGTATGTAGAATTTGCAAAGAATTCTTATAAGACAACAAATAGCCCAAATGAAAATTGACAAAACAGTTGAATAGACATTTCACCAAAAGAAAATACACATACGGCAAATGAGCACATGAAAATACGTTCAACACCAGTTGAAATTAGGGAGTGCAAATTAAGTCCCACTGAGATATTCCTTAATACCCATTAGAATGGCTAAAATTATAAAAAGACTGATCATGTTAAGTGTTGGCACCATTGTGCCACTAGAAATCTCATAAAATACATCTTGGTATATGAAATGGTACAAACACTTTGAAAAAACATATTGACAGTTTTTTTTTTTAATGAAAAATTACACCTACCATACAACCCAGCCATTCTACTCTAAGTTATTTACTCATGTTAAATATGAGTTTATATCCACACAAAGACTTGTTTATAATTGTTTATAGCACCTTTATTTATAATAATCAATACTGGAAATAACCCAAATGTCCATCAACAGGTGAATGGTTAAACAAATTACAGAATACTGTGGAATACTGCTCAGAAATAAAAAGAAAGGAAATATTGTTACATGTAGTAACATGGAAGAATCTTAAAGTAACTGTATTAAGTGAAAGAAGCCAAACATGAAAGAGTACATATTCTATAATTCCATGTATATAAAATTCTAGAAATTGCAAACTAATCTATAGTGAGAGAAAGCACATCAGTGGCTGCCTGTGGATGTGGGTGAAGGGACGGAAGGATAGATTACATGAGTATGAGGAAACTTTTGGGGGTGATAGATATGTTTGTTATCTACATTGTAGTAATGGCTTCATAATTGTTAACACATGTCAAAGCCTATCAAAGTGAACATTTTAGACATATAGATTATTATACCAAAATAAATTTGTAAAAAGGAATTACTAAGCTTTATTTGTCAAAGGACAACATTAAGAGAGTTAAAGGAAAGCTACAGAATGGGTTAATATATTTGCTACACATGTACTTTACTATGGACTTAGAATATATAATGTTTTTCTGAAAATAAATAAGAAAAAGATGCAGGCAACTCATTATTTTTGAATTTTATTTTATTTATTTTTATACAGCAGGTTCTTATTAGTTACCTATTTTATACATATTAGTGTATATATTGTCAATCCCAATATCCCAGGCAACTCATTTTTTATGGGCAGATATTTAAATAGGCACTGCACAAAAGAAGATACTTAAATTATCAATCAACATTAAAAGGTTTCACAGTATTATTAATTATTAGAGAAATGCACATTAAAACTACCAACGAGTAGTGACCCATCGAGACAGCTAAAATTAAAGAACTGACTGTACCAAGTCTTGACAAGAATGTGGGAAAATTGGAACCCTTATACAATGCTAATTTGATATTTATTGTTATAATTACTTTGGAAAACTAGGGGTATATACTAAAGCTAAACATACATATATATACCCTATGACCCAATAATTTCAATCTTGGATATTAACCAATAGAAGTGAGTGTTAATGTCTAACAAGAAACGTAAAATAACGTTCATAGTCTTATTCATCATAGCCCTAGTTTGGAAACAACCAAATGCCCAGTTAATTTTAGGATAGGCATATAGGCATACTTCATTTTATCACGCTTCACTTTATTGCGATTCACAGATACTGTGTTTTTCACAAATAGAAGGTTTGGAGCAACCCTGCATGAGCAAGTTTATCAGCATCTTTTTTCCAACAGCATTTGTTCACTTTGTGTCTCTGTGTCACATTTTGGTAATTCTAACTATATTTCAGACTTTTTCATTATCATTTGTTATGGTCATCCGTGACCTTTAATGTCGATCTATTGTTATCGTTATGGGGCGTCATGAACCACACCCATGTAAGACAGGGAACTTAATCGGTAAATGTTATGTGTATTCTGACTGCTCCACCAACCAGCTGTTCCTGGTCTCTCGCTTTTTCCAGCTGTTCCTGGTTTCTCTGTTTCTCCTCAGTTCTTCCTAGTCCCTGAGACACAAAAAGATTGAAATTAGGCCAGTTAATAAACCTACAATGGCCTCTAAGTGTTCAAGTGAAAAGAAGAGTCACATGGCTCTTAATTTAAGTCAAAAACTAGAAATGATTAAGCTTAGTGAGGAGGGCATGTCAAAAGCTGAGATAAGCTGAAAGGTAGGCATCTTGTGCCAAACAATTAGCCAAGTTGTGAATGCAATGTAAAAATTCTTGAAGTTAAAACTGCTACTCCAGTGAACACATGAATGATAAGAAAGAGAAACAGCCTCACTACTGATACAGAGAAACTTTTAGTGGTCTGGGTAGAAGATCAAACAAGCCACAACATTCTGTTAAGCCGAAGCCTAATTCAGAGCAAGGTCCCAACTCTCTTTAACTCTATGAAGGCTGGAAATGAAGAAGCTGCAGAAGAAAAGTTTGAAGGTAGCAGAGGTTGGTTCATGAAGTTTAAGGAAAGAAGCTGTCTCTATAATATCAAAGGGCAAGGTGGAGCAGCAATTATGATATAGAAGCTGCAGCAAGTTATCCAGAAGATCTAGCTAAGATAATGAAGGTGGCTACACTAAACACTGGAATTTTTCAATGTAGATGAAACAGTCTTATATTGGAAGATGACATCTAGGACTTTCATAGCTAGAGAGGAAAAGTCAATGCCTGGCTTCAGAGCTGCAAAAGACAGGCTGATTCTCTGTTAGGGGCTAATGCAGCTGGTGACATTAAGTTTGAAGCCAGTGTTCATTTACCATTCTGAAAATCATAGGGCCTTTAAGAAAACAAAAAAAAAAGAATTATGCTGAATCTACTCTGGATGACAGGACATCTGTTTATGGCATGGTTTACTGACTATTTTAAGCCCACTGTTTGAGACCTACTATTCAGAAAAAAGGATTCCTTGCAACATATTACTGCTCATTGACAATGCACCTAGTCACCCAGGAGATGAAAATGTACAATGAGATTCATGTTTTTCCATGTCTGCTAGCACAACATACATTCTGCAACCCATGGGTCAAGAAATAATCTTGATTTTCAAGTCTTGTTATTTAAGAAATACATTTCGTTAGGCTATAGCTGTCATAGATAGTGATTCCTCTGATGGATCTGGGCAAAGTACATTGGAAATCTTCTGGAAAGGATTCACCATTCTAGATGCCATTAAGAACTTTCATGATTCATGAAAAGAGGTCAAAATATCAACTTTAACAAGAGTTCGGAAGAAGTTGATTCTGACCCTCTTGGATGACTTTGAGGGGTTTGAGACTTCAGTGGAGGAAGTAATTGCAGATGTGGTGGAAATAGCAAGAGAGCTAGAATTAGAAGCAGAGCCTGAAGATGTGACTGAATTGCTGTAATCTCATGATAAAACCTTACAGAGGAGGATTGCTCCTTATGGATGAGCAAAGAACAGTGGTTTCTTGAGATGGGATCTACTGGTGAAGATGCTGTAAAGATTGTTGAAATGACAAAAAGGACTTAGAATATTACATAAACTTAGTTGATAAAGCAGCAGCAAGGTTTGAGAGGATTGACTCCAATTTTGAAAGGAGTCCTACGGTGGGGTAAAATGCTGTCAAACAGCATTGTATGCTACAGAGAAATTGTTCCGAAAAGGCAGAGTCTGTCAATGCAGCATACTTCATTGTCTTTTTTTTTTTTCTCACACACACACTGTATTTTATTTTTACAAGAGATAAATAAACTGACACCAAGCATTGTAAATGGATGACCACAACAAAAGCAACAATGATTGCAATTACCAAACACGAAACACACTCATACTATGTCATAATATTGACATTCAGTCCAGTAATCCTCCACTGTAACAGCTCCTTTACTTTGCAGTGAAAATTGATTTGTATATTTTTTGCCTCTGAGTGCTTGTGGGTTTTTTTTTTTTTATTCAAACAGAAAGTCACAAAAATTATAATCATCCTCATCAGTTCACTCAGTCCCATGTAATTATTATTTTTTTTTCATCTTGATCTTTTGTTAGCACTTTTATGAATTCATCAGTTTTCCATTAGAGTTCTGAAAATGCTTATTCATTCAGTTCAGTAGTATAGTCAGTTACCAGAAACCTGTACTTGTCACAGTCTTTTCCATGAATTCCTTGAAGATGAAACCCTTTTATAGGAACATTTTTGCGAATCATTGTCTTATTTTAAGAAAATGCCACACCAACCCCAACCTTCAGTAATCACCGCTCTGATCAGTCTGCAGACATCAACATTGAGGCAAGACCCTTCACCAGCAAAGAACTTACAACTCACTGGAGGCTCAGATGATGGTTAGCATTTTTTAGCAATGAAGCATTTTTTAATTAAGGAATGTACATTTTTTTAGATATAATGCTATTATACACTTAACAGACTACAGTGTAGTGCAAACATGACTTTTATATGCACTGGAAAGCCAAAAAATTTCTGTGACTTGCTTTATTGTGATACTCACTTTAGGTACAATGGAATATCAGGTGATAAAAATGAATGAACTCCCTAATGTAAACTATAGACTTTGGGTAATAATGATTGATGTGTCAATGCAGATTCATCAGCTGTAACAAATGTACCCCTCTGGTGGGGGATATTGATAATAGGGCAGGCTATGCATGCATGGGGGCAGGAAGTACATGGGAAACCTCTGTATCTTCCCTTAAATTTTGCTGTGAACCTAAAACTGCTCTAAAAATTAAAGTCTCCAAAAAGAATGAACTACTGTCCACACAACAGCATAGATAAATTTCACAGGAATAATGTTGAAAGAAAGAATATGGATCCAAAAAATGTGCATGCAATATTCTACAAATATGAAGTTTTTGATATCTATTGATTAGAGGCTACAAAAGGGACCTCATGAGGTTGTGGAAATAATCTAGTTACGTGACAGTATATTATGTAAAATATCATCAAATTGTACATTTAAGGTTTTTGTCCTTTAAGTTATATCTCGTTTTTTAAAACTAATTGTATGTAAGTTCCTACAAATGTAAACTCCTCAAAAATCTGAATTTAGATATATACATTCAGATACACGTGCATACAGGCATATATAGGTAGACTCATAGATACTAAATTCAAAGGTGGATATATGCGGGTGTACTAATGGAATATTTCTGAAAAGATACACAAGCACCCGGTTACAGTAAGAAATGGGAGCTGTACTTGCTTTTGTATCTTTTGGACTTTACACCCTTTACATGAATTTCCTATTCTAAACAATAAATAAAGGGAGTGCAAGAAGAAAATATTAGCAAAATATTACATCTCTGCTCCAGAGTCTTCTTAACTTGCATTAATCTTTTGCTTCTCTAACCTACAAACTGAAATAATTAAAATAATTTTTAAATGAGTTAATATGTAGAAAATCATACAGAATTTTCTGATGTTAGAAGTTGGTTTTTAATCTTAAATATTTATGAATTTAAGAATACAACCAAAATTCTCTGATAGAATTATTTCTCAGTGTGTTAATTACACCATTGAGAATTGCTTTGTTCTCATCCTACCATGTCAAGAGCAGAGTGGAAATAAGGAAACTTTAGAGTGTTGATTGTATTGTCCTATTGTTATGAGGTTGAGCTTTCACAGTACAAATTGGACTAACTTTTGCTGTTTTCCCTATCAATTCTTTGAGCTTTCTTCACTCCTTCACAAATTGGGATATCATTTGACCAAAAATTTAATTAGCAGCGAGAATCCCAAGGCTCATGAGGGCCTAAACATCTTTGTAAGAGGCAAGTTTAGAGAAATGAAATCATTGATGGATGTTGGGAAATTGCACTACACTGACCTTATTCTCCAGAGAAGTTTAGTTCAAACTGAAGAAAAGCATGTGCATTTCCTTGCTTTGGCTCCAATTTAGAGAATCTTATGTCTGTATGGCCTTTCCAGGGATGTTGGGAGCCAATGTTGAAACTGTACTTTAAAGAGCACCAAAGTTAAAATTCACAGGCTAAGGAACAACTTGTTTTCACAGCAATGAGAGCTGGCATGGCAAACACTTCTCAGTGATGACTTACATACTTATTCAGTGATTTAGACTGCTTCTCTGGCACGGGTCAAATGGCATATTAACATGGGATATAATCCTTTCTCACCCTGTAGGCAATGGCTCAGTGTGATATTGGCACCATATTAAGCTTCATTAACCCTACAACACGTTGCCTTCTTACTCTTGGCACTCTCCTGCAGGCTGCAGGCAGTAACCCATGAGTAATCTGATTACCTACAACCGACTGTAGCCACATGGAATGGAGGCTGACTACAGAGTGGAACACAATTACAGTCTTTTGAGATTCAATTAGAAAGCTGTTGGTAGAGCTTCCTTCGGAATTCTGTAACTGGCTCCAATAACCCCTCGTGAACTGCACGTTTCTTTAAGAGCCCATAGTAAATAATGAACTTAAAAAGCTTCACCTGTTATGCATATGCCTTTTAAGAATTTGTCCTCCTGAAGTGCATAATAAACCACACTTGCAGTTAGAGACAACAATAACTATTTCCAGACTCTACGTGGAAATTTTTTTTTTTTTTTTTGCCTTCTCTAAAGGGGAAATGTTATTTGTTTCCTCCACAGAATTATTCTGATTGTAGTCTTCTTTGTAAATGGACATTAAAAATAAATGCTACTTAGCATGGAGCTGAACACTATCAGAGGCTAATTGTCCTTTAAATAAAACCTGAGGTTAAGAAAAATTAAGCTTCACATTTGAAAAAACAAAATTAAGACAAAGATGTTCTAGACTGGATTATGTCATTCTGTGACATCTCACAAACCTCAGGTATGCTACATATACATATACAAAAGATGTCATTCTTTGCTTGTTGGTAGTCTGAATTTCTAATTGCACATTTAAAATGGAGTGGTTCTAAAATGCATTGTTGGAAGAAACAATGCATTATTTAGAAGGTGTTTCAAGTATATAAAATGAATTCGGTAATGGAGTGTTTGTTTGTTTGTTTACTGTGTTATTTTTGCCCCCAGTTTGCCTCATCTTACTTATTTGTTATGAGATTTGCTTATTCTATTCTGACAGTTATGAAATGAATATGAATTTTGGAGGCAGACTTGAGCTTCAGTCCTAGCTTTGCTACAATCTGTGAAAACTTCACAAGTTATTTAATTTTTTGATCCTCAGTTTTCTCTTTTATGAAAAAGGGAATAAAGTACCTTATAAGAGTGTTATTGCAATGATTAACAGCACATGATGAAGGAAATGGCACAGGGTATGGGGTATCATAAACATTCAACACGTGTGCCTTTCTTTCTTACTAAATTTGTAGATGTCACTGGAAACTTTATCAGCTAGTTGTGAATTCATATCTTTGTTTTTATCACTATGTATAACAGTTATCTGGTTTAATGATATAAGCATCTATTTTTATGCCATGAAACTGGAGAAATCATCACTAATTGATGAAATGCATTACTTATAGGCATTTATTTGAGTCCCTGGGTTTCAGTAAGTGGAATCTGAGTTTGAATTAATATGATATTTTCCTTTTATTCCCATTGTCCTTTCTTCAAAGAAAATGTGTATACACATTTCGTTCATTAAATTCAACTGATTTCCAAAAAACACAAGCTAACACTTCAGACTAATGCCAGTTCTTTGACCTCTGTAAGGTGCATGCAAAAAGAGTTTGAAAATGTAGCATTTTCAAATCTGAAAGTTGGATGAATGGTTACAAATGCTCAGAGTATACAAAAAATCTCTCTACTTAACTCTGCAAGTAAACAGCTAGTAAACTGCTGAAATACTAAACAGTTGATAATATTGAAAAGATATGACTGAGAAAGTCACTTTCCTCCCTTGACTCTGTAGATTAGCATGTGTCTGGGGAATCCCCACTGGTACTGATTCCAACATCAGGACTAGTGTGCATTTGATGACTGCTGGTGTGGGAGGCTATATCACCCCTTAACACCCATGAATCAGATGGCTTAGTTAGGTCCAGTCATCACTTACAATAATTTAATCAGATTTGCTTTATGCATATTGTTGTCTAATGTGATACACCTTACTTTATCATAATCCATAATGAGTTACTACATGTCAACAGGTCAAGCTTAGCATTCATTATACACCAAGGTTTTGGGGCAATTTTCCAAAGTTTTGTTAACACATTTTGCTGGATTTCCATTATTGTAATTAACTATAGCTGGGTCATTAATACAGGAAAGCCAAATGGAGCCCTGATTCCAAAGTGACTTGTCTCGAACTGAACTACTTTTCAAAGAATAATCCTAAAAGCAGCACTGGCTACATCACCAGCCATGAACACGGCTGGAAGAGTAAAAAGCTGGTGTACCTTAGTTTATTTATTTTTCACTCTTGTTTCTCAGTTGACCCCTTAGGTGTGTCCATATCACCAATGAGAAATCTGGATCAATAATAGTTCAGATAAAGGAAATCGAAATGGGGTTGGTTCAACTTTTCAAGCATCAGATAAAATAAGCTCTCAAAAAAGGTACAGAAACTCAGTTTTTTAGATTGTTTGGTCAATACTGTTCATGACTCTCATGAAAGCATTACCATTCTTTTCTTTTTTTTTTTTTCCTTCTCTTTTCTTTTTTGACTCTAAGCCTGGAGTAAAATAATCAACTGGACAAAGCTTGACAGTAAATTGTTATTCTCATTTTTCTCACCTCGCCCCCTCCCCACCCCATTTTTATCTATTCCCTCATCCATAGCTAAGACTATTATCATTGCCTGGGCTAATAGATGTCATACTTTTCTCTTTGTTTCAAGTATCTTGTCCTTCCTACGCATCCTGATTACTCCTATCAATGCATGTTTCTCTTTTCATGTTGATCTTCTTCAATAATGCCACCAGCAGCCTCTTCTTGTGTGTTCTTATTCTTAGGCCAATCTCAGTCAATTCTTATGTTTTTTTCACCCTATTAACTGACTCTAAAAATATTGATAAATAATACAGCTTTTATTGGAACTTTGTTCAAAGAGAGAGATGTAAAGTTACATGGAATGCACATAGTCAAAAGGCCCCTGAATGCTCCTAAGTGTCTTTGCTCTTGTCCCAAAGTTCCTCTTTTCCCAGACACTAACTCACCCTTTCCTTTTAGTAGTTAGAAGACTTCTCTTCTCCCATTGCATTCTCACTTTTTTTCTGTGGCTCAGCAAAACAAAGCACCTGCCTAAGCATCCATGCTGGGTAGGGATGGGGGTAAGAGTAGTGGTATAAACAATGTATCATTTCATTGTGAGTCCCACATGCATCATTTCATTTAAACTTCACAACACTCCAAATGAGGAAACAAAGCACCAGAAAGGTTCAGTACCCTAGATCAAAATTAAGGGGCAGAGCTCAGATAGAGACCAGATCAGGTTGCTTCTGAAGCCCTTGTATTTGCCACCAAACCAGCATGAGAGGTAGTTTTAGGTGATGGTTAATCTAACTTTTAAACACTTTGGTAATATATATTTATTTCAATAAGTATTCTTTAAAATATAGTACAACTCGTGGTCTATGGATGTGGAAAAGAATTGTAAGGATGTTATTCAACTGAATAAAGTTCAGGAAGTACTATCTGACTATATTACTTCATACCTCTGCCAACTGTTCTCTGAGAGTCACCATACAATGTGTAATTTGAATAGTCTCTGTGCTTCTGTGCTACCTTCTCTATCTAGAATGTCTACCTTGCCCCATTTCTTCTTACTGAAATCCTGCTTACATGGAACTCCCTTCACACAACCTTTCCCAGCTGCCCCTCTTCTGGAGATCTTCATCCATATGCTGACATGGCACTGAGTGGATTATATACCTTTTGAGGATACTTGTCAGTGTGTTTGTTCCCTTCTATTCACCTTGTAGTCAGGAACTTCTTCATTTACATCACTATAGCTCCCTTTCCCATAGTACTTGGCTTAAACATAAGTATCCAGTAGAAAGATGCTATAAAAAATAGGAAGTCAAGGAAACTACGTTCAGTTCTTATCACCTGCAACTTACTCGCTGTGGGACCCAGGACAAACAAGGTTTGAGTCTCTGTGAGGATTATATAACATAGTATGTGAATGTAATGTGAATATTAAATCTTACTAGAGAGTCAATATACATTAGTGCTTTTTGTTTCTACCTCCAGTAAATATTTTCTGAATACATAAAAATGTACAGAAAAGATTGATGCAAAAATTGTGTTAAGCTCCCCCCCAATTGTTTCATACTCTTGCGTGTAACTTGGGTATTACTCAAATAAACAATATTTAACAACAGTATCCATTTGCCCAAGTGCTTATAAAATTCATATTAGTCAGGATTTATGGATGCATGTGACTGAATACCAACTCAAATTTGTGTAAGAAAAAGAAATCTTAAAAAATTGAGAGAGGGAGAGAGAATGAATATTCTTTGTCTCAGGAAACTTCAAAGTCCCAAGGTTAGGATTTGGTTCAGATACAGCTGGATGAGGGATGCACAGGTAGTGTCACTAAGGCTCTGTCTCTCTCCATCTTTTTTTTTTTCCCCCCTCTGTGTTGGCTTCATTCTTAGGCTGTTTGTCTCCAAGTACAGACGGTAAGGCCAAAAGCAGCACTGGGTTAACCTAGCCCTTTTAACTAGTATCCTTAGGTGGGAGCCTCTCTACCAGCATGTGCATCAGTCCTCAAGGACTCTTACTGGCCTTTTTTGAGTTTTATGCCTTGAAATAATCACTCTGTCCAGCATGTTAGGTCACTCTGATTGCCTCACTGGCCCAGGGTTTGATGGAAGAGGAAGAGACTCTGATTGACAGCCCCATTAGTTCCAGAGAGAAAAGGTATAGGACAGTTATAAAACAATAGATACCTTGTCTAAAACAAGTGAAGTTGCATGAACACAAGCATTCTAGGACTGGTGTAGCAGATGTTCTTTGTGCCTCGCTCACATACCTTCAGCATTCACTATTCCAGTAACATGCTGACAGTATCCTATGGCACGTACCTTTACCTTCACCCAAGGGTTTTCTTTGGCCCGGCTGACATACAGGGAAAGCAGGTGGTGAGATAGTTAGTGCCCCTGGAAGCATCCCTTGACCAATGATGGGGGAGGAGCTGGTGGATATATACCTCAGCTTCCTCTCTCCTCTGTTGGGATATCTTAGAGGCATGTTTTTCACTGTCTCCTAGAATTCCCTAGTAAGATTGGTTGCTAGGTGCCATAGCAGTAACCCACTTGGTAACACATCATTTATTGGCTTCTTTCCCTTCACTGGATCATTTGTCCATTTCCCTCTACCCAGGATAACCTCTCACATTAATTACTTATTCTTACCTCCTGATCTTGGGGGTCTGTTTCTTGGGGAATCCAGCCCTCCCCCCAAAAAAAATCTAGTAAGAAATCTCTAGTCAATTCCAAAGTTTGCTGGGTAAAATTTGCTCATTGCAATTAATTTCATGAAGACTGAATAGTTACATTGGGATGGCTATTATATTTGTCTGTGATATGTGAAAATCAGAAAAAAAACCTCTATATGAGTGAACATCATAATGAAGGCTGGGAACACATTAGATGGGATGTAGTTGAGGGGCAGTACTGTTACAATCTTTCTCACACCTTTTCTTCCAATTAAAAAGTTCTGCAGTTGCAGTCATTTTAATGATATCTGAGACCCATGAAAACATTTAAAACCAGGTTTGAAAACATTTGGCTCATATATAAGCTCAGTTTTTAAATCTGATGCAAGAGAAACACAATTACTTTCATCATTCCAACCTGTCTTTGGCAGCCAGTTTACCCTTTGATTCAATTAATTTCTACAAATTAGATATGTGGAAATGTAAAGAAGATAAACTCATACCGATGTATTCAGTAAATACAGTGAAATTCTTGCTGTTATCAACTATGGGGTTATAAGAAGTAGACAGTATACTTCCAATTCTCAAGGGGAGTTTAATCTAGTGGCAAGGAAAGATGCAATGAATGAAGAGAGTGCAGGGGATCTGACAATGTATGTGAAGGTTAGTACAAGCAAACACCCTTTTGGAGTTTGGGAAGTAGAAAGTAAAGATAGTCAAGAAGTCAGGATCAACATGAAGACAAAATAATGGCAAAAAACGTATAATGTGTTCTGGCAGACACTAAATTGATTGGTTTACCCAGTAGGGCTTAATTAAGAATGACCTTTTCCAGATGTCCCTTACTCATGCAATTTGCATATTGGGGATTTTGAAATGTTGCTTTTCCATCATTTGCATTTGGGTGCTGGGAAGGGATAAGAGGGAGTGAGGTTGAAAGGAAGAATTCATGCCAAGGGTTTAAGGGAAATATATGAAGTTTGTGATGTCACTTGTAGCTTCTTCTAGGTCTCCTTTGTAAGTTTCTCTTCTCTTCTCACAGCCCTCTTAATGTTGGAGTATCTCATTATTGCATTCTAGGTTCTTTTCTTTTATTGAATTATGGCCTTGATGACCTCATTCATCCCAGTGTTTTTTTTTTTTAATTAATTAATTAATTTTATTTATTTTTGGCTGTGTTGGGTCCTCGTTTCTGTGCGAGGGCTTCCTCTAGTTGCGGCAAGCAGGGGCCACTCTTCATCGCGGTGCGCGGGCCTCTCACTATCGCGGCCTCACTTGTTGCGGAGCACAGGCTCCAGATGCGCAGGCTCAGTAGTTGTGGGTCACGGGCCTAGTTGCTCCGCGGCATGTGGGATCTTCCCAGACCAGGGCTTGAACCCGTGTCCCCTGCATTGGCAGGCAGATTCTCAACCGCTGCGCCACCAGGGAAGCCCCCATCCCAGTGTTTATAAACATCATCTGTAGGCTGGTGATGCCCCAATTACCTCTTCAGACCAGAGCTCTCTCATGAGCTGCAGCCCGAGTTTTTTCAATTGCTTAATCAAACTTTCCACTTGTACGTTTAACAGACACTTCAAACTTAACATGTCTAAGACTGAACTCTTCTTTCCCATAAAATTTGCTCTACCTATAGCCTTTCTCAACTCAGATGATGGCAACTCATCCTTTCAGATACTCAGTCCAAAAACCTTGGAGTCATTCTAAAATCTTATTTTCTCTCATAACCACACATCCAATCCAATGTGAAATCCTGTTGGCTCTACCTTCAAGATATATACAGACTATTTCTCACCACCTTCATTGCTACCATCCAGGTCCAAGGCATCATCATTATTCACCTGGATATTACGTTAGCCTTCTATTGGTTTGCAGTCTTTTATTCTTGTTTTACCTTGAGACTAATGGTGATCTTCATGTCACTGTTCTGCTCAGAGCACTGCAATGACTCTCCCATTTTTCTCAGGGTAAAATCAAAGGCTCAGACCGACCTACAAGGCCCCGTGTGATTTGGCCTCCTGTCACCTCTTTGACCCCCCTCCTACTGCTCTTCCCTCGGCAAGTCTGCCCCAAAGCATCACCTCCTTAGCCATTCCTGGAGCCTGACCAGCCTGGACCTTTGCTTATGCTGTTTGTTCTGCCATTCATGTTCTTACTCCAAGGATTTGTTTGACTCAGTGTCTCACCTCCTTCATCTGTTCACTCAAATACTACTTCCTCGATGAGGCTGACCACCTATTAAACCAACTGCCATCTGCACCACCCCAACCAAACAGCATTCTGATTCCTCTTGTCTACATTTTCCTACATTACTTCTTCATTTACTTTTTCTTATGTTACCGCTTACCTACATTACTCCTACATTTGCTTCCTTTCCTAGTACTTACAATTGTATAGTACATTACAATAAATGTACTATATCATTTATTTTTTAGTCATATGTATTGTTTATTATATATCTTTACTTGATGGAATATAAGCTACATGCAGGCAGAGCTGTCTCCCCATCTTGTTCCCTGATGCTTCCTCTGTTGCTGAGTAACAAACTGCCGACAAATGTAGTGGCTTAAAACCATGCAAATTTATCAGCCCACAGTTCTCTATAGGTCAGAAGTCTGGCATGGTTCAACTGGGTTTTCTGCCTAGGGTTTCAGAAGGCTGGCATCAAGGTGTTAGCCAGCCTGGGCTCTTATCCGGGGGCCCTATGGAAGAATCCACTTCCAAGCTCATTCACCTTGTTGGCAGAATTCAGTTCCTTGCAGGTGAAGAGCTGAGGTCTCCATTCATTTTATTTTTTTTAATTAAAGAAAAAACTTTATTTTTTAGAACAGTTTTAGATTTACAGAAAAATCACAAAGATAGTACAGAGTGTTCCAATATACCCTACATTCTTTGCTGGCTGTCAGCCAGAGTCCTTGCTTTCAGCTCCTAAAATCCCAAAGGCCTCCTGCAATTCTTTTCACATGTGGCTTTCCATTTTCCAACATGTAATGGCACACTGTGTCCTTTTTATACTTCAGATCCCTCTGACTTCCCCTTCTGCCCTTACTTCTGCTTTTAAGAGCTCATATGATTACACTGGGCGCCCTTGGATAATCTAAAATAATCTCCCTATTTTAAGGTCAAGTGACTAGTAACCTTAATTGTATCTGCAAAGTTCATTTTGCCATGTAATGTAACATATTCACAAGAGTAGTAACAGGGAAGAAAGGTCATGGGGGCCAAAATTCTGCCTACTACACCTCACAAGCACCAAGAACTGGGTCTTCTTGGCACATAGTACAGGTGAATGATTATGTGGCAGTGGACACCTGAGCTAGAGGTTTTATTTGCAGGAAGTTGGTTATTTGCCTGATGCATTTGGGAGAAAATTTTCCAGATCCTTCCAATTTGAGTGTATTGGAATGTAAAAAATCACTTGTGTTTTTTTTTTTTTTTTACGAGTTATTTTGTAGCTTTTTTTTAAAATTTTTTATTTATTTATTTATTTACTTATGGCTGTGTTGGGTCTTCGTTTCTGTGAGAGGGCTTTCTCTAGTTGCGGCAAGTGGGGGCCACTCTTCATCGCGGTGCGCGGGCCTCATACTATCGTGGCCTCTCTTGTTGCGGAGCACAGGCTCCAGACGCACAGGCTCAGTAATTGTGGCTCACGGGCCCAGTTGCTCCGCGGCATGTGGGATCTTCCCAGACCAGGGCTCGAACCCATGTCCCCTGCATTGGCAGGCAGACTCTCAACCACTGCGCCACCAGGGAAGCCCGACTTGTGTTTATTTTGAGAAGGAGGAAGAATCAGGAAATGAGAGAAAGAGATAGAGAGAGGAAAAGATGGAAAGCCAGGGAGGGATCAAGGTGAGGACAGAGTAAGAGAATGCCCAAGGCCATGCACCTGGGAGCCTCTGATTTTCTGTTTCACACACACTGAAAGTAGAGATTTTCCACCTTTGCTAATGTTGTCAGTCCCAAGACTCTCACTCTTGTGTGCCAGATGTGGTTTTCCAGGCTCTTAGAGCTGCAATTGTTTAATAAACCAGATACCCTTAGAGGTTAGCTTGTATGCACCGACACGTATCCTGCCTGAAATAGGAGTTCTGGTAGATGCCACAAGTTCACAAGGGTGGCCAGGAACTGGGAGGCTTGGGATGGAATTCATGGTTTTTTCTCTTTCTTGGCAATAACATATCACTTTATCTTTATTACATTAAAACACAAGATATTTGAATTTAAATTTGAGAAATTACTTCATTTTCTACAAGAATGCTTAAACTCCATAGGGAAATTGATTTGGTAATTATGACAATGTCTGAATATCAGAAAACTTTAGATTAATTGAAAATGATAAATTAGTCATTTTTCAGCCTTGTGTCTGGATTCACTCAACCATGAGTATGCTGCCAGTTTAGAACTCTTCTCTCCTTCTCCACAGTGAATTCTCAGAGTCCACATTCAAAGTACAGGGGTCCAGCTGGCCAATCTTTTCCTGTAGCATTCACACTTGGCTCTTTCAACTGGCTGACTAGGAGAATCCTTCCCCTGACTGAGATGACAGCTTTGGGTGTCCTCCAGAAGTACCATTCTGTATGGTCCTTTCACTTTCTGATGAAATTATGCTAGGAAAAAGATGTTATGCTAAAAAATTGTTTAAGAAAGAATGAGGAATTTTACCTTCTAATTTTGTCATTTCTTCCACTAGCTTTTCTTCATCCAGTCATCCAACAGACTTGTGTTGAGTGTTCTCTCATATAACAGAGGGCTAGTGCATTGGAGAGACAGATTTGGGAATAAGTTCAAATAGTTTGAATTTGTTGACTGAACTCTAGTGAAGAGTTGGGTGAGCATGGGAAGAGGAAAGAATGATTTGGGGGAGCTGGTTGGGGGGACTCTGTGACCTAGAGCATGGATAGGCAATCTATGGTCTGTAAACAGAGTGGGAGTTAAGAATGGTTTTGCATTTTTAAATAGTTAGAAAAAAATCAGAGGAATAATTTTTTTAAAAACTTATAACACATGAAACTTACATGAAGTTTATATTTCAATGTTCATAAGAAAAGTTTTATTGGAACACAGTAATGCTCGTTCATTTTACATCACCTATGTCCACACTGGTAGAGTTGAGTAGTTGCACAGAAATGGGTGTGGCCTGCAAAGCATAAAATATTTATTATCTTGCCCTTTACAGAAAAAGTTTGCTTGCCTCTGAAAAGGGGTTAAGAAAGAAATCCTCATTCATTCTTTAGGAACTGAAACAAAATAACCACTGTAGAACACCAGGCTGTGGTGGATGATGGGGGCTAAGGCTCAGGAATTGTAGATTGGATTTAGGTGGTAAGAAGGGAGGGGAGGAGAATGACACATCTGGTAATGGCAGGAAAGGGGATGAAGCATCCCAGGGGCTCAGTCCTGGCAATGCATGGATGTCACTTGCTCAAGTAATAACAAGCAGTCTAGGTTCCATGCTAAAAATAGTATTAGAAGTTATTGGAATTCTTGTAGTTACAAATGATAGAAATCCTACTCAAATTTAAACCACAAGGAAATTTACTGTCTCACGTGACAAGTTTCAAGGGCTCTAGCTTATTATCTAAGCTCTGCTGATTTGCAGAACTTCACATTGCAAGCATGTCACTTCCATGTAGCAGGTAGGATGGTGGCCAGTCCCAGAATCACAGCCTTCCGGTTTAGAGTAGTCCCAGCAAGGGCTTGATTTGCTTGGCATGGTTCACATACTCCTTTCTGAAGCACTTCCTGAGGATGAGATGAGAATAGAGAATTTTGATTAGCAAATTTGGGTTACCACAAGAATGGGTTCTGAGCTAGAAAAAGGGTTTCTGTTACCAGAAGAGTAGACAAGTTTCCAGATAAAGACAACAGATGTCTGCTTCAGTGAGACAGTTGTGGAGAAATGGCATTGGCACAGAGTAGCAGGCTAATGAATGTGGCATCTCTGGGCAGCATCAGAAGCATCGAAATGCAACATCATTGGCATGGCTGGGCAGTACTTCAGTAGCTGGGTGGGCCAAGAAGCTGAATATACAATAGATATCGTCTGCCTGTTGTGGGCTGCTTCTGAGATCATGCACACACCCGAAAACCAGACAAGGGGCCTTGGGCAAGGTCTGAAGTTCCAGCGAAGTCTAGTTACAAAGTCAGATTTGTGATTATTGGACCCTTGCACATAGCCCCAGGCTAAAGTGGCTTAGGGGAATATCTGTTACACAGAGATGAATGTCACTTGGGCCCTTACAGTATGTAGTCTGTTTTTCTTGGTCCCAAGGGTGGAAAGACAAATAAGTAGCTATAATTTAGTGAAGTGTAAGTACTATCATAGAATTATATGGTGAGATCTTAGAATGCATAACAGTGTTTAAGTTGGGTTTTCTGGAAAAGTTACCTAAAAGGTCAGTTAGGAAAAAAACCCCTAGACAGTAGAACCATATATGCAAAGAGATGTGGACTTGAGAAAGCAAGTAGCAAGTAGCTCAGTGTGACTGGGTTGAGGAGACAGAACTAACATTAGTCCAGGTGCTAAGTTAGGTGCTTTCAATTCTTTATCTGATACATAGCATAACCTATATCACCCTGCTTACGGTGAAGCAAGAAGAAGAGGTTTTGCAATCAAAGGAGAAGTATAGGATGATTAAGGCTTCTTGTTGGGACAAATGGGTGGAGAGTGACATTTTCAGTGGAGGCAGAGATTAAAAGAGTAGGTATCTGATTAGCAGGGGAGGTAATGAGTTCAGATTTGGAATTTGAGTTCATGATGCCTGAGTGATAATCAGGTGGCCGTGTTTAACTGGCAGCTGGAAATATGGATTAGAGTTCAGAGAAATAGTTCAGGAATTTTGTGTTTACTCTTCTCCTAGTATCCATAGGAGATTAATAAAACCACTGTAATTACTCACTATGAAGCGTGAGAATTTCTCCAGAGAAGTCCAGAATTGTTTTTTCCTTTTTCTTTATTTTTATAAGCACCATAATCATTTTTATGCATACACTTACATTTGTGAACCACTGATTTAAAGCAAGAAGAAAAGTTCTCAGCAGGCCTCAGATCCTACCTGAGTTGAAAATTATTTGATGACATCATCAGAGCAGCTTTAATAGCACAATAGTGGGAACAGAAACCAAGCTGAGGAACAAATGGAAAATAATGAGTTAAAGGCTGAGAATGTAAATTTCTCGTTCAAAAAATACCGACCGCTAAAGGAAAGTGAAAGGAGAGCATGACTGCTAAAAGGGAAACAAGAAATGAACAAATTGTTTTGGGGGTGAAGGATACCTGAAAATGTTTGTTGGTTGAGGAGAATGAATGGGTGGAGAGGGAAACTACAAAAAGAAGGACTTATTGAAGATCAAGTTTTCAGATGATATGGAGGGACTGAAATCTTGAGTACACATGAAGTGTTACCCTTGGAAAGGAGCAGAGACAAGACTTTCTCTGAGATGGAAGTGGCAAATATACGATGAATCCAATGGGGGTGAATGGAGGGACTTTGATGCAGTTCATACATAACACTATATACTTGGTGTAGAAAACAAGATCTTCTGCCAAGACTGATGAGGTGGGAGTGCAGAAGGGAGCTTTCAGGGAGTGGTGATAGAGTCTACAATACAGTAATAGGAAAGTGAAAGACCAAGGGCTAGGAAAAGAAAGCACTGAAGATGAGACTCATATCATTGTAACAGCTCCAAACAGAATGACTTTGTAATTTTCTTCAGTGATACCAGGCAGGCAAAAAGTGGTTCAAACACCAGAAGTTTCAATCAATGTAGGGTTTAACCAGGCAGATATACTGAAAGACAGTTTATACTATTCTTTGTTCCCATCCATCTAGATTATTCTAGTGACAGAATCTAATCTAGTACCCTGTCCTTCCTTTTGCACAGTGTTCCTACAGTCAGTTTTGTTATTCATTTATCCATCCACCCTCCCAGATAGTGGGACACTGATTCTCAACATAGTTGTGAAACATGTGTAGTTTGTTTACTTTTCCGTGTCCTCACCTATACTCCTACGCATGCCCCACAACATGTGGCCTATGGTCTCAGCATGTGCCACGCTGGAGGCGTTTCTCACTTTCCTCTCATGTTTTCTGACACTTCTACTGAAATCAACCTATTTATGACGTATCATTGGATTGAGGGGCCAGCTACTCTGAAAGAAAAGGAGAGGGCATGAGGAAGAGTTTAGAGAGTAGAGCTTCCTAAGAAACATCATGAGACCAGAAACTATGGAAGGACAAGATCAGGAAGAAATTCTCCATGGATAATAGGAACAGTGATGTCTTACATTGAGTTGTTTATTTTACTGTGCTATAGTGATGATTCATATAGCCATCAGTGAAAGTTGTTAGACACACAAAACAAAGAATGAATGGAGGAATGGGGTATGGATTAAAGCTTCTTCATTTACTGACTGGTTGCTTTACTTGGACAAATTTGTTTCTGTCTCAGTTTCTCCTCTTGTGAAATAAATATAATGACATGTATACAATTTGCAAGATTATTATAGGCCCCTCGATAGATATTATTCTGTGTTTCTTGCCCTCAAGGCCTTGGTAGGTGATGGATTAACTGTGACAGAAAAACTAAAATGGTACACGGGTATTGGCAGATGTATTTGTGGTAATAATTATTTATACCAATTTTCCTGTTGGGAAATATTTTCAGTTTTATTAGGGGTCTTGAGTGCCTGAGTTTGGAAGACTTCTCACCATTATGAGATATTTTTGTTTGTATTTGTTTTGCAGTGTGTGAGATATCTTGTGTTCTGGTCTGGCAGGTCATGGCCAACTGGAAGGGAGGAAGGTAGCACTACAGGGTCCTGGAGACACCTGGAAGCAGACCTAGCTGGTGAAGTGAAGCAGGTTATAGGGATAAACCCACATGGAGGTATGAGAACAAAGTCTAGTCTAGAAGGTAGAACAGTATTTAAGGAGTGCAGCAAAAGACTGTCAGTAAGCAGCCCAGGTCACAGAGGTCCAACAGGGAGTGCAAGGTTGACATGACAAGTGGACGGAGCATAGTAATGACCAGGAGCAGAAATCTTAGAGAGCTTAATATTTCAGCATTTAATCAGATGACTCAGAGGCTATTTTCAAGGATGTCCATCAGGAGAAAACAAGCTTTTGGACCAGAGTAGCTAATAAGGAATGAGAAAACCCCCCAAATTCCAAAAGGCTATGAAGTGCATACTACAGACAGTCAGGATGAGAACCTGGTCATGAGAAATCAGATTAAAGGAGTGGGGGGGGGGGGGACCTTAACACAAGACATAACTGGAGCTGAGGGTCAGAGCTGATTCAGTAACAAGAACCACAAGATGCTGAGCACTGTGTTGGAGCTCTCGAGAGCCCATCCTCTGCCTTCTCTCCCCCGATCTCACACACATACATACAGACCTAAGGTTTTATGTTTTGCCATTAGGACATGGAAACTGTACGAGCAGAAGGCAGGTGATCCATTAAAGAGAGGAGAAAAGCCTTCAGAACCTGATAGCCAGGATGGCTCTAAAACGCTCCTTGTACACTTCACATGTGTTGATAAAAAGGCAGACTTAAGAATGATCCATTAACAATGTCAAATTTTAGGCAGCTACTCCATGCAATCAACAGACATTTGTGCTGTCACCTGTCCCATTGTGTCCAATCTCATTAGCATGACATGAAAAGTCCTTCACAGCTCAACCTTTCCAGCCCCATCTCGTCTCTTCCCTCCTTGCTGCCTGGGAAACACCTACTCATCCTTCAAGACTCAGCTAAAAAGTCACCTTCTCTGTGGAACTCACCTAAGTCCCTCAGGCAACATGAATCACTCCTCCTCCATGCTCTCCAAGCAGAGTGCATATTTTCCTCTATAATCCATCACTTATATCATCTTCATCTCTTTACATCTCCATCTCTCCCACTGGAAGTGAACTCCTCCAGGGCAAAAACTGCCTTATTCACTCTCATTTCCCAGTTTCTCAATTTGATCTTGCCACAATCTCATGTGGTTGCCCAATGAGGACACTATGGCCCAGAATGTGAAAATGACTTGCCCAAGGATATCCAGCTGATTTGGAGCAGAGCTGGGATTAGAAACCAGGTCACCTGATTTCTAATCCAGTGCTTTTTCTACCACCCTGTTCTGCCCCCCATCTAATGATTACAGTGATCTTGAAAATTTCACAGCACCTTAGTAACATTTAAACATTTATTTGTTTATTTCATGGTTCATCTGAGGTAGGTAGAGGGGGCCTCATTGCCTCCTTTTAGAGATTCCTGAGTTGGGGCAGTTAGTGACTTGTTCAATCTCAACACCAGTCATTGAAAGAGCCTCCAACTTGTGCTTAACCACGAGGCCGCCCTGTCATATAGTACACACTGTTAGCTTTTTGACGTGGTTATCAAAGCAACAGGAAGGAACCATTTAGACTGTGCTGGTCACCGCTTGAATTGTTATTTATTCCTCCTGCAGTTTTAGAAAAAAGTTAGAACTCTCCCTAGAGGGATTCTGTCAATACTAATGTGGGTGATTTATCACTGTCCTTTATTTCAAATATATGTCTGAGGAGTTAAAAGTAGGTAAACTGGAAGCAGGAGACCACCTGGGGCAATGTGAATTCCCTCTCTCAATCAGAGTCTTTGTCTAACTGGCATAGCTCTCTGCTTGCCATGCATAAGAAAGCTTTTCACTATATATTTTAAAGAAAGGTACTTTCAGCTCACACTCATTTCCCTAAAGGAACTTTTTATTGGGAATCTGGGATGAAACACTATTCTTAAGGAACACACCCAGTGTGGCTAGGTCACATTTCACTCTTGTTTACAAGGACAGGGTTCTGCCTAAGACCATATAGCACCATGCTGACATTTTAAAGGCAAAACTTGTTTCATAAGTTACTTTGTCGTACTAAATGAGAGCCCCAGTGACTTGAAAGATTATGTCTTTCTCAATTACAGTGTAAGTGAGACTATGCTTAGTCTCCAGTGAAAGGTTTTCTTCTTCAGGGAGCATGTTTGTTAGCAACAAAAGATGCTCTCTCAAAGCTATCTTGATCCCAAATATTCACAAGTTTCAGAAAATGTCTGGATAAAATATTTCCAGCCCATTGTCCTGATGTACTAATTTTTTTTTTCTTTAAGCCAAATCTAATTAGTTACATGTGTAGAAATAAATGTGGGACTCAGTAATTTCAGATTTTTATGCACCTTTCATAGTGAGAATAGGGAATAGAATTTCTCAACAGGGTACAAGGAATAGGGGTCGGTGAGCCTACAATTCCGTAGAGTAGTCCTGGAGTTTACAGGCAGACAGGACTATGTGCTTAGTCCCAGGGCTCACTAAAAGCTGAGATGGGCTTAGGTATTACTAGGTTTGCTTAGAAAAAATAATGAGTACCTTCTAAGAAAACATTTTTTTTCTTTTCTCTACATGATAATATTGTTACATTAGCTTCAAAAACAAATAAGCAAGGCACAAACAGATGTATTTTTCTCTTATGTAAGAAATCTTAGTTGGTTGAACTTCATGAGCTTTTGAAAGTTATTTATATTTGGAAAAGAGAGAAAATCAGGCTAGTGTTGTCCACTGAACAAGACATACTAGTATATTTATTATGTTTTTTTCTCTAGTTCCCAGAAATTATTTGCTTGAATTAAATCTGTTCTACTTTATCTGATATGGTAAAGGTAAATGTCTTTGAATTGCTTCAAGCATGTTGGAACATTACTCACAAGATTGGTATGGCAGACAAACTGCAAAAATGTGTAACAGAGAAGACTCCATATTGAAACTATTCCTTTAGCTCTAACCCTTGTGCTCTGGTGCCTGTGCTTAGTCATGCTGGCTCTGCACCTTTGGAAAAGAATGTTGCCTATAACCTGAAATATACGTGACAGCCCAGTCTCAAGGCTCTGACCTTTAAAGGTATCATACTTTTCCATTCATATAACAATAAAAAGTTGCAGAACAGAAAATAACATTTATCTAGTTGGAGGTTTATAGGAACCAGATCTAAGCTGGCAGCTGTAAGAACAAAGGGTTCAGGCACCAAGAAGTTCGTGGGAACCAGCCACACCCTCTCCCCTTTTAGTCTAAAAGATGTCTGAATTCTAAGATGGTTCTTTGGGAAACTAGTTCACCATCTTCTCTGTCTGCTGGCTTTCTGAATAAAGTCACTGTTCCTTGCCCCATCAGCTCTTCTCTCAATTTATCGGCCTGTCGTGCAGCAAGCAGTACAAGCTTGGAGTTGGCAACAGACAGACACAATTATTCCCCTCACTCTCATACCTTCACCCCCGGCAAAGTGACTTTGCAGCTCCTCTCTTCAGAAGATGGAATCTCTTTCTCTACCCCTTCAACCTGGGATGGCCTTACCTGGGATGGCTGTATAGTTTGCTCTGACTAACAGAATGTGGAAGAAATGATAATGTGCCAGTTCTGTCTTCAGGCCTCTGGCAGCCATGTATGCTTCTGCTCTTTCACCTGGACTTTTGCATTCACCTTGAGAATCAGCCCAGACCTGCCTGCTCTAGGACAAGAGACCAAGTGGAACAAAGTTAAGTCATCCAAACTGAGGCCTTCGAGACAGGCCAGCTCCTAGCCAAATTTCAGCTGATCACGGGCACATGCAAACTCAGCTCCGATAAGCCAATTTAGAAGCACCCAGATAACTCACAGATTTGTGAGCAAACTAAATGCTGTTGGATGCCCCTGAGATTTGTTTGTTTATTATGCAGCATTGTTGTGGCAAAGGTAAATGATAAAAGTGATAAATATTTATTTATGTTGACACTTTCAATCAGAATAATGAAACCCTTCTACTTATGCAACTTTCACTTAAAATTATACAGAGATAAATGACAGGCTAAATTTAAAAAGAAAAAAAAGTGTCAACTTTGCATTCCACCAACAGATAATAAGCTATCCCAGTGTATAGTAGCTCTTGGGACCTACTGACACATGAAATCACAGAAAGCCTTTCACAGTCTAACCTGTTTGTGAGTGGAAGAGCTTCTGCAGAGGGTTGGCCCTTTTTAAGTTAGCCAAGATTTTCTTTTTCCACAGTTGAAATGTAAACCCAAATTAATTTATCAATTAACTAATTTTTTTTCTGCCAAGACATCTACCTCTGACCAGTTTTTTTGACACTCATTTTCTTTCCCTCTTTAAGGCATATTTTATCCGCCTGCATATGGAATGATGATAAAACTTTGCTCTAAGGAGCTATCCTTTGGAAAGTGGTATCTTACACATCTGATAAACCAGACAGTTCCCTCTAGTGCAAAGGCAGACAAGCAACTAAGCCATTTTTACATGAGAGTTTAGTTTCTAAAGGAGAGTGTAGGCTCACTGAACAGTCTGGAAGACAAGTGATGAAACTTGCCAAACAAGGTTGACTGTGGTTTAGCTGGAAAAAGTGTTACTGAGTCCAAGCTCATACTGCCCGCCACGCGACAGGCCAATAAATTGAGAGAAGGGTTGTTGGGGCAAGGAATAGTGACTTTATTCAGAAAGCCAGCAGACCAAGAAGATGGTGAACTCATGTCCCAAAGAACCATCTTAGAATTCAGTTGTCTTTTATACTAAAAGGGGAGAGGGTGTGGCTGTTTGTTGCAGACTTCTTGGTACAAGAATCCTTTGTTCTTACAGCTAGGTGCCTGCTTAGTTCTGGTCACAATGTTCCTATAACTTCCAACAAGACCATTGTTATTTTTCTGTTCTGCAACTTTTTATTGCTATATGAATGGGAAAGTATTGTACATTTAAAGGTCAGAGGCTTGGGTTATCATGTATATTTCAGGCTATAGGCAACATTCTTTTACAAAGGTGCAGAGTCAGCATGACTAAGCGCAGGCACCAGAGCACAAGAGTTAGAGCTAAAGAAATAGATCCAATATGGAGTCAAGTTTGTTCTTCTCTGTTACAAAAGTAAAAGCCAAGAGAGTATACAGGAATAACTCAAACCCAGTAGATACTCAAAAGATATGAATTCATGATGAGGAAGTACTTTTCTTCAGTTCTCTCACCGATTTATTGCAGAGAGCCTGAGAAATTATACCTTGATGATTTTATCTTTTACAAGTAAAGGATGCGAAATCCCAGCTCCACCCTTACTAGACCTATGACTTCGGTGACTAGTTCCCTCAACTATAAAATGGAGATAATAATAATACCTGCCTCATAGGGTTGGTAGGAGGATTAAGTGACTGAATATTTGTAAAACTCTTAGAACAGCACCTGACATGTGGTAAATGTTTGTTAAGTAGAAAGCTAAAAACCAGAAGCTGAGGACTTCTGGTGTCTAGTCCAGCATGTAAGAGGCTGGAAGTTGCCACTCTGTCCTAACAAGTAAAAAGCTGGATAAATTGCCAAATAAATACTTCTCTTTAGAAATATCAGAGAATTGAGGTCACAGGGCAAACCACTTCCCGCCTTACCCCCCAATTTGGAGAGATAGGTGAATATAGAGAATCATAACCTACTGGAGCAGGATCCAGTATCCTGAGTAGGAAAAACCTGAACTATAATTGATGAATTGCTGGAGGCTCAGAATAGGCAAGTCTTAGAGCTAAAAACTCCTGGTGGAATCAGTCATCGAGGACTCTCACACTTTTGTGAATTTTACCTCCTGAAGCTTGACCAGGTTCTCATAGTAAATATCAAAGAAAAATCCCCTCATGCTTCCTGTAGAGGAGAGGGGAAAGGAACCATTTTGAAATACTCCAGAATACTCTGTCTGTTCTACTTAACAAGGCCTGCCCTCAGGAGAAACTAGTTAACCAGAGCCCAACGTGCTGGAGTTTTATCAGAGCCTAAATGACCCAGGGAGAGAGAAATACCCAACTTCAGCCAACTCTAGCCATCCTGACCCATCTGGGAGAGGGGGCAGAGTGGACTGAGGAGCACAAGTGAACTCCACAGTCCAGAGGTGGAGAGTCACCAAAAGACTGAAGCCTGTTTGTGGACTACAGAATGCTTCCCCTTCCCCACACCTCACCACTACATTATTAAAGACCTCTCTATAGCAGTTCCCTTTACCTGGTGCATTGTGTCCAGCTATGAGGAGAAATTATAAAACAAATCAAAAGGCAAACAACACAGTTTGAAAAGACAGAGCAAGCATCAGAACTAGACTCATATATGGCAGAGATGTTGGAATTATTAATCTTTTTTAATGATGCCATACATGATCAAGCCAATGACATTAATTGACAATCATCAGTAATATAAAGTGTGGCCTCTGTTCCTGTGCACATCGTGGTTCAGTTGGGAAGATGGAACCCACTGGCACAGGTGACATACCAAATAATTCAGAAACACAGGCACATAAATACTGGAAAAATCAAATCTGTGGGACTCCCATACCCCCCTGATTACTACTTTCTGCAGTAATCAGGGAGGTATCTGGTTGTATCAGAGAAGCAGTTCCTAGAAAAGCTAAGTTCTGCTGTGGGTCAATGGGAGGCTTAAGAAAGTGAACGTCAAAGATTGAAAAAGAGGTTGTCAATCTTTTCCATTATAGAAGTAACTCAAATCCCTAGAATTACCCATAGTAAGCTAAAGAAACAATTTATACTCAGTCTATTAGCCTCTGGAAGGAGTTTATGCAGCTTTCAAAGGTAAATTATTTAGGCCCAGAGGAAAGCTTACACATTGAGAGAATCTGGTCTGATATTTGAGGTGCTTCTGGGAACATAATTTTCTGAGACAGTAGAATACTAAGAAGCCAACTGTGAGAAAGTGAAAATTAACTCAGAAGCAACAGTGGAATTGTCAACTACTTTGCTTCTTTTAATTTTTTCTTTTTTGTCTTCCTGAAAAAGATGAATTTGGTACATGGTAATTAGCTGCTCTGCTTTGCTTCCTCTTTGCAACCTGATGGGCCCTACCTTATGAAACAGTTGGTGTTCTTGCACCACAGACATTTCTTGACAAATGTGAAAGTGTATGTTCACCCAGATGGATGAAAACACCACTTGTAATGACAGGAAGCCATATTAGAGGGCAAGATTGCTGTGGATGTGCAGTCCTCCCGCTAAGGTGTTTGGGAGGTTTATTCTTCCTTTTTCAAATCTTTTGGGAAGGTGGGTACAGCAGTTCAAGAAAAGAGATGCCACGATTCTGACAAGTTAATTAAGCTTTCACTTCTGAGTATTATATGTATAGCAAAGAAGAAAAACCTTAATTTCTTTGTACTGTCTGACAAAAAAGAAACACGAGATAAATGCAGGCAGATTCTTTCAAAGTTGTCCTTATTACTGATTCCTAGTCTGCAGAACAGAGGTTTTAGAAGTCTAAATCAGAACAAATGAAAAGTCTCAGCACCTTTTATCTTTCTGTAATTTACATATATATCTACATATATCAATAGATATAAGGATGTTATTCACCAAAATGTGAGAGCTGAAGAACCCACACTTAGATTCCTCCCTATGTGTGCTTCCTCAACTTTCACTTAATTTTACCACCAATGTGGAAAATGAAACATCCAGTGTGGGAGACAGAATTTTACCTCCCTCCCCATCTTCACCCTCTGATGTTGTACCTGTGATTGTGTTATATGGCAAATGGATGTTTGCAAACATAATTAAGTTTACTAAATAGCTGACTTTAAAATACGAGATTATACTGGATTATCCAAGTGGATGCAACATAATCACATGAGCCCTTAAGAGCAGAAGAGGAAAGCACAGAGATTCAAGGCATAAGATGGATTCAGTGTACCCCATTAGCTTCAAGATGAAGTAAGCCACGTGTCAAGGAAATGGCAACCTCAATCCTACAGCCACAAGGAACTGGATTCTGTCAATGACCAATGAGCTTGGAAGGCAATCCTGAGCTCCAAATGAAAAACACAACCCCTGCTGATGCCCTGATTTTATGTTGATGAGATCTTAAACAGAGAATCCAGTTGCACTATGCCGCAATTCTGACCTGTAGACACTATGTGCTAATAAATGGGTGGTGTTTCAAGCTGCTAAGATTGTGGTGACTTGTTAAGGCAGCAATAAAGAACTAGTACAACCAGATTTTAACCAATTTATTGTTTTACATTTATAGTGATCATGTTATAACTTGTTATTTATTTTTAGATCCTATATACTACATTTTTGATGAACACATCCTAAGTGTATATGATGTATATATACATATGCATATATAGGCATATAAGTTTCCAAAGGAGTTTTTCTCCCCTCAAAAATGTTTCTTCAGGTAGGCCTTCAAGTGAGTTCTGAGTATTTCTGAATTGAGTCAATTCACATTCTTCAAGGGGCTAACTAAATTTAAGGCCTCGTCAAATGGGCTTCTGGGATCAAGGACTTAGGATCTAGGAAGGGAGTGCTATAACGGGCAGCCCTGGTTTTCTGCCTAACACTGTGTCTGATCCTTCCTGGCACAGAGTCTATGTTTCTCTTAGCAATGTTCCACCCACCCCCACCAACACACGTGCGCACACACACACACACATACCTTGCCCTTACTGTTAGTCATTTGGGTAGGACTGAAATAGGACTCAATCCTATTTCCAGAGGTGGACCTTAATTGCATTAGGATAATCTGAGCAAGCCATTCTTATGATCATGGTAAATGGTTTAGGAATAGGTATATAACTCAGACGTAAGTCAGTCAGCTCATTGCAGTATATTGCCCTCATCCAAGGATACTGGTTTGTGTTCTAAGTTGGTACAATCAGAGTGAACCAGAGGATTTTGCTGAGAATGGTAGGACGTAGATTCCTCCCTTCTTTGACAGACCCCATCAAGGAAGCACGCAGCCCCAGCAGTTGCTGGCAGCCATCTTGGGACCACAAGGTGAGAACATACCTGAGATGATAGCCAACATCAAGGATGTGGAGTGAAGGCAACAAAAATACAGAAATAGCCTCCTGACCACTGTTTGGCTTCTGAATGAGGTCTGTTCTGGCCCTAGACTCCAGTTAGATGAACCAGTAAAGTTCCTTTTTGTTAATAGAGTCTGTCTTGATTGGGTTTTCTGTTTCTTGCATTGAAAGACAAGAGTAAAAAATACAAATTTCCCACTTTACAATGTTGCCCAGGGCTAGCTCGGCCTACACTTAGCCTTCACCACCCTGCTTTTCCCAGGTGTGAGTCCAAGTTGTAATTTCCTTGAGTGCAGCTTTCCCCAAGCAGACAATGCTGTGGGATAGTGAGCATCTAACACATTTCTTTTGCTCATTCTTTTTAGTACCTGCCTTCTCCCTTTGATCATGCTTTTTGTTTCTAACGTACATTTTTCTTTATGGTTCTCATGTGATTATTCAGAGAAAGTCGATGAGAGATGAAGGTGAATCATTATAGGGAATAAACTGTTGGGCAGACTTCTCATCTGGGGGCCATACTTCTATTTGTGGTCTTTTATGTTCCAGGCTATTCAGTTAATCCTCTGTCTGCATTTGTCCTGCCTCCATCTTTACATCTGATACATTTCTTCCTCTCACATTCTGAGTAGATTTTGCAAAAACAGTGAATGAAAAATTTCAAGTATACTAGTGCTAGCTGAAAATAAAAACAAAAGGTAATCTTGGTGTCCTGTTGCACATCCACCTGACAATTTGCCCTGAAGTAATCGGGTGAGGTGAATTGAGACATCTGTGTCACTCACATACATATTTGAACAGAACTGCCAAATCTTGTCTAGGCAAGTTTTCTCACTTGGTAAAATCTATTTATTACAAAACTTTGTTCATTTATTGTCAATATTACTTCATGAGGGTATGTATTTTTACATATATGAACTGTACACACCCCACCGTGAAAATCCTTAACCATGGGATAAATCTATTCCTTTTAGATTAAAAAAGCATAAGGAATAAGTTTATAAGAGGAAATTGTAAAATAAAAATAAATAAGATTTGTAGTAAACCCATACATGTTATAATTTTCTAATTCAAGACCCTTCTCTAAGTTTTAATGGCTGCCTAAAATTCCTTTAATAGGGATAGAAAATTTTATTTTGCAATAATTTGTAAAAGGGTTAATGTACAAGCGCAGATTTCTTCACATTAAGATTTTAATGGCAGTTAAACCTTCCTTTCCCATGAAGAAAGTTTAATAATGGGTATAATGGTGGAAACCCACAGGAAGAAATATAAAAGTATGGAAATAGGAGTATTTAAGAAGTTGGATACAAATTTCAGTTTTTATAATAAAATCATTTTTCATACTTTAGCCTATGACAACAAATTGATCTGTGACAGTTTTTTTCCATCTGAAATCATTTGTCAGGGACCTGCAAAGACAGCCATATCGGTTTCCCTTATTTTGTGGTAATTGCTTACGCTCTCCTATGTAATGCCAAATGGAAGATTAGAACTGGTGGAAGGAAAGTAGACTTTTCCTTAGAACCTGTTTACAACTGGGGGCGTTGAAAACCATTCTTTATATTATTAACTTTCAATACTATCATTTTAACATCTTCTGTTAATACTTCTCCTTCAAGCTAGTGTGCTCAAATATCCAGTTAGATATTGATATTGGCCAATTAAGTCTGGAAACATTCTCTAAACCAAGGTTCTTTGGAGCAGCTTTTCTTAGGATACTTACTGTGTTAATGTAGAATTGAATGTGAATTTCAAAGAGAGATATAATGTATCCAGAGATTTCTGAACTCATGGAATCTTTTACTGTCTTCCAGAACACCCATTTATAACTCATATGACACAGGTGTTTCTCAGGACACAGAGAGATTTTCTTTAACATAGTAAAAGAAAAACTGATGTTGTCATTAATTCCAGGGTCAGGTTTTTCAGTCCTTATATGGACCAGTTAACTTTGCTCTTCCCTGAGAATCTGAGCTTTTGTTTAGCTCCTTTTCACCTTTCCACTAGGCTCACAACTGAGATCAGAGGTAATGGCACCATCAGTCTGAACTTATCGCCAGTATTGGACAAGACAATCTATAGCATAAATCAAACTCAAACTGGCTTGATAATAGTGCCTTTGACATCCAAGAAAAACTTTCACCATTCAAGATAAAGCTTAGCTTCTCTCCCAAAATTCTTCCTCCACAATTATTTTCTCTACTCAGAATTGAAAAAGAACAGAATCTGCAAAAGAATTTAGAGTAGAAGATATAGAGGGATATCTGATTTTGATCCAACCAAATGCCTTCCTTTCAGATTTGAATAAAAAATAACTAAATGATTAAAAGTAAATATTAGAATGTTTGATTCTAAAACCAAATAATCATTAAATTTCAAACGTTCCCTTTCTTATCTTAAGAAGAAGAAGCTTTTGCTTCTTCCTCATTTATTTAAAAGTATTTTTATTTTTTGAAATATTGTCTTTTTTTATTGGATTGATATTAGTACTACTGTCATATCAACAAGTTCACAGCTTTTAATATTTGGAAGTGAACATGTGTTATTCAGACTGGAACAAGTGTGTGTGCTCTAGAGTATGCAATTACAATGATCAAGTATTTATAAAATGAAAAATATAAAAGAAAAAATTTTTAGAAAGATGAACCCAGAATACCCATGCTACACAAACTTAGGATTTAAAAGTGTGTGTGCGTGTGTGTGTGTGTGTGTATGTGTGTGTGTTATGGATCTGAAGGAATGAAAAATAACAACAACAAAAAATGCTGATTGCTTCCTAAATGGCAAGAAACCCAAACTGTGTGCCTATTCTTACATCTGTATATGTGACTAAAAACAGAATCAATAAAAAGAAGCTTTAGTGAGATGAATTTTAACTCAGTATAAGTACGAATAGGGACTGAACTTAGATCTTCTGATGCCCTGTCTAGTGCTTAGGAAGAATGTCCTAAGAGTCTCCTAATCCTAGTTTTATTTCTTTAAGGTTTATGTTTTAGTTCTTTCAAATTGGTCAGCTATGCTAACTGTGCTAAGTGAAGTCTGCCATCAGCACCATCATAAGAATCCTAACATCCACAGGTTTACACTAATAAAGGCTTCATAGAGTTCACTCCCTCTGCTTTTCCAATTTTAAGTGAGCCACCTCAGTTAAGCTTGCAATCCTCTTATTTCTAATTGTTCTGTTTCCAAGACATCCTCTGAAACAATGACTCATTGTTCACTGTACTGTTTTTCAGGGTGTGCAAATTTTACCTTGAGTCCTCAATTCACCTTAGAGCCATTTCATTTCTGTTGAGATGGGATTACATATTATAGAAACAATAACTTCACACTCTTCATCACCAGAAAACTACCTCAAGGAGGATGGAAAAGACCTAGAATTAAATGTGGCCCCTCCGCCATTAGTTACTCATAACCTCTTTTGCTTTCTATGTTCACATCTCCATGGAGAGATGGTTGAAGCAGTCCAGTGTTCAGCACTATCACCATGGCTCTATGGTAAGTTTAAGCTATGATTTTCCAAGATGGGCCTGACTTTGAAGAATCAATGTTTAGTCAGCTGTATAGAAGAGAATAATGGAAATGAGCCACTTGAGGGAGAGATTGGGATAATTACGGGGCATTGGACAGTAAGGGCAATTTACAAATGTTGTGTACTTCTATTCCTGGCTCAACAGATTTTGGTTCAAGTATGCTGAGCGCTCTAATCTGGTAGAAAAAATGTTCTTCCTGTTTATATAAAATATTGGGCTTGCATGTTGGCCAGTGCATGATGTCTTGTGGGACTTCTCAAAGTCTTTCAACACATGTGAAGGGAAGAATTCCAAGCCAGGTCATCAGGCATCTTAATGGTTCAGGCTCAAACTCTTTCTCCACATATGGATCATAATCAAGTGCAGTGGTCAGTTAAATTTCCAATAAAATTAGTGTGGGACACTTTACCCTAGAATCTAAAATAAAGCAATGCCCAAATCCTCCAAGAACCCCAAGAAACCCTGAAAGTCACAAATGAGGAAGTGTAATGGTCAGAATGATTGGCACTTGGAATAATATAAGAACTTAGATGTGACTAAGTTCAAGTTTATCCAAAGTATTGAAAACTATTTTCTGTCCTAAATTATCAAAAGGAAAAAAATAGTGTCAAGTGGGAATGGGAAGACTCAAAGGGCAATTGGACAAAAGTGACTGTAAATGGTCTAACAGCAAACTCTGGTAATTATATACATCTGCAAAGTTTTTAGAAATTTTGGTTAGTATCTTACGGGCTTTAGCTTTGGCCCTTGCTCCCTGTTGTGTAAAAGTGTCCTTTTTTCTCCCCCATATCTTTTGCAATACTTGGTATAATTTTTCTCAAGTTTGATAAGGAATAGGGCTATAACCAAGGAACAACAGACTTCAGTTGCAAAGGAAATGGTCTCATATCTTATTAAAGTATGTAGGGAAAAGTGGTTCACGAATTACGAAATAACTCCTCCCTGGAAATACTTTAAATTAGGTGTGGTGGGATTGAAATTGTTTACACATAGCTAATGGCACACAGAATTCGCCAATGCTTCTCTTTGTTTGGGACCTTAAAAATCTTCTGCGCCATCTAATGGAAACAATGCAAACTGCAGCTTGCTTTGAAGGACAATCCTCTGAAGTTCTTCAGCACAGTTCAAGGCAGAATAGATGAAAACTATAGAAACTTAATAATCAAATATCAGCCTCTAAATGTAATGACTATAAAACTGAGAGCCCATCAGTTTTATAGTATACACAATTGGCCCTCAGTTTTATAGTATACACAATTCAAATATGCCTAGGGCATTATGATTTCAACATGCAAATGAATAAAAATACAATGTATCCATTCATAGCAGCAGACAATGGAGTTTACTCACATGATTTGTCAAACCAAGATCCAGAATATTCCAGGTTTTATTTTTTTAATTAAGTATTCATTTGCAGGTTAGTGCTATATTTCTTTTTCACACATATGCCACAGGTACAGTATCATTTATTTTTCAAGGTGTTTACCACTTTCAAAAACCGTGAATTTCATGCATTTCATGAATTTCATATCAGAGTCTACACTTAGAATCGTAAATTCAAATGCAGAAAGAGAAAAGGAGATAATTTAAATTAAAAGTGAAAAGGGCATGGTTCAGTTCAGCGGGGGCTCATGGCAAAGTGGAAATCACACTCCCTGTCTAAAGGGAGTGAGAGCTACTCGGCAACAGCTGATTGCTGTCCACTGAGAATGTCCAACAGAAGTCAGAAATCTGTCCTCTTATGTATATTTCTTTATTTTTTAAACACTTGTTCTCACCCCCGAATACACCTGTGGTCCAGACATGACCTAGATCTAAGCCCCGCCATTTGTGATTGCTGGTTTACCATAATCCAAGCAACACAATGAGAACATACGTGTCACAGTTACTGGAATCATTTGGGATACAAATCCTTTGAAAAATGAGTGCTCTCATATTTTAATTAATATGCATAGATTTAACTCTACATGGTAGTGGGGAATATCAAATCACAAATATTATACAATTTTTCTATTATTCCTGGCCAAGTAGCTCTAAGTCTAAAATGCACTGAATCCATAGCCAGACTGTCGCCTGTACAGCCCTGGGATAAAGGCAGCTGTCCAATTTTGTCAAACCACAGTTTCTATTACTCCCAGCCCTTGGGTTGGAGACAAGCACACACAAATGAATGAAAAGTGGACTTCAGCTTTTGAAAACTCTTTTCATGTGATTATCAACACATTTTTATATTTCTCAGGCAAATAAACAAAAGGAATTAAGTAGCAGTTAATTAGAATTCAAACATGAAGAAAATATAAAGAATGATGAAAGATATAAAGGTGTTGGATATGAATGAACCCCACCAGACAGAGATGTGTTTCTCCCCCTAAAAAATGTTTTAGATGTGAGGGTTTTTTCTACCTCTTTCCCTCTACTTCATACTTTGTGGCTCACTACCTCACTATTTTGAAATATTTCTGTAGACATAGTTCCTCCAAATAGAATGTGATTCCCTCTTTCATAGACCCACAGAACCTGGAGGGACTTCTTTGACCAGCCTTAGGACAGGTGAATATCTGATCCACACACTTTCTAACAGTACCTTTGACAGCAGATTGCATCTTACAGATCAAAATGTCTCATAGCCAATATTAACCTGCCTCTTCATCAGCCAATTGTTCTGTCACAGAACTGGGTCCTTAGTTCAGGAAATACTCATAGTGCAATGCACGTTGCGTACTTAGCACAGGCTGGGCATATAGTAGATCTTCCAATAAATGTGGGTAATCATTATTCTCATTCAAGGACTTCTCATTCAAGGATTCAAGTAGCTAGTAGAGCTACTCCTTTGTACTTTATAAGAAGCAGGTAGGGCTTCTAGAGTTATAACAAAGCTAGCAAGGGTCGAGTCTACTTCCTGGATGCTCCCTTTTGCATGGTGTACCTGGCGTTTGGCCAGAGTGGAGGTGAAGGGGTGTGTTTCATCAGACAGTGAAGGAGGAAGGAATGATGGTGGTGAGGCCATTTCAACTGAAGGGACTAGTCTGGCCATTACTATGTTCATTATTAAAATATTTCACATTTATTTTTTGCCCTTTAAATTTCAAGTTTCTTAAAGGCAAGAACTATGTTTCATTTCCTTTGCAATCTTCTATTATACCTTAACATCAAGTTATACATATTATAGGTTTTCAAAAAATGAGAGACAAAGGAATAAATAAAATACTGCTTATTTCTGTTTCATTATAAATATTGTCTTTGGGACCTTGGATGGTCAAAAAATTAATTGCCTTATTATCATGTCTTATTTTTTGTATATTGATATTAATACTCCTATATGGAAGTTAGGATTCACTGAAGGCAATGCATTACAATCTTGTAAGGTATAGAAGTTGATGAGTTAATATTTAGCAAATAAAATAATATTTTATGCTTGTGTTGACCTTTCTATGAGACTTAGTATTGCTTACTTGGTAGTGTATTGAATTAGTAGCCAAGTAGCCTAGATAACGTTGAATCATTAATCTTTTCCTTTGACACTTAAATGAGAAACTTGGATAAATTTTGAAGCATATATTATATTTAGAAATGAGTATATTTAAGGTACAAGCTACTGAGGATTTTTTTAAATGGTCCATATACTGCACATTTTACCCTCCAACCCTTTAATCTTGTCTGGCTTCTCACTCTTGCTATCTCATAAATAAGGCCCAACACACCAGATGTTCTTTGAAATTATGACCCAGTAATGCTGCTTCGCTAGCGCTATTTCCTCTATGAAATATTTTTTCATTAATCTCAACTTTATCTTGTTCTGGTCTCCTGGAACTGCTGCCCCTGAACTCACATTCTACCTTAGGCTCTTCCCAGTGCTGATATTAAGTTCCCCCAATATCTGAATAGGAAACATTAGTTTTCTCCACACAAGCCTATCCCATTCTGTCCTATATGTCCCCAGTTTTTTAAGGCACAATCTATCCTCCTCCCCACAACCATCAGCCAGGTGAGAACCCAGTTCCTATGCCTGGTCTAAGAAATAGTCGCATAAAAACAACTTCTCTGCTCCAACCCTGTTAATAGAATGAAAAAAAGTATTTTAATGAGGCTTGAAAAACTGTCGTATTTTGTGCAATGTACCCTAAGGAGGTTCAGTGTTGGGAGTTCAGTTTAGATTTGTAAATCCATTCGTTCTAATATGTCTTAAATGCCAAAATATTATGGGAAGATTGTTCCCAGGAGTGAATGATCTGATTTGAAGGCCTAAGTGGTGGAGGTTATTGGGAAGGAACTGGAAATAGCCATTTCTCTCAGTTGAATCATGGACACTAGGGATTGGCTGAGAACATTTGAGTGGAGTGAAGCAATTCCTATGGAATGAGCCTTGGCCAGGAAAACACACTGGTGTTGGACTGAGGGAATGCAATATCTATGGCTTCAGCTTTGTTGGAGCAAGATCTTAATTAGCATGATTCTCTCCGTTTGGCTTTCACTGTGTTTTAGATTTGCAAGGAAATATGTTATAATAAATGGGCATGTGGAAGCCATTTTTTTTCCCCTCAGATTTTGATGGCACCTTATTTTGCACAGAGGAAAGTATTAATTTACATTTATTCTCATAACACTGTGTATTTTCTCAGTTTTAAAAATAATACATACCCATTATACAAATTGGGAAATTTCAAAAGTATAAAGAAGAAAATTACAATTCCCAAACTAGGTTAAAAAATTGTGAAAATTTTTGGTACATTTCTTTTCAGTACACTATGTATCTTTTAACCTGTTTATGATTGTACCATTCTACCTTTTATCAGTTAAAAATACAAAATAAATGTTTTCCTATTAATTTTTAAATGTTTTTAGCATATTTTGGATATATTCTTGTCTTTATGATTTTGGTTATATAGTGAGACTATAATTTACCTAATTATCCCCTTTTGTTATCCATTGTGCTTGTGCTTGTTTGAAATTTTGCTTTATTTTCTCTCCTTTATACAAACTAAGTGCAACTTCTGAAGCCAAAGGTAGATTCTCCCATCCTGTGAGACCATTAACTTGGAGTGAAAAAGATGCAGGAAGGACTGAGACAACAAACTTTTGTCTGTCCACGATATAGTTCAAAGTTGGACAGTGAACTGTTTAGCTATTAAATCAAACATCTGTTGTCAAGTCTAATTTCCAACAAATCACATAGAAAATTATCTTTCTTTACATGTTTTGCCAAGAGGAAATTTTGGAATTGGAGAGGTTTATTATCTGAAGGTAACCCAATTTTTCTCTTGCAGTCTCTAGATTAAACACTGCATAATGTCTTCTTAGGGAGTTTTGTTAGACAGGAACGCTGGTGCTCTTCATTTATGCATATTCATGTTTTTATTTAAAAAGCTCTTAACTAATGATTCTTTTATATTTACAGTATAAATCCAATCCAATATTTATAGAGTAAAGAAACAATAGGCATTTATGTATTTTGTGTTCAATATATTGTTCATACTGAATTCTCCATAGACAGCAATAAGAAAACAATATAAACCCATCAATATTAAATACCAAATCTTAATCACAAATGAGTTGTAATTGAATGCAATTGCAAATGGATTTTTTTCCCTCACAGCACAATTAAAATTTACTCGCAGATTTTTTCATTAAAAAATAAAATCAGCTGCTTAGTTCTAAAAATGTACTGTGACAAGAGCAAGGACATTTTCTCTCTGCTGGTTTTGCTTCTTGGAGGCTGTAATACTTTGGCTTCCTGTACTTTGGTGTCAGTAATCTATTCTGCGGAGGTACTCTGTAAGATAAAATAGAGTGTAAGACATTGTGAAAGAACAGTATTACACACTACTTTAGCTGTCCAGATGCCCAAGCCATCTTCATTTCAAATATATCCTGGCATTTTATGTGTTAAGATTAAATCAAGAGCAGATTTCTGTGGCAGTTCATGCTAGCCTCAGCCCACTCTTCCCGTGTGGATTTTGTCTTTGCTGGGGACAGAAAAGTATTAAACCAATTTACTTCCTTCATTTCCACTCTCACACTCACAAAAAATTAAAAACCAAACAAACAAGACTTCAGAATCAAACCAGGATCTACTTCTCAAACATTCTGGTAGAATCTGGAATGGAAAGACACATAAGAGATAGAAAGATGGGAGTTTGGCAAAGGTGAGGCTAAAATTTCTTTGCTTTTGGTAAGAAAAAGCATCATTTTGCTTTCTCTAGAGGTTTTGTCTAGACACTTATAAATATTTGCCTGGATGATCAACTAATTAGAAATTTTTCTGAGAGACACTCTGACAAATTTTGGGTGACCAAGATATTTGGCTACATTAAGTGTCTCAAAATGCGGCTACGATTTTCGTTCAGAATACATAGTTGCATGTATGTCTTTCAGCTAGTGTTTATAAATTCAACCTTTTGCAATTAAGTCTTTTCATTTCTGTCCTTTGATTTCCGTCTTCTTATGTCCTCCTCAGTAGAATCCAGATACTGAGAAGGGATTAACTCTTGAACTCTGTAAAATGTTATATAAACTTCCATAGATTATGAGTATGAGGGACACAAAAGTAGAAGTACATGTATGCACATACATGCACACACTCATGTGTGGATTCTCTGATCCCTTTTTCAACAACTATGAAAACGACAAAGGAAGGACTATGTGACTGTTTTGACATCCTTTTTTTTTTTCTTCCCTTTTAACTGAAAGTCAGCATGCATTCCACCAAAAACTTTTTAAATGAAAAAGGCAAAATTCTCATAATGAATATGAAATGAGGTAAAGATCTTCTCTGAGCAGTGACAGAGGTGAGTTGTCAGGGCTCTAGGCCAATCTTTTGATCTGCTTTAAAAATATTAGTCTCAAATAAAGGCATACTTTTCTTAGTTTTTAAAACAGTATAATATTTAAGGAGAGTACTTAGTTCTTCAGTGGTGTGTTTGAGGCGAAGTTCTCAAAGGCTTTAGAAGAAACTAGTGGGTATCTTACTGAACTCTGAAAAGAAGAAAGAGTCTAAGCTTTAAAAAAGAAAAGAATAAGTTTTCATCTTTTCCCAAAGACGATATTCTCAGTTTCAAAGAAGCACAGGTTTGATTTTTAAGTATAATACTCCTCTTCTCCCATTCCCTTTTTTCCCCTTGGTCTTCTTTAGGTCCATTTCCAACTGAACCCATTAATGAAGGAACGACCAAAGCTTGGGGTTGTCTGAAAAAATGAGCAGGCACATACTTTGTTCTCAAGACTCAGCTGCAGGTCTTGAAATCCCTGTGCCTGGTTACCAGCAAAACTTCCATTCCAGCTGGAGAGGAATAAGTTCTGTCACCCCAGTGAGAGTTCAGTGTCTTTCAGACCAAGTTAGAATGCATCTTAATTACGTAATTGTTTTTTGTTTTTTTTTGTAATTGTAGACTTCAAAATGCAAAGTGAGAGGATGACATTATACATAGGCCATATGGCTGCCTATAGCTGGAAAAAATCTAATCCTGGGTGTTAAATACATCAACTATTGTGCATGTAGAACTTTCATGGGTTTATCATCTCTAGGGAAAGCATTCAGGGATTTTATTTTTTCAAGTGGAAGATGAATTTATACTGATTCAGCCCAGTTTTCATTGGTTCCCCTTGGCTGGTAACTTACTGGTATGCAGTTTGGTTAAAGACCCAGAGCAGTTTGTTGCTGTGCAATGCAAAGAAACATCATGGCTGGTTTGCATGGTGAACATACAACACTCGTAGGAAGACACAGTCTGTCACACTGATATAGGAGATATTTGGTTAAAGTTAATAATGAGGATAAACAAGAGGAGATTCTGGCTCTGGCTGATCTATAAGGAAGAAGAAGAACTCTTAAATTGCTTTGGTCATGGTTGAAGAGGCAGACTAGAACATTTGGGGGCTGATGCTAATGATATGTGTTTTAGATC
Source organism: Eubalaena glacialis (assembly GCF_028564815.1). Classification (NCBI taxonomy): domain Eukaryota; kingdom Metazoa; phylum Chordata; class Mammalia; order Artiodactyla; family Balaenidae; genus Eubalaena; species Eubalaena glacialis. The sequence goes on along the minus strand of NC_083716.1, from coordinate 156,831,438 downwards.
TGTATGGGAATATAGAGCAGGGTAACAAGCCCCAGTTTCAAAGATGGGACACATCTAATATCTTAACCTTCTTTGTCTCATGGTTCATGCAAAAGGATGGATGCAATAATGAAATCATTGCAGGGAAGAAAAACAAATTAATAAAAAATCCAAGGACAACCGATAAAAACAGTTTGACCTAATCCCAATCGAAATTGTGTTAACCTTCCTCTTAGCCACTGTATCTTATGATCAGAAAATGCTACCTATTGAAAAAGACATTAGATAATATGTTAGGATGGCTCCTTGGTGAATAAATCTATTAAAACTCATTCTCTAAACTCATCTGCCACATGGTATTTGTTGCTGCACTGGCAATAAGTCCCCAGGGATAGAAGATGAAAACCTCAAGGGGATCTGGAAAAGTCTGGAAACAGAAATAGACCATCCACCTCATGAAGTAACTGACAAAGACTTAGAACAGATGTAGGTACCCCTTCACCATGATGTTGATGAGTAAGGACAGAAAATAGGACCCAAAGCTGATTCTGGGAGACAAATAAGTAAAAGGCACGGGAGAAGTCTGGTTCTGAAGGATAAAGCACAAATTCATCAGTCTAAGCTTAAAGCCTTTCATAGTATGACTCCACTCTGGTTTTCCACACCTATCTTTTACTACTTCCCCCAAACACATCTTTCCAGCCAGAAGTACCAACTTAGCATCACCCAGACATGACTTTTACATCCATGAGACCCCTACCTCCTTTTGGGCAATGCATATTTTGCCCACTCTTAAAGGCTCTTTTCTCTGCAGAATCTTCCCTAACACCACTCATAATTATCTCTTTCCTTCATGAATGTTCAGCATATATTGTTTATGCCTTCCATTTTATATTGACATTGTACTGTGCTTGGGATAAAAACTCAAAATTTTCACCACTGAGCTATAAGATTTTATCTAACTAAACCCTATTTCTCCAATTCATCCTGTGTAAATCTCTGTATGGCCATGCACCAGCTACATTCAGCTTCTTAGGGGTCTTGAACACATTATGTTGCTTTGTACCTCATAACTTTAGCACAAGGCTCTACTTACTTGAGTATCAGAGAGAGAAAAGACTATGGATGGAGAAAGCAGAGAGAAGTTCGTGAGGGCTGCATCTCAGGCAAAGCTGATAGCCACCGTGACTTAGGGATAAAGAAGATGTGGGAGGAGAACCTTTGGGAGCAAGTAAGCAGAGGACGTGGTGGAGAGTCCAGGGTTTCCAGGAGCTAAAGGGAGAAAAGTCATTAAGGTTCTGCCACTTGATAATTGACTTCCTTGATCTTGATGACCAGGCATAGCATTTTGTTTGGAGACAACAGAGGGGAAAGGAAGAGAGAACCATGTTGATAGCAATAGACTTGGCATACGTTTTGTTTCCTAATAATCAGGGTCAGGCTGGTCAAGCTCTCTTCAGCCTCCATCTTCCAGAGTTATTTTATTCCATAGCTAAAGAATGTTCCAAATATGAATAGAAAGCAAATGAATAGTTAAGCAAAGTTAAGAAAAGCCAGAATTAAAACCTGGGTTTTTAATATTTTATTCAGAGACCTAACATCATTCAGCAGATGTTTAACCAGAAACAAGATTAGCATGCACAAATTTGTTAGATCCTTAATCCCCCTCATTTAAAAATTCTTATTCTATCAGTAAACCTTGTTATATAAATGTCTTCTATATTTAACTGCGTGTGTGTGTGTGTGTGTACACCTTGGGCATATTAGGTTCTCAAGTAATATTTGTTGATTTTATGTATAACCATATGCCACCAGGTTTCACCAGCCTGTGGATAAGATTGGCATTTATACTACATTGCATTGGCATTTCAGTACCTTATCATGTCTCTATTGTTTCTGTGAGACCACAGCTCCCTCCACCTTTCCCCTAACCCCATGTGTTTTGGTGGTCTCAGCAGTGCTTCACATGCTTCTTTTTTTTTTTTTTTTTTTTTTTTTGGCTGCGGAGCACGGGCTCTAGGCGCGTGGGCTTCAGTAGTTGTGGCACATGGGCTCAGTAGTTGTGGCTCGTGGGCTGTAGAGCGCAGGCTCAGTAGTCGTGGTGCACGGGCTTAGTTGCTCCACGGCATGTGGGATCTTCCCGGACCAGGGCTCGAACCCGTGTCCCCTGCATTGGCAGGCGGATTCTTAACCACTGCGCCACCAGGAAAGTCCCCACAACAAGCTGCTGGGCACAGCCACTCTCTAGTCAGGTGTGGGCTGTACCTCTTTGGCACCTGCTGTCTTGTTCTCTAGAGTTCTATGGCTTGAGAAAATAACCCAGAGAAATTATGCAAATAACCTGGAGAAAAAGAAGCCTGAGGTGACCTCTACTCAGCTGCATAATCTCAATTTAGCCTCAGTTCATACCCTTGTTATGCATGTATACCAGCAGACTTCAAAGAAATAGAAAAGTTGAATAGAGGACAACATTTTCTTGGAATATCCAAGATTGAGTTATTTGTGAGAATACCTCAAAAATATATCCACCATTGTAGCTCAATTTCAAGCATTTCTAGAAGGTGAAAGCCTTATTTCAAACTCCATTAATAGAACATATGTTCCAGGAAATTGCGTGTAAACCCCAAGGCAACAGAGTCATGGATCCACCCCGTCTCTTTGCTATTGACAGCCATTACTGTTGCAAAAATTATACCATATGTTAATAAAATTTTAAAGCAAAAAAAAAAAATAACTGTAATGGGAAATTAAACATGGTCTCTGACTCTATTATGTCTGATTAAGTGATCTATAAGAATATGGACATTTCTAGCACCTCTGTCAATGAAAAAAGAAAGAGCTTGGTTACGTGCCACACTCTTGCATCATCTTGATTCTGCAGAATGGACTAAATCAATTGAAAGATAAACTCACTGTAGTCAGGCATATGCTGACATGTTGGCCCCTTCACAAAAGCTCATGGACAGATTTCCTCTAGACCCAAACAAACTATGTAAAGAGTCTGTTTTGATTCTTGTTAGCTTTGCACTCTCTCAGCAAGCTGCTAAGAAAATTCAAATATGGCTACTCTTTTGGAAAGAAATGGCATTCCAGGATCTTTCAGGTTTTTTTTAAAATATAAGACAAAGTTATTTTTACAGAACAGTGCTACTCTATGAAGCATTCTTGGGATGGCATACAGTTCTGGCAGTTCAGTTAATTCAGAATTTGGGCTCAATGCGTGGTTTGAAAGACTTAAACTAATGAAAATGATGTACAGATTGACCCTTGATGTCATGGTAACGCTTAGCTCACTCTGTATCTGTTGGTCCCCAAGAATGTGGTCTATGTGATGTAAGTGCCACACTATTCCCAGTAATTAAAAATTTAAAATGCACAGTTAATACATATTTGTTGAATGAAAGAATAAACATAATGTTGGGTATGTGTGTGCTAGAAAATTAAAGGACTAGTATAATCATTTCAACCCCTCCTTGTTCATTTGGAAGCATGTTTACATGTTCCTGCCTCAGCAAAGGGGACTATCTGATAAAACCTTACATGACTACTTTGTGAAACACTTTATTTTATCTCATTCATTCTTACAACCCTGTGAGGTAGGTGTTAGCATCTGCATCAGTAAAATTGGGATAATAAGACATATTAAATGATATTTTTTAAGAGTACATAGTTGGTAAGTGGTAGAACAAAGACTCAAAGACTTGTTTTCTTTTCCAGAATTCCCCAGTGAGGACATTGAGGTTAAGAAAAGTGGAAGATTATATACTTCTGCGTCGCAGTATAAGAGTTGAGTAGTATATTCTGCTCTGATTTAGGCAGGGCATCAGCTATAAATACTTTCCCCATAATGAGTCTGTAAACCAGAAGGCAGCCACTGGGGAAAGGCTTTGCACTGGGCAAAATGACATGAGAATCAAGGCCTGCATTATGTCTGGACCTACTTCATATTACAAGATGTGCAATAAGCCAAGTATCTTTATAGAGAGTACAGAAACATCATTCAGTGTTGTTCTCATTCTGTGGGGGTCTTTTACCTACTAAAGTTATTTCAAAGTGATAATTTTCTAATCCAAAGAGTAAGAAAAATAAACTGTGCAATTATAGTGCTACCTGCTTAGAAAGATCTTGGCTTTCAAACAAATTAATAAAGCTTAAACACCTTCATAATTTTTCCATAAGGATTCCAGTGTAGGAAAATAAGGCAATGAGTGAGAGACTCCAGCTGTGGAATATACAGAGCTCTAAGGACTATAAATTCTTACATCACTGAGTAGAAGAGTAGAAGAAAAAATACACTGCTAGAAAGGAGTGAGGTTTTCTCAAAACCATAGATAATTTCCTTGAGGCTAAGCAATATACCAATTATAGATCACCTGAGTCCTGAGTACCGAACTTTACTCCAGTAGACAGTATTGCCTTCATGATCATCCTGAAAGATGTTATGGTTTGATATTTTGAATATTTTTGGAATGAAAGCTTCTGTTTCTCTCAAAGACTTTTTAATCATACAGATGACTCTCATTATCATCTTCTAATTATACTCATTGATGGAGGTAGGAGGTCCAAAGAACACAATGGATAACCCAAGGCTGTTGAAAATTTAGATGTAACTTATCCTTGGCATCAGAATCTAAATTAATACTTACAATTTGAATCATGGAGCTTATAATATTTTAAGCAAAATAATAAAGTTTTACAAGGAAGACAATCCAGAAGAGTTGGTAATTTTCCCATCATGGCACACTACCCAAAACTGCTTGGAAATAAACTATCCAGAAAATAAATCTCTTTTCTTTATTCCTTCTTATATTAATTCAACAAAGATATACTGGATGTCTACTCTGTGCTATCATCTGTCCTACATACTGAGCCAATCTTATGACAATCACAAGTTTTAAATCCAAGTGGCCAAATATTAGCCCATGATTAAAGCACCTTGATTTGACCCACATCTGTTTTCCTCTCCACTATCTTGTATAGTCTTTTTTCACAGGCTGGATTTAAGGCTAAACATTTTCGTCCAGTGTTCTGTACTTCAAACTCCCTTTCCAGAGATTAAGTCTGCTTGGCTCACTCTCAATTTAAATATGCTTCTTCCAGGAAGACTTTCTTGATGGTACCTTTTAAGGGTTCACATAATTGCCTCTTTACCGGGTATAGCTCCTATTAGATTATCGTGCCCCTTGGGGACAGAGACCAAATCATCTCTATCCTTATGGCCTCGGCAGCTAACATAGTGCCTAAAGATGGTTAGTAAGTATTTGTTAAATAAAAAGAGAAATAACGAATGGACATACTATTTCTAACATACAAGCGGAAAATGTTCCTCTGAATTCCTAATTCAATCAAATAATTTCACCCAGGGAGAAAAGAACAAAGAGAAGAGATATCTGATCCATTGTTAGAAGGACACTTAGACTTCTTTAGTGTTTCTCTATGTGACATCAATCCAGGGAACCTGGAATGTGTAGCATTTTCTGGTTTTATGCCTGCCTTTGAGATGTAGATTATTATACTATTGATCTTTTTCTTAATATTTATGGATTGTATCCCAGGAGTCTAGAAGATATCTTTTCAGTGTTTTAGAATTTCAAAGCAAATTACAGATAGGATTTCTTGGGATGCTGGACTATGAACTTTTTTCAAAATGATTTTTTTCTTGAATAAAATTAATCTTTTGTTCAATAGCCAATCAGAAAAAAATCAAATACTCAAGCAAAAGCTCAATCTTGATTTGAGGGCTTCTTAACCTAGTTTCCTTGGATTCCACCCTGTGCCCTCCCAGAAAAGACATCATTATTAATTTTGTTTTTAAAGGTTTATGCACATGGAGATAGGATAGGGGGAAATGTATTGATATCTGAGAATGACAGGGTGTTTCTCCACTCCCATAAGGGAATTAGGCATTTGAATTCTTTCCCTTCTCTGTGCTCTCAAGAGAAGTCTGTCTTTTTCACCCTTGTGTCTAATCTTAGGATTCAGAACCAAACAAATGTAACAAGAAAGACAAGGCTGAACAGGTTGAAGCAAAGGAAGAAGGCTCGTTGCTAGCTAAGTCAGCTGCTGGTCTCCCCTCTGCTACAGAGAATCCAAGTGAAGGGCCACATGGAGAGGACTGTAAACAATAAACTAGAGAAAGTCTGAGCTGTGTGAGAAGGCTGGGGGTGTGGTATAAGAGGCAGAGAAAGCAGGTGAGGCTGGGTACCAGGAAGGTTTTCTGATGCTCCAAGGGAGATACTGTAGGTATGAGGGAGATGATAGAGGAGGGGAAGTGTTGAAGGGAATTAGAAACTGGCATACTCTAGGGTGACCTATCCATGTGCCTTTTTCTCAGGAGAATGTTTATATCTCTCATCACGTTTTCAAAAGGGCCTAAATCCAAAAAGATTAAGTATTGCTATGGACCAAGTCACATTAAATGTTCTGATCTCAAAGACCTTCTGTTGGGAGCTGCAGCCAGTCTGCAGAAACACTGCAACACGGATGCAGAAATCTTCAGCATACTAAATAAAAGGACCAATTTGTAAAGAATGGTTACGGAAAAAGAAAAACTGTCTTGGATTATTTATGATGTGTGTGACTGAATTGTAGAGTTCACTGAGTTGTATCCATCTCTCTTTGACCTTCCTAAATAGTAGGGCAGTGGGAAAAACTAGAAAATAAGATTATTGAGTGGCTACTATGTTATAGGCCTAAAAGAGTTTATGTAGCAATGAGGCCACATTTACATTTATATCCAAATGATGATGGTTTCCAAACCTCACCTGCATTCCTTAATAAGCTCTCCAATTCTCTCTGGTAGTTTTTCCCTGCAAATTTTCCAAAACCTCCAGGGCTTTAAACATGTGTCTACAAAATGGTTCTCTGTGTTTTCTCACTTGTCTTTCTCCATCCCTGGCAAGTGGGAGCCGAGCTGTCCTCCTGGAGACTGAGCTGCAACACTGAGGATCTTTCCGATAGCCGTGTGGAGATGCCAGAAATTTGAATGGCCCAAACCTGTTAACCTTGGTTGTCTGTCAAAGTCCTCTGTTGTGTTGCTGGTAGGAGCCAAGGCTGCCTCTTCCTAACAGCTCTGTGGAGTGGTGGTTCGCCTCTTGGGTTATCTCCTTGCCATCTTGATGACAAATTTTATAAGAGATCTTCCAACAGTTTGCTGATTCAGCAATGTTTTTACAAAGCAAGGGGCCGTTTTTTACTCCTGCCTTTTTTTAGTATGGAGTGTCCCACGGTAATCCTGCCTGGATTGCAAAGTGCTATATGTTTTTAGTGATACTTCACTTCAGGTCACACACACACACACAAACACACACACACTTTTTTCCAAAGGTGCAACTGATACTCATGGGTGACAGGATTGTGATGGGTTCTTTTAAGCTACATGGTGGTCTCAGAAACTGTACTCCTCTACCTCCCTCATCCTGGAGGGCTATTTTTAATTGATTTGTCCCTATTCCTTTCCCTTTAAGGTGTGCCCCTTCTCAGGTGCCCATTATTCTTTCTCTGCAATCTAATCTCCATCTAGCAGCCACTCCATCGGACATGTATTTCTATATACGTGTGTATCTCCATGCAGTCCTGAGCCATGGTCTTTCTCCTTCAGAGACTCTAACTCTCCTGTGTAAATCAGTGGTTGAAAATCAATACTCAGCAGGATTAGCTAAGGATCCAAGCTACAATGCAAATAATTGTTAGAAAGGGGGTGATCTAATTCCACTGGCCAACAGTACTGGAGCCTCAGACCCCTGATTAAACAATTTTACAAAATAATTCCAAATATGATATCATTTGTACTTTTGCATTAATAAAAATATTAAATGTGTTTTGATTTTTGGCTTTTCAGTCTATTTGACTAATGGTTTTTATACTTTTATCATTTATCTTTATATTTGGGGAATGTATCTTTTTCACAATTTTTATCTAAATTAATTGAAAATGTTCAATACAAAGTTTTTAAAAATTATTTTCTAAATAATTTTTTCTAATAATTTTCAATCAAGGTCCGGATTATTTTTCTCTTTAAATAAATCATTATGTCTGTTTTCAGGATTATAAGAAAAACAAAAGCAAAAATCTTTATTCCCTTTAATACAGCAGTCACAGGGAAAAAATAGAGGAATTTGCAAAACTTACAAAGTGGCCTAATATCTAATATTTTGATAAACTAATACTAGAGACCTCTGTGTCAGAAAAGCTGTCTTAAGAGCATGCAAGTCTTACTCATTTCAGTGAATGCCTGTGGTGAGTTGTCTAGAGTGGGGATTCACTTGGATATTTAAAATACTGCAGAGGTGATAGCAGAGGCAATCGAGGAACTCAGAGGCACTGATATTCAAAGGTCATCACCTAAGAGAGGCCGAAGCTCTTTCAGAGCTCTAGTGAAAGTAGCCTCACCTCTGGGTTTCAGCTTCGCAGAAGAGTAAGGACTCCTATAAACTTTGTGCTTTCATTACTCTGTAAAACAGGGAATTGTGTCTTGATAGGTTATTAAGGAAGAATTTTCTGAGAATAATACCTGTGAATCAGCCATATCTGGTCTTGTGCGGCAGTTTTAAGAGATCCCTGTAGAGGATTATAGAGATGGATGGGACCGCCCCACACCTTTACTCAATGTTGCAGTGTAAGGAAAACAGCGTGGGAAAAACATTTGTGAGGTTGGTCATCAGCCTCTATTTTTATCTGCCCCAGAATTAAGAGCCACAGTTTCACTGGGGAAGATCAGTTTTGGAACCTGCAGGGTCCTTGCACCTGCACTGGTATTTCTGGTCGTGAGACTGGGCACATGGGGTGGGGGAAAATGGAGAGTGAGGAAGCCCCTCACGATCCAGGGAGTTGTGAGGAGCAGATGCTTGCCTTCTAATCTCCTTTCTCTTTCACCCTTTAAGAATCTTCTTCTGACCTTTGGCTTTTTTGTTGTCGCCCTTGTTGTTGTTTTGCTGCTGTTGTTGACTAATTAGATATTGGAAGGAGCAACAGGATAAAAATCATTGATACGATGTGTTATCCTTCCAGGGACATTTGCATTTTAAAAGAGGGTAGGCAAAGGGTGAAAAAAAAATGCTTAACACAAAGCAATATATTAGTAACAGTGGTCTTTCATTCTTCTGTGAGAGGTATTTTAGTCAGCATGACTTTCTAATACCTCACCTACCAAAATGATGCCCTATACTTGCCTTAATAAGACAGTAATCATAACGCACAGATCTACAGAAAAACAAATGTCCTCTAACAATATCATTAAGCTCTGTTTAAAAACATGGTGAATTTCTTTCCTGGAATTGCCATGTATTGACTGTGTGATATTAAATAAGGCACTTAGTGACTCTGAGCCCCAATTTTCTGATATTCAAATGTGATTCATGTTAACCCCATAGAGTTTTTCTGAGGGTCAAATGAAATACTGGTTTACAAAGTTTAACACTGCCAAGCAAGGCTGAGTTGTGAGGAATATGGGCATTTAGCGATGGAAAGGTTGCTATAGGGAGGGAGCCATGAAAATTAACATTCTGGGAACAGCAGGACTGCTGTACTCAACACTGAGTTTATAACTTACAATTCACAAACTGCCACAATGTGGATTAATTATAGAATTCAGTTCTGTGTTCTTATTTTGGGGAGCTGAGTTATGGATTTGTACAGAGTCAATATGACTATGGTAACTTCCCAAGATAGTCTTCACTGGAACATGTTGTCAATGATGCTTAGAAAGTAGCAGGATTAACTCTGGGCCTGTTTCAGTCTCCATCTCTCCAGATCTGAGTAGATTTCAGTCACATTGGGGAGCTTGAGACTGACTGTTCACATATACAGAGAAGATAAGGAAGAGTATGATAAGGTATCGACTGAGCCACCTATGATGACCCCAAGGGGGTCACTGGAAGGCACACAGAGAAGGGGCTCCTCTGTACATTTAAATTGGTACAGACTTCTTGTGCACACGTGAAAGATAGTCTGTATTCCCTTAGTTTCAATGGGATGTTTGGCAGGGCTCTGTCCTGCTCATTTCTCTTCCCCTTTAGACCTTGGATGACTTTTGTTCAAATAGTGCTTTGGGATGCAATTAATTCTTCATCCAACTTATTCCAAATGTTTCTCAGTAGAAACTTTCATTTTACACCTCTCAGGCATCATTTTTGCCATGTATTACACATATCCATTCCAGTGTGTGATAATCATGGTTCTTCTTGCAAGCAACACAAATAAATTCTAGCTAAAGAAGTTATTGGAAGGGTATCAGTGGCAAGGCTATGGAGCCAGGACTGGCAAAGGAGGCAGATACAGGCAGATCTCTTCCACAAAGCTGATCTATTGAAGGATGCCACTGATGGCTCCATGGCCCTTGGAGAATGCATTACCTTGCAGCCACTGGGAGTAATCTCCACCTGATCCCATTCATTTTCGTCACTCCCTAAAGGGCTTCTGACTGTCTGCAGAGGTCATGTGCCACACTTGAGCAGACAGAAGAGGAGATATTGCCTTTACCTCCCACCTATGCTGAGATTACCCTCAAATTTGAGAATCAGCACATGAGGGGTGGTCTTCTTGCAGAGGATTGGCTTTCTTTAGGACGTCTTTTGTCTCAGCTTCTCAGAGCTTGTTCTTCTCCTCAAACCCCACTATTCTTCCCAACCACAATTCCTTCTCTTTTTCTTTTACTCTCTTGGTCTTGACTCCTCTCTCAAGGCTTCTCTCCAACAGTCTTGATCACCTAGATTCTTTCTCTCTTTTCCCAGGCACTGAAAGCTCAGGTTCCTTTATATACTGTTGTAAAGGCAGAGAATCACCTCTCTATCCTATCCCCCAAAGATCACCCTTCATGAGAGGTTCAGAATTTTTTTATTTTCACTAGATGTTTTTATATGTATCATTCAGTTCTTGCCATTACCTCTTACTGCACTGTTATTACCAAATACTTTGGAAAAAGCTTCACTTTGAATATTTTACTGCGTCAAGAATCAATTTTATGCTACCAATGAAAGGAAAATGTTAGTGCAATGTTACATGCTTCTCACCCTCTCCTCCCCTTTTTTTCCCTGGAAATGCCCAGATTCATGAGAGACATATGGGACAAAGTACATACATTATTGTAGTAGTTCTTGAGTTTTGAATAATTAAAAAATTGTCAGTAAATGAGACAATTTTAAAGAGCAGAGGATTTGGAATGAGATAGACTTACCTTTAAAATCTAGCATCACCGCTTCCAAGCTTTGTGTCCAAGCTTTAATCTTGGTAAACCAAGCTTTAATCCCTCAAAATCTCAGTTTCCAGTTCTGTGGGATTATTTGAAGATTTAATGAGAAAGTTAATTAAAACACCTAGAACAAAGCCTAACACATAGTAGGCACTCCATAATAGGATTATCACTAGTAGTTCTGAAGGTGAGATATTTTCCAGAGACCTCTATGAGTTCCCAAATCCTTATAGCAAGAAAGTTTCCACAGACCCCTGTGTTTCTCCAGAATCTAATTTCCATGAAAATGCATGAGTTTTCTATAGATATCTGTAATTAAGTTCTACCTCTCACCAGATAGTTGTTCTATCTCTCACCGGATATCTTTCAAAATAAAATTACTCTGATTAAAATGATAACAAGAAAGCAACAATTCCACATTGAGGTAAAGAGGTGTGGCTGGTCATATAAGGATCACCCAATTAGCCCTATAGACTTTGTGCTTAAAATAAAGTCCTCAGGCAAATTCCAAATTATTTTACATCATGTTACATTACATTATTTATATTTTACAAGGTAGTTTACCTTACATTAATTATTTTACATTACCTTTGGTTTGTAATAAATTGGCAAAATCATGTCACTGTAATGAGTCCCATGAGGACAGTCTGCCCTGAGTATAGAACATGCATATGATAACTTTAGACGCTCTAACTCACAGATACATAGGACAGTCAACCTGTCATTTTAGGCTTCATTTAAATTCTAGACTGTTTACCTCTAAATTCATTTGGATATTTCTAAATGAAACTAAATATTTCAAAACATTATGGCAAAGAATAAGCTATTCTGATGAGATTTCTTCTTTACCAACAAGGTGACTGAGTGTGGGCTTTCTCAGTAATTCTGAAATGAGAAAATTAAAGTCCCGTCAAATCAAGCAAAATACATTCTGAGGCTCACCTCAGATCTCATTTGAGACTTTTGCCCACAAAATTTGACTTTTTCATTAAGTTCATCTATGTTACTTTATATTCCCAGGAGTTGCCGATCTACTAACACAATTTGCTCTTGAAGACAAAATTCCTCTTTCCTGAACACTTTTAGGAATAAATGATACTAAAAATGAACTGGGGGCAAATGGGGTGATTGATGAAGATAGCCGTTGAGTGCTGCAGAGCATGTAGGAGTAGTTTCATTTGCTTTGTTTATCCATCAACTGACCAATCGCTCAAACATGATTTATTGCTTACTTATTCTAGGTGACCCAGTGCTTGTTCCAATAAGGTAGTCGTCTACAGAAGTTTTGTTCATGCACTTCTATCAGTGAAAATCCTATTTATTTATAAATTATGCACAGATATTACTATACTAATCTTCTATGTACATTGTTCAGAGTTTGCAAGAGTAGATAATAAAAAGGAAGAAATAAAAATAGATACAAATGGCAGCCTTAATACTTCCTTCCATATCTGGTCCCAGCTGCACACCCAGTGTTGTGCTTGCACTCCCTTTTGAAGACCATTGGTCTAAAGGTATTCGATAACTCTCAACATGTAAAAAAGGTGGAGTTTTGGCCAATGGCCAGCTTTTCTAAGGGAGGTTATAATCTTCATCTGTGAAGAGTATAAACCACATCTGTGAAAGCTGGAAGTTAAGCCAGTTTTCCATCCCCAGACTCTCACCCTGTGTTAATACACTGGCTCCACAACATACTGAGTGTGAAAGGTAATTTGGAGAGGAGAGGAGTTTGGGATAAACATGGACATGGGAACGGCAGTCTTAGGGGAAGTTTGACAACTTTAGAACTCCATTCCAAACATATAAATGGCCATTCTAATTCACTTGCATGAAGGTAGGATTTGGACAACAAGAGCACATGAGGTCGGAGTCTAGCATAATTTTTAAAGTCTCCAGTGTGATATGGAGAAAGGAGGATGGAAGTACAAGCAAGAAGTTGAGAAAGGGCTATGGCAGAAAACAGGTCTCAAATGCATGTCTGGAGAGGAAGACAGGGCTCCCCTCAATTCCAGGTGCTAAAGTATCAGACAGAGGTGGCAACAAGATGCGCCAGGTTCCCACATAGCCCCAGTCAGAAAAGAGACAGAATGCCAGAGTCCCTTCTTACTCTGTCTAAGCTCTACTGCCCCCAGTTCACCATCTGTGTGTTTTATTAAGATGCCATAGCTATTTTTGCTTCCAACAAGAGTAGAAACTGATCTACAAAGCTCCTGACCGTTCCTTATATCCTTCCTGGAACAACATTTCTGGATTTGGGGTTGGGGTTTGAGGGAGCTGTATATGACCAGATAATGTTTACTGAGAAAAGTTTTCAAGAAATTTGGACAAGAGGAGGGAACTGACACTGAGCTCTGGAGACTGACCAGCATCTTCCTCACAAGGAGAAAAGAACTTAGAAAAGTAGTACTTTCATTTTGTCTGTCTTAGTCTTTTGTTGCCTGTTTCCAGTTTCTGATATACATTTGCACCTCTGTTTTCTGATCCACATGACTACTCCATTTTGATAAACTCATTGGTCATTGGAGACTGCTTTACTCCATTCATTCCCCCAAACAGACTTCCTGTATCCATTTGACCAAATCCTAAAATTAAAAGTTGTCCAAAGTGATGTTAATTCTCCATTGACAGTTGAACATGATATCAACTGGTAGAGTCACCTGTGAATTAAATGATGGAAATATATCGTACAACTACCCCTTTTTGTAGTTCTGTCTCTTAGGGAGACAGAATAACCATAGCTAATGGATTAATCACATTAGACATAGAAAGTTGGTTTTACCTGGAAAAAGAGATATAAAATTAGATTTGACACATAATTAAACTGTTTAACAAACACCAAGGTGTGAGTGGCAAAATGACACAATGAGAAGACCATAGGAGAGAAAGTCAGGAGACCCAAGTTCCAGATCTTATTCTTTATTAAGCTATAAAATGTTTAGTCTATCTATAACTCAGTTTTCTTATCTGTAAAATTAGACATATGAACTAGAGTACCAGCAATTCCTTCAAGCATTAATATCCTAGATTCTGTATTATAATGGTGTGGCTTATATGGTCTTGATATAAAATATTGTCATTCGCAATTTTCCGGGGGGGGAGAGGGTGGAATAAATGAACTGTGCCCCAGCTGAAAATCAGTATTTACAAAAATAGAAAAACCTTAAGACAAGCTCCAATAGCTCCCTACCGCCCCACCCCTGGAATAAGAACAGCTTTCTTTTCCTTGCACTGGGCCTGCTGAACCCCCAGCTCTATGGTAAGGGTAATTAGAAGAAGATATGTTTGCAGGAGAGTGCTGGGAAACATCCAGAATGTGTGTGTTCCAAAGGAAAACAGAAACTCATGCAAATTAACAAGACTGTTGACTTTGAAAATAGCATATTATTAATTCAGAGAATATGTACTTAGCTTATAATAACTTAATCATTTCAGAAAAGGGGAGGATGGTGCTAAAATATGTCATTATTTCTGAAAGTATGTTTTCAGAAATACTCACAAGAAGGACGAGTTGAAACGAGTCTACCTGTTCGTTTTGGCCCAGAGGGCTATTTGGATAAATTCTGAATTCAACAGGTTCTTACATGTCACCTGAAGAACATTTGTTGTTCGGGTAGATTTAAAATAACTTCCAAAAGGCCACAGTTTGAGCATTTTTACTTTTTTCTTTCTAGTTAAAGTCAGTTGCTAAAATTCTCTTTTACTCCTTTCTCCTGTCCTTTGGTTTTAGACCACACTTCAAATGGTTCTTGGCTCAGTAAAAAAACCATTGAATGTTTGGCTTATTCGCAAACATATGAGCCCCAGGTTGGAAATAACTCCCTTGTTTAGAAAAGTAGATGCTCTTGTTTCTAAATGATCTCTTCACTGAGAGAACGGAATGTAAAGAATGACTCTTTCTCCTACTCTAGTAAGTTATATGGAAATTAAACCCTGAATTCAGCATTTTTTGCATATGATTTTCAAAGAATGACATATAACATTTTAAGGGCAGCAAAAAGTTTAACCTTTAGAACAAATAAAACAACATGAGCAATAAGCATGTAATTTCAGAAGGGAACACATTGCTTCTGGCAGCACTGCTAACAGTTGGCTACTGTAGATTGTGAAATTCTTTCAGTAATACGGTTTCTATATATGCTGGGTCTATTATAGGTAAAGGCTATAATCTGGAAACTCTGGACATTTTCTGGTAATTTTTCACTATTATCCACATTTTTAGGGGACTAGGTAAAAAATATTTTTAAATAGATATATTGATCTTTTACATGTAATCAAGCAGCCTTTAGAATTTATTAACATATTTGGGATGGCCCAAGTGGAAATGGGTAATTTCTTAGAAAAGGCAAGTTGAAAAAGGCAATTTCTTAAGTCATTCACCTGAAAGGAGGACCTAGAATGTGGCAGAGGAGGGCAATTATAGAAGCCACAGCTTAACATAATTTTGGAGACTCTAAGCAGCCTCTTCAGAGAATATATAGGTGGAATCCACATTTGGTGAATTCTTTTTCACAATTTGAGTACACAGAGCAAGGATACAATTTGTTGACTTTTTATATTATAGTAAAAAACAACAACAACAGAAAAACACTTCTTATTTGACCTATAGTGGAAACAAATCTATGTTATTATAAAGTTCTTTAAAGATTACTAGTTAATAAGTGGAATATTATTACATGGCAGTTATAATAGGCTAAGGAGCATTTACATTCTTTACATATATTAAGACATCTCATACATCAGTAAGATAAATATTGGGATGACTTGCCCAAGTTCACACAGCTGGGAGTGGTACATTTGGATCTGAGCTCAGGCCATTTAGCTCCAGGTCTCAGCACTTATCACAGCCTCTCTGAAGTCACAGAACCTAAAGATCATGTTAAAAGTCAAGCTGTCCAGCCCTCTAATTTTATAGATAAGGAAACTGAGAGATGAAAGAATGTCCTCATACCACAGCGAGTTGCAGCAGAGCCAGAAACAAAACCCTGATTTCATTAGTCCCACTTGAGAACTCTCAACTCTGTTTTTTTGGTAGAAAAGCAAAGCACTTAATAATGCCTTTAAACATTCATAATTAGATCATTCTGTCTCTACTTTGGTCTAAACACAGTTAGTCAGTTGAAGAAAAGCTAACTAGAATTGTCATTGCCCACTTAGAGGGAGATGAGGTATATGCCATTAGCCAAATGACCCAGGAGCAGCTGGAAGCTCAGTCAGGAGAGAGCTTGCAATACATTGCAAGCAAAGCACTGCTTTCCTCAAAATTCATTTTCCCTGCAGACCACATTTCCTATAAGAAGTATACCTTCGAGTATTTGTTTTAGAGAAAGAGCACAACTTCATTTCATCCTTCCTCCCTCTGTCTCTGTGTTTCTTTGGGAAAATGAAAAGGATTGTATTATTGAGCTCCTGGAATAGCTCCTTCCTCTTCCCCTCATGGTATTGTCTTCGCCTGTTTTCCTTGCCTGAAAAGGAAAGGTGCAACGAGGAATTAAAACTTCTCTGCTTCTATGAAGGCCTCGAAACTGTAGAATGTTGAAACTAGTGGCTGAAATTGAAATACTCTTAAAACAGCACTCTTCACACTTCTGGATTCTTCACTGTGATCGGAGGGGAAGCTAATGTTCGAAGTCCCAGTTCATTTCCAGGAAACGCACAAGATTTTTAAGGAAAACTTAAAAGCTTCGTGAGTAATTTGCAATCACCACAACTATTAGAGGCTGTTCATTAGAGGCTGTAGAATAGATGGACCAGGATTTGGTATTATGTGCACCCCACTTCTTCTATTAGGTGCTCACCCTTTTTCCTCCCACCCAAGGGAACATATTGAAATGCAAATGATAGAGAGCCACGTTATTATAGGGATTACCTTGAATGTGTTTTGCTTTTTTTTTTAGAAAGTAAACATTGACATATCTTAGTACTCTCTCAACTTTCCATTTTAATGCATCTCACAACCACTGGACATCCCATTTGTGCCCCAAACTACAGTTTCATTAAATGAAAAAAGGATGTATAGAGCAGGGTCAAGCACATACTTATTCATTTATTCAACCACATATATGGAGCCCCTGCTGTGTGTTAAGTTCTATGTTGGGGATTGTGAGATACTAAGGTGAGCAAGGAAAGATCCTAAGTCTCAAAGTTCACATTCGAGTGAGGGAGGTAAAGAAATCGGCAGATAATTATGGTGTGACAGAGTAAGAATGGCAGAGGTATGTAGAAGGCTTATGGGATCACTCAAGACATTTGTCTTCTCTAGAACTTGGGGAATGCTTGCAAAGCCGTCTTGACTTTTCGGAGGAAGCCATGGCTCTCAAGCCATAAAGGATGGGTAATAAGTGGTCAGGTATAGTGGATGCTGTGGTGAACCATGTACATTCCCTTCAGGTCTGGGGCACTCTTTCAGTGCTGGGAATGTTGAAAGGAATTGCCTTCATCGGAAGACAGTTGCCTGGGTCAAGGTCACGCCCTCTCATGGAAACACTGGCATCCCATGACTTGTTAATGGGGGATAATTAAAAGCCCAGCCGTCTTGCCTCAAGGCAAGAAAGTGCTAAAGGTCCAGCCTAGCTCCAGAGCTCCCCCTGCAATCCTCTGAGGCTTTTATTATGCAGTTCTAGTTCTCTCTGCCCAATCCTACTGTCTTAACTTCCCTGCAGGGGCACTTCCCAATAAACTTCCTCCTCACAACTCAGAATCTGTTTTCAGACAAGATGACTGAAGATAATAAATGTAGAAGCAAGCAGAAGAAAGACATTTCTGGCAAAAAGAACAGATTAAGCAAAAGAAGAGTGTCCTGACCTTGTTAAATGAACATTTGTTAAGTAGAGGCTGAGCCACCGTTGGATGAGAGAGCCCAAGGAACTGAAACAGAGAAGATGATTACTCACAGGTCCATGCTATGCCTCAGGGGCCACATGGGGAGGTCAAGGTAAGATGCAGGCAGGGAGAGCAGCAGGACGGGGGCACATGCCTTTATTAAGGTCCGTGGTTGGAGTGCTTTGCGGCTCCCAGGCTAAGGCCAGACTGGTCAATTCAAACCAAAGAGCAGCGGTTTTAGTAAGCTCTGAGTATAAGCGGAAGGCCCTGGGAAGTTGCGGAGACTGTTTCCCACAAGGGAAGTCTTACTAGGGACTTACATTTACTTGTGATTCTGCGCTTGTGTAAAAGGCTCATGTCAGCTTAGGGCCCCCCACGGGCCACTTGACCAAACAACTGGACGCCAGGCAGCAATTGCATGGAACAGCTTAGGCAAACTCTTACACAGAGAGACAAGAAACAGCATGGTACGCGTGAGCACCTCAAAGGTCTCTTGTGTTCTGGAGCTTAAACAGAAGATGCAGCTGTATGATGAGGTGGATTTTTCTGAGAAGATATTTTAAAGGAGCTCCAAAGTACCACTTCTAAATAAAGGCTGGGTGCAATTTCACTATTTCATGGAATGCTGCCAGGCCTCATTTTATAGCATTTTATTTGGATTGATAGAATGTGATGTGACCGAGGTGGCCTCCACAAAGTAGATTCATTCATAAGCAAACTGTCTCTAAAGTAGGTTTTATAAACTGGACAAATCATACTCCACAAAGCCTCTTCTTGGTTCTCACCATTATAATGCTTTTGAGATTCCAATTTAAGTAGCTAATATCATACATATGCAAATCATGTTAGATATTTGGCATACCTGAGGGGAAATGAATACTTGAAATACTAATTTTGGTATAACTGTGGTCACTAGCAGATAATATTGCTGAGTTTTTAGGTGCCTGGAGTTCTCCTGGAATCCTCCTAACTAGCTTGTTTTTGCCACCTGTTTTCTGTATCAAATTTGATGTTCTGTGCAAAAGACATGGGCTATTTCTGGTAGGAATGAAGTGACATAAATATTTTACAAAAATAGCATGTAAACTTCATATCTTGTCATCTATATCATCAATTACATTGTCATCAAACACACCCACTTTACAAGAGGAAGAATTCACAAGGGTAAAAATGGAGCTGGTCCTCCTAGCACAGAAAGTCCAGAAATACAGTTAGGTCAAGGCTTCACAAATACATTGTTGCCTGGTTAAATGTCATTCTATCTTCGGCCTTTGCTCTTAAATATCAAGGTTCCTCAGAAACCCTGCAGGAATGAGAACACTGTGCAGTTTCAATTACTTTCAGATTCCCTATTTCCAACCTGCAAATGCCTTTTGGATGATGTCTCTGACCCTTGGCTGGATGCTTCTATCTATGAGTTGACATGAATAAACAGGATACCATAATGGAGAACTAGACATTTAACTTATCTCTGTCTCAGTTTCCTCAGTTGCAAAAGCAGAAAATAGTATTTGATGTGTGTGATAATACATGTGAACCTGCTTGGAAAGGACGTGAGGTAGTCCACGAATGTCAGTGGTTCTATTCTGTGTTCAGTTAAATTGTCCCTGGTGTCCTCAAGTTACCTATGGCACAGTGCTCCTTGAGCCTGCCTCAGCAGAGCTGAAGATGTGAAGTGAGGGGGAAAGATTTTTCTGTTTGTTTCTTAGCAAAGCCGTAAATGTGTTACTGTAGTCTTTTGATGGACCTTGATGTTGAATTCAGAGTTCATTCCCCCTACTTTTGCCTGTTGCCGGGCTGTGATAATTTGTCGAGACTTTTGGGTCCTGCTGCGTCATGTAAGAAAATCAACTCCTTCGACATTAGTGCAAACAAAGACAAGAAAATGGAGGCTCTTTTCTATTTTGAGAAAACAAGTGTCACTTGAATTCAAGGTAGTGCTGTGGATATAAGAAGAGAAGTCTTCAGATGAAAGCATTCACTCAGAAAGACAGTGTCCTATTTCTGTTTAAAGCACCTCAGGTGACTTACCTGTCAAAATGATAAAGTTATTTATTGCCTTCTAAGGGCACATATTTGAGTAAATCCAAATTGTTCCTTCAACTACTCATATTACAGCTGTAGTTTTGTCGGTGATATTAAATTGACCCAGAGGCTTTATTTTCACAGTGGAATACTTATTTGAGCTTTTAAAAGATGCATTTTTATTCTTGACTGAGGAACATTCTGGAAGGTGTTAACACTTTTTATTTCCAAAGTGCCATCCGGCCATTATCCTGCCCTCATACTATCTATACAGATAGGCTTGATATTCTTGTCAGCAGCATCAAATTTATAGCCAAAGGACCACAAGGAGTTCAGTAATTTTTTAAAGGCAAGAGAATATAGTTTCAGAGTATTCTATCAGTCCTACATTTAGCCCAATCCTCCATGGTGGCTTCTGCCTTTTTCATGAAGAAACATCTGCCTGTTGGCTTCAGAGACATTTCAGGGCCTCCTTTCTTTGGGCAGCCTCATGACCTAGTTTCAAATAAGCATATTGCTATCACTGGTTGGGAGAGACTCTTTATTCAATAGTTGGCCCTCCATTTACTCTGAAATCATTTGAAATTTAGCCTTTTTTGATGTTAGGTGAGAAATTTTGCATAATTAATACATTTAAGAACCATTTAGAGAGGACTTCAGGCATAGTTGTGAAATGGAAATTATCACCAATCTAGACAGCAATTATAAATACTTAAAATATGTCCTAGGAAAAATAGAGGGGTGGAAAGGTGTATGAAAGCCTGTGTTTTGGTGAGTCCCATAAAAAGACACCGTGCTTTGGGTTTTGTTAGTTTTGTCAGGGAATTTACACTGTTCTGGGCACTTTACAAAACGCTTTATATAAATCGATTATATCATTTGTTCTTCACCACTCCTTGATATTTGGATTGTTTTTAAGATATGCACACTAGGACTTAGAGAGGTTATGCAACAGTAAGGTTAGGCTTTGCACTTGGACATACTTTGATTTGAATTCTAGATCTGTGCTCCTAATCTATGGACAAAACCGCCTCTAGACTCAGCAGGGAGAAAGAGAAAGGAAGAAAAAGAAAGCTAATTCCTCTCCAGGGCGGGATAGTAAAAGACGAATATTCTAAGTCTATCTAACGCAAACCTGTTGTATTACTAGTTCCCAAAGAAAAGGTTGGGTACTAGAGAAAGGGTTAGAGTTAAACCAGATTCAAAATCTGTCCCATGCCGATAATCAGGAGGATTTATTTTGTGAGTGTGGCTGGATATGACCGAGTGTGGGCTGTGCCCTTAAATTCAGTCCCTGGTTCACATGTACAGGTAAACTACATGCTCCGTTCCTGTAGGGCTATCACATGATTCCCTGGGCACGCAGGTTGAGAGACTTCAAGATGGGAGTTGTGTGTGTGCATCTAGAGGCTTCATTTAGAGCTCTGTTGATCAGCAGCTTAGATGGGGCCCCACTGGCTCCTGACACTTGAAACAATAATGACTTGGTTCCTCCTCTAGATCCCACCCCATGGAGCAATCTTTTTAGATATTTGTTTCTCTCTTTCTAGATGTTTCTCTCTTGGTACCTAAACCTGCCACAGAATTCAGCTTTGGCCGATGCTGCCCTGACTGCTTTCAGTTCTCGGCTGCTGGAGTGACACCTGTCTCCATCGGTTCCCTCTCCGTGGCCGTGTTTGGCTTTGCCCTCACTCTGTGTACTCCCTGGCTGACCGTATCACTACCTCCCCTTTCCAGTCTAAAGGCCTCTGGAGTATTTTTGGAATATTTTTGTTTTTTTGTTTTTCAGGAACAGCTCCTTGCTGCCCCCTTCTGGCTCAAATTATAATTGACCCTTCGGTTTGCAGACCAAGGGGTGGGAGTCACGCACGCATGCCCAGGCATTTGATAACTCCGTGCCAATCCCATATTCTTGCTACTTACAGGGAAGGCGAGATAATTCTCTCTTCTCTCTCTCTCCTACAACTCTCTCCAATTATTTTTTTTTTCTTGTTTTATTCTAATATTCTTTCACTAAGAAGTGTTTTTTTCTGGGATTTATCAAATCACTAAAACTGGTTATGTACGCTTTTATCTTGATTCATAACAATGAGAACTGTATTTTCCCTTTTATTTTAAACATAAAATCTCTTTTCCTTATTAAGACAGTATGCATGCTCAATATTGAAAATGTGCAGAAAGCTGAAAGGCATAGAGAGAGCAAACATCACTTGTATTTCAACTACAACAGATAGCAGCCATTAACATTATGGTGTATCCTGTACATGTTATTTATGTGGTTCTGTATGCGTGGTTCTGTAGCCTGCCCTTCCTCATAGTGAGATGACATTAGCTATTTTTGTCCTTTTAAATACTGACAGCCTCCTTTTGGAGGCGATCATACTCACAACTTTGTTGGGATCTCAAATCATCATAAGATTATAAGCATCTGCAAGATGGATTTTGGATATATGAGCAGCCACTTCTTCTGTATTCTCCCCACACTGTAGAATGCTGGGCTCTTTATGCAGCGATGCTCAATAAATGTGGTTGACTTGCTGTTCTGAGTTCATGACGTGCTTTCCAAAATGGCAATAAAAATGGTAATGAAATGTTAAGTTATTCTCAGCTACTGAATTCCTAGTACCAGGACATCATAAATTGTCTTTGTGAGGATCAAAACTATTTGACCATAAATTTCAGCTAAGTCACAATAACCTCTGAATTTCTTTCCAGCCCTTTTTATCCCATATGTTTCCAAAGTATCTGCATCATGACTGAATTACCTTGCCACCAATTAGAACATAAGAGAAAAATACGATATATGTTAAGGTGGTTTTGACAAGTAACCAAATTTAGAAGAAGAATTCTATTATAAAGGGCATGTAGGGGAGCATTTCACCCCAAAGACCCTTACTGTCAATAATTCAGCTGTCCATCTTCCCGCCTCTCTGGCCATAGTGAGGTCAATTCATACACACACTTTTCGGTGAGCTAGAAAGCAACAAATAGGCTCAAAGTCAAGGCACCAAGGCAGCATCTCTCAAAATCACCAGCCCTGATGCTATACTATTGCTTGCTAATGCTTCTATCTTATAGAAGCTGGTGAGGTTAGGCGTCTCCGGTGGAATAATATCCCAAGCCTGAAGGAGAATCTGTGGACAGGTCTGTTTTCAGCCATGCAAGGGTCAGCCTTGAGGTGGGGTGGATCCCTCTACTCCCCTTCTCTCTTAATGGTTAAAAATAAGGAAAATGTTACAAAATTGACTAGATTGAAGAAAACACTTAACTTACATGAACTTGTTCACATTTAACGAAGAAGAGTAGGGAACATAAACATGCTTTTTTTCCAACTAATAAACTTTATGTTTTAGAGCAGTTTTAGCTTCACAGCAAAAATGAGCTGAAAGTACAGAGAGTCCCCAAATGTTCCTGCCCTCCCACATGCACAGCCTGCCCCACTGTTAACATGCCACATGAGAGCAGTGCATTGTTACAGTGGAAGAACACATGGTTGTCACCCAAAGTCCTTGGTTTATATTACGGTTCACTCTAGGTGTTGTATATCGTATGAAGCTGGACAAATTTATGATGAAATGTACCCACTATTTTAGTATTGTAGAGAATAGATTGTCCTAGAAATCCTCCGTGGTCCACATAGTCATCCCTCCTTCTTCCCCAACCCTTGTCAAGCACTAATCTGTTTAGTGTCTCCACAGTTTTTCCTATTCCAGAATGTTGGAATCATACAGTATGTAGCCTTTTCAGATTGGCTTCCTTCACTGAGTAATAAGCATTTAAGTTTCCTTCATGTCTGTTCATGACTTGATAGCTCATTAATTTTTAGTGCTAAATAATATTCCATTGCCTGGATGTACCACAGTTTATCGATTCATCTACTGAAGGACATGTTTCCTGGTTGTTTCTAAGTTTTGGCAATTATAAACAAAGTTTCTCTAAGTCTCTGTGTGCAGGTTTTTGTGTGGACATAAGTTTTCAACTCTTTGGGGTAAACCAAGGAGTGTGATTGCTGATTGTGTGGTAAGAGTATATCTATTTTTATCTTCCCAAGTGGCTGTGCAATTTTGCATTCTCACCAGCGGTGAATGAGAGTTCCTGTTGCTGTATGTCCTTGCCAGCATTTGATGCTGTCAGTACTTTGGATTTTGGCCCTTCTAATAGGTGTGGAGTAGTATCTCACTGTTAATTTGCTAATGACATATGATGTTGAACATATTTTCATGTGCTTACTTGCGATCTGTAGACCTCCTTTGATGAGGTGTCTGTTGAGGTATTTTGCTCATTTTTAATTGGGTTGTTTGGTTTCTTATTGTTGACTTTTAAGAGTTCTTTATATATTCTGGATAATAGTTCTTTACGAGATGTATTCTTTGCAAATCTTTTCTCCCAGGTTGTGGCTTGTCTTCTCATTCTCCTGAAGAACATGCCTTGTAAAAATAGCTTTCTTTCCACTTTTTGCCCTATGGGTGACCAGTGCAGAGTTCTTCTTAACATATTTAGAAAATAATTGTTTAACCAGAGAAATTGAATAAATTATGTTTGCCTGACTATTCTTGGTTTCAATTTACAAAACTTAAAATGCCCTATGATCCATGAATGCTCAAGAGCTAGCTCTTCTATAAATGTTAAGTGGTTGGGGCAGGGGGGCTTCAAGATGGCGGAGGAGTAAGACGTGAAGATCACCTTCCTCCCCACAAATATATCAAAAATACATCTACATGTGGAACAACTCCTACAGAACGCCTACTGAACGCTGGCAGAAGACCTCAGACTTCCCAAAAGGCAAGAAACTCCTCACGTACCTGGGTAGGGCAAAAGAAAAAAGAAAAAACAGAGACAAAAGAATAAGGATGGGACCTGAACCTCTGGGAGGGAGCTGTGAAGGAGGAAAAGTTTCCACACACTGGGAAGCCCCTTCACTGGCGGAGATGGGGGGTGGCGGGGGGGAAGCTTTGGAGCCACGGAGGAGAGCACAGCAACAGGGGTGCAGAGGGCAAAGCGGAGAGATTTCCGCACAGACGTTCACTGCTGACCAGCCCTCACCAGCCTGAGATGCTTGTCTGCTCAACTGCCGGGGCAGGTGGGGGCTGGGAGCTGAGGGTCAGGCTTTGGAGTTCAGACCCCAGGGAGAGGACTGGGGTTGGCTGCGCGAACACAGCCTGAAGGGGGCTAGTGTGCCACAGCTAGCCAGGAGGTGTCCGGGATAAAGTCTGGACCTGCCTAAGAGGGAAGAGACCATTGTTTCTGGCTGCACGAGAAAAGGGGATTCCTTCCCGGTCTGTCCACAGAAGGCAATGCACCGCCTAAACGAGCTCCAGAGACAGGCACAAGCCGCGGCTCACAGCTCAGACACCAGAGATGGGCATGAAACGCCAATGCTGCTGCTGCAGCCACCAAGAATCCTATGTGCAAACACAGGTCACTATCCACATGCCCCTGGGAGCCTGTGCAGCCTGCCACTGCCAGGGTCCCATGATCCAGAGACAACTTCCCTGGGAGAACACATGGTGCACCTCAGGCTGTTGCAACATCATGCCGGCCTCTGCCACTGCAGGCTTACCCCACATTCCGTACCCCTCCCTCCCCCTGGCCTGAGTGAGCCAGAGCCCCTTAATCAGCCTCTGCTTTAACCCCGTACAGTCTGGGTGGGAACAGAAGCCTGAGGGCAACCTACACACAGAGGTGGGGACAAAACCAAAGGTGAACCCCAGGAGCTGTGTGAACAAACAAGAGAAAGGGAAATTTCTCAATGCAACCTCAGGAGCAGCGGGTTAAATCCCCACAATCAACTTGAGGTACCCTGCATCTGTGGAATACCTGAATATACAATGAATCATCCCAAAATTCAGGCAGTGGACTTTGGGAGCAACTGTAGTCTTGGGGTTTGCTGTCTGTGACTGACTTGTTTCTGATTTTTATGTTTATTGTAGATTAGTTCCTAGCGCTTCTTATCACTGGTGGATTTGCTTATTGGTTTGGTTGCTGTCTTCTTTTTTTTTAATTACTTTTTTATTTTAATAACTTTTTAATTTTAGTTATTTTATTTTCTTTCTTTCTTTATTTTTCTTTCTTCTTTTCTCCCTTTTCTTCTGAGCCATGTGGATGACAGGGTCTTGGTGCTCTGTCCTGGTGTCAGGCCTGAGCCTCTGAGGTGGGAGAGCCAAGTTCAGGACATTGGACCACCAGAGGCCTCCCAACCCCATGTAATATCAGTCGGCAAGAGCTCTCCCAGAGATCTCTGTCTTAACACTAAGACCCAGCTCCACCCAATGGCCAGAAAGCTCCACTGCTGGACACCTCATGCCAAACAACTAGCAAGACAGGAACACAACCCCACCTATTAGCAGAGAGGCTGCCTAAAATCATACTAAGTTCACAGACAGCCCAAAACACACCACCAGATGCAGCTCTGCCCACCAGACAGACAAGATCCAGCCCCACCCACCAGAAAACAGGCACCAGTCCCCTCCACCAGAAACCCTACAGAGCCACTGAACCAACCTTACCCACTGGGGGCAGACACCAAAAACAACGGGAACTGTGGACCTAGAGCATGCGTAAAGGAGACTCCAAACACAGTAAGTTAAGCAAAATGGGAAGACAGAGAAATAGGCAGCAGAAGCAAGGTAAAAACCCACCAGACCAGACAATTGAAGAGGAAATAGGCAGTCTACCTGAAAAAGAATTCAGAGTAATGGTAGTAAAGATGATCCAAAATCTTGGAAATAGAATGGAGAAAATACAAGAAACGTTTAACAAGGACTTAGAAGAACTAAAGAGTAAACAAACAAATATGAACAACATAATAAATGAAATTAAAAATTCTCTAGAAGGAATCAAAGCCTAATAACTGAGGCAGAAGAATGGATAAGTGACTTGGAAGATAAAATGGTGGAGATAACTACCGCAGAGCAGAATAAAGAAAAAAGAATGAAAAGAATTGAGGACAGTCTCAGAGACCTCTGGGACAACATTAAATGCACCAACATTCAAATTATAGGGGTCCCAGAAGAAGAAGAGAAAAAGAAAGCTTCTGAGAAAATATATGAAGAGATTATAGTTGAAAACTTCCCTAACATGGGAAAGGAACTAGTCAATCAAGTCCAGGAAGCACAGAGAGTCCCATACAGGAGAAACCCAAGGAGATACACACCAAGACACATATTAATCAAACTATCAAAAATGAAATACAAAGAAAAAATATTAAAAGCAGAAAGGGATAAGCAACAATTAGCATACAAGGGAATTCCCATAAGGTGAACAGCTGATCTTTCAGCAGAAACTCTGCAAGCCAGAAGGGAGTGGCAGGACATATTTAAAGTGATGGAAGGGAAAAACCTACAACCAAGATTACTCTACCCAGCAAGGATCTCATTCAGATTTGACAGAGAAACTAAAACCTTTACAGACAAGCAAAAGTTAACAGAATTCAGCACCACCAAACCACCTTTACAACAAATGCTAAAGGAACTTTTCTAAGTGGGAAACAGAAGAGAAGGAAAAGACCTACAAAAACAAACCCAAAACAATTAAGAAAATGGTAATAGGAACATACATATAGATAACTACCTTAGATGTAAATGGATTAAATGCTCCAACCAAAAGACATAGACTGGCTGAATGGATGCAAAAACAAGACCCGTATCTATGCTGTCTACAAGAGACCCACTTCAGACCTAAGGACACATACAGACTGAAAGTGCGGGGATGGAAAAAGATATTCCATGCAAATGGAAATCAAAAGAAACCTGGAGTAGCAATTCTTATATCAGACAAAATAGACTTTAAAATAAAGACTATTGCAAGAGACAAAAAGGACACTACATAATGATCAAGGGATCAATCCAAGAAGATAACAATTGTAAATATTTATGCACCCAACATAGGAGCACCTCAGTACATAAGGCAAATGCTAACAGCCATAAAAGGGGAAATCGACAGTAACACAATCATAGTAGGGGACTTTAACACCCCACTTTCACCAATGGACAGATCATCCAAAATGAAAATAAATAAGGATACACAGCTTTAAATGATACATTAAACAAGATGGACTTAATTGATATTTATAGGACATTCCACCCAAAAACAACAGAATACACTTTCTTCTGAAGTGCTCATGGAACACTCTCCAGGGTAGATCATCTTGAGTCACAAATCAAGCCTTGATAAACTTAAGAAAATTGAAATCTTATCAAGTATCTTTTCCGACCACAACACTATGAGACTAGACATCAATTACAGGAAAAAAACTGTAAAAAATACAAACACATGGAGGCTAAACAATACAGTACTAAATAACCAAGAGATCACTGAAGAAATCAAAGAGGAAATTAAAAAATACCTAGAAACAATGACAATGAAAACACTGTGACCCAAAACCTATGGGATGCAGCAAAAGCAGTTCTAAGAGGGAAGTTTATAGCAATACAATCCTACCTCAAGAAACAAGAAAAATATCAAATAAACCACCTAACCTTACGCCAAAAGCAATTGGAGAAGGAAAAACAAAAACCTCCAAAGATAGCAGAAGGAAAGAAATCATAAAGATCAGAGCAGAAATAAATGAAAAAGAAATGAAGGAAACAATAGCAATGGTCAATGACTAAAAGCTGCTTCTTTGAGAAGATAAACAAAATTGATAAACCATTAGGCAGACTCATCAAGAAAAAAAGGGAGAAGATTCAAATCAACAGAATTTGAAATGAAAAAGGAGAAGTAACAACTGACACTGCAGAGATACAAAGGTTCATGAGAGATTACTATAAGCAACTATATGCCAATAAAATGGACAACCTTGAAGAAATGGGCAAATTCTTAGGAAAGTGTAACCTTCAGGGACTGAACCAGGAAGAAATAGGAAATATAAACAGACCGATCACAATCACTGAAATTGAAACTGTGATTAAAAATCTTCCAACAAACAAAAGCCCAGGACCAGATGGCTTCACAGGCGATTTCTATCAAACATTTAGAGAAGAGCTAACACCTATCCTTCTCAAACTCTTCCAAAATATAGCAGAGGGAGGAACACTCCCAAACTCATTCTACGAGGCCACCATCACCCTGAAACCAAAACCAGACAAAGATGTTCTAAAGAAAGAAAACTACAGGCCAATATCACTGATGAACAAAGATGCAAAAATCCTCAACAAAATACTAGCAAACAAAATCCAACAGCACATTAAAAGGATCATACACAATGATCTAGTGGGGTTTATCCCAGGAATGCAAGGGTTCTTCAATATATGCAAATCAATCAATGTGATAAACCATATTAACAAATTGAAGTATAAACACCATATGATAATCTCAATAGATGCAGAAAAAGCTTGTGAAAAAATTCAACACCCTTTTATGATAAAAACTCTCCAGAAAGTAGGCATAGAGGGAACTTACCTCAACATAATAAAGGCCATATATGACAAACCCACAGCCAACATCGTTCTCAATGGTGAAAAACTAAAACCATTTCCTCTAAGATCAGGAACAAGGCAAGGTTGCCCACGCTTACAGCTATTATTCAACATGGTTTTGGAAGTTTTAGCCACAGCACTCAGAGAAGAAAAAGAAATAAAAGGAATCCAAATCAGAAAAGAAGAAGTAAAACTGTCACTGTTTGCAGATGACATGATACTATACATAGAGAATCCTAAAGATGCTACCAGAAAAGTACTAGAGCTAATCAATGAATTTGGTAAAGTAGCAGGATACAAAATTAATGCACAGATATCTCTTGCATTCCTATACACGAATGATGAAAAATCTGAAAGAGAGATTAAGGAAACACTCCCATTTACCATTGAAACAAAAAGAATAAAATACCTAGGAATAAATCTACCTAAGGAGACAAAAGACCTGTATGCAGAAAACTATAAGACAGTGATGAAAAAAATTAAAGATGATACAAACAGATGGAGAGATATACCACGTTCTTGGATTGGAAGGATCAACATTGTGAAAATGACTACACTACCCAAAGCAATCTACAGATTCAATGCAATCCCTATCAAACTACCAATGGCATTTTTCACAGAACTAGAACAAAAAATTTCACCGTTTGTACGGAAACACAAAATACCCCAAATAGCCAAAGCAATCTTGAGAAAGAAAAATGGAGCTGGAGGAATCAGGCTCCCTGACTTCAGACACTACTACAAAGCTACAGTAATCAAGACCATATGGTACTGGCACAAAAACAGAAAGATAGATCAATGGAACAGGATAGAAAGCCCAGAGATAAACCCACACACATATGGTCACCTTATCTTTGATAAAGGAGGCAAGAATATCAATGGAGAAGACAACCTCTTCAATAAATGGAGGTGGGAAAACTGGACAGCTACATGGAAAAGTATGACATTAGAACACTCCCTAACACCATACACAAAAAGTGAACTCAAAATGGATTAAAGACTTATATGTAAGGCCAGACAGTATAAAACTCTTAGAGGAAAACATAGGCAGAATATTCTATGACATAAATCACAGCAAGATCCTTTTTGACCCACCTTCTAGAGAAATGGAAATAAAAACAAAAATAAACAAATGGGATTTAATGAAACTTAAAAGCTTTAGCATAGCAAAGGAGACCATAAATAAGATGAAAAGACAACCCTCAGAATGGGAGAAAATATTTGCAACTGAAGCAACTGACAAAGGATTAATCTCCAAAATATACAAGCAGCTCATGCAGCTCAATATCAAAAAAACAAACAACCCAATCCAAAAATGGGCAGAAGACCTAAACAGACATTTCTCCAAAGAAGATATACAGATTGCCAACAAACACATGAAAGGATGCTCAACATCACTAATCATTAGAGAAATCCAAATCAAAACTGCAATGAGGTATCACCTCACACCAGTCAGAATGGTCATCATCAAAAAAATCTACAAACAATACGTCCTGGAGGGGGTGTGGAGAATAGGGAACCCTCTTGCACTGTGCTGGGAGTGCAAATTCATGCAAACACTATGGAGAACAGTATGGAGGTTCCTTATAAAACTAAAAATAGAACTACCATATGAACCAGCAATCCCACTACTGGGCATAAACCCCGAGAAAACCATAATTCCAAAGGAGACATGTACCACAATGTTCATTGCAGCTCTGTTTACAATAGCCAGGACATGGAAGCAACCTAGGTGTCCACTGACAGATGAATGGATAAAGAAGATGTGGCACATATATACAATGGGATATTACTCAGCCATTAAAGGAAACAAAATTGAGTTATTTGTAGTGAGGTGGATGGACCTAGAGTCTGTCATACAGAGTGAAATAGGTCAGACCGAGAAAAACAAATACCGTATGCTAACACATATATATGGAACCAATAAAAGGTTCAGATGAGCCTAGGGGCAGGACAGGAATAAAGACGCAGATGTAGAGAATGGACTTGAGGACATGGTGGGGGGAAAGGGTAAGCTGGGACGAAGTGAGAAAGTGGCACTGATATATATACACTACCAAATTTAAAGTAGATAGCTAGTGGGAAGCAGCCGCATAGCACAGGGAGATCAGCTCGGTGCTTTGTGACCACCTAGAGGGGTGGGATGGGGGGGTGGGAGGGAGACGCAAGAGGGTGGGGATATGGGGATATATGTATATGTATAGCTGATTCACTTTGTTATACAGCAGAAACTAACACAACATTGTAAAGCAATTATATTCCCAAAAAAATGTTAAAAAAAATTTTTTTTTAAATAAATGTTAAGTGGCTGTGACCTTGCAAAAAAGAATATAGCAAAGAGACTTCTTAACAGTATGTCTAATGTTCCTGAGTGCATTACTTTTCTGGCATATTATTTCCTGTTCAGAAGTATTTCTGTCCAAGGAGATCCAAGACTACTTTTTTTTTTTATCCCTGAGAGAACTACAATGACCAAGCCCATGAAACTGAGATTAAAGATCAAAAAGTGGTATTATATTTTCATTTCTCAAACCAACATTCTCAAACATGTTACAAACACTGGTGAGAAAATATTTTATGTGATATTCTCCTTAGGACAAAACATTAAAAAAGAAATGTTTGTTTTCTGTTTGTACTCTGGTACCATATAAAATATTCTAAAAAAATAAATAGCTTTACAAATTCCTTTTAAAATGCTGTTTGTACTTTAGATATTTTCTCGATGTAGCTGAAATTTATCTTCAGTGTTTGAATTCCAGGTAATTTTTTGTTTATTCTCTACTTGGTCATGATAGAGAATGATAGGGATGATAAGGTTAGAATTTTATAAAGCTATGTGTGAAATTTAATGATAGATATTGAGTACATGGGTGGTTAGGTAATCTCCCCTTTTTACCTTTATTGTATAGGTGTACTTATAATTTCAGAAGTGTTCAGACAACAGTTTTAGATGAAATCAATCAGATACTTACACAGAGTTAGATCATTCCAATAATTACACACACACACAAACTTTTCTTTTTGATTGCTCGGTGTTCTATCTTATGTGCGCAAGTATAGTCCCTCTCTCTCTCTCTCTCTCTCTCTCTCCCTCCCTAAACACTTCCCCTCTTCTCCTGATACCCCTGCCCTTTGAAATGTAAATGTAAACACTAAGAACTTCACAATAAAAGATACTAGAGAAACATGACCTCTCTCAGCAAACATAACACTCAATAAGAGAGCTGTCTATATTTCCATTTCATCTTTTATATGATAAACACAACAATTATTTACTCTCTCTATAGAGAAGGACATGGTAGCAGTTAACAGGCTAATAATGGAAGTGGACTTTGTGCTTCTCCTAAGGAAGGTGTTAGATAGGTTCAGAACCTTTCAGGATTATGATAATTTGAGAAGAGCTGCTCTCCCTAACTGCTTCAAGGGTGTGTTAGAACTAGTACTTCAAGCTCTTCAACCTGTCAATAGCCAATTAGATGTGCGACAAAATACCTCTCCTCTGCAACTGGTGTCTTCAGTGTGTTTAAATTGGGTGAAGTCACAGTTATTAGCCTGATAAGCAATGATGTCATCGACTTTGGGCTGCATTTCTCCCTATTAAACATGGCTGCACAGGAGAATAATTTTGGACTACTGCATCAGATGTCGCTGCATTTTGCAGATCTGGCTAACGTGGAAGCCTCCTCTCTATTCAACTTGGGATCTCTGCACTGGAATAAATTCTCAGAAATCATTAATAAAGTAATTAAAAAATGCTCCTGCCATTTCCGTGAGCTCAGATTACAGCAGTTACAGTAATTACTGTTAGTGATATGCAATATACCCAGGGCCTATTAAGGAGATTTTTATGGGCCTCTTTTTTGCAATCTTTGCACCTAAAAGGTTGTAAAGGAAGAAGGGTGCTAAGGATGGCAAGCCTCAGCACTGCTATCACCTTACTGTTTATGATGTTTATAAGAACGCTTAGAAACTCTGGTCTTTTCTCATTTACACAGAGTCCTCCCAGGCCATTGATAGAGTTGCCACCTTTGGGCAGTTTGCATAGTTTAATTAGGGTTCCCTTAAAATTTCCTTGGAGGGCAAACTACTACTCCTACGGTGGGTAAGACAATTACCAAGACTCATCATCTGCCATCTGTGCTGGCTGCCAGTAGGCCAGTAGAAAATCATTCTCTTGGAATATCCATAGTCATTTATGTCTGAGGCGCTTAGAGAATTGATTTTCCCATAGGGCCCTTCTAAGGAAGCAGCATCTGGCTCTGGTCTTTCGCTTCCTACTTGAATGCGGCCAAGAAGCAGCATCATCCCTCAGTGAGAGCTCTCTGTATAAGGATTCTGTTCAGGCTCTCTAGCAGTCCTGAGACTGTCTAGAGGAACAGATTGGAGTTTTCATCTCATGGCTGCATAGTCAGTCATTTTTTCACAGTCTCTGCAGGTAGGTGGACGTATTCTCCCTCCCCAGCTCCCTTTGTCCCTCCCTCCCTCCCTCCCTCTTCCCTTCCTCTTACTTCCTTCTTTGTTTTTCCTTCCTTCCTTCCTTTGTCTATTACATTTATTTATATGTAGCTCTTTTCTGGGCATGGAGCCTGGGTTGGCTTATAGTTTGTTTATAATGTACTATCTCCCTATCTTCTTTTTTTTTTTTTTTTTTAATTTATTTATTTATTTATTTATTTTTGGCTGTGTTGGGTCTTCATTTCTGTGCGAGGGCTTTCTCTCGTTGCGGCAAGCGGGGGCCACTCTTCATCGCGGTGCACGGGCCTCTCACTATCGCGGCCTCTCTTGTTGCGGAGCACAGGCTCCAGACGCGCAGGCTCAGTAGTTGTGGCTCACGGGCCTAGTTGCTCCGCGGCATGTGGGATCTTCCCAGACCAGGGCTCGAACCCGTGTCCCCCGCATTGGCAGGCAGACTCTCAACCACTGCGCCACCAGGGAAGCCCCCAATCTCCCTATCATCTGTTTGGAGGTGGGCATTTCATCCAGAAATGATTAAACCTTCTGTGGGTCCTTTAGATATCAACACAGAGAGAGCACTAGAGTCTTAAGAAAGCAAGGCCAGCAATGACCACTGTAAAATCAGGTTTCCCATTAAGTCTTGTTTACCCAAGGAAAGGCAGGGTTGTCTCTTCAGCAGAATTAGTGGCAGGGCAGAGAGGAGGCATTAACATAAGGAGGAG
Source organism: Eubalaena glacialis (assembly GCF_028564815.1). Taxonomy (NCBI): domain Eukaryota; kingdom Metazoa; phylum Chordata; class Mammalia; order Artiodactyla; family Balaenidae; genus Eubalaena; species Eubalaena glacialis. Next base: position 156,796,834 of record NC_083716.1, on the reverse strand, counting down.
GGAAGAGTGAAGAGTGTTCATTTCAAGTCAGTGAGTAGTCTCTTTGCTTATAGAGAAGCAAATGGAAGAGCCAGCTTAGAGACAATCTCATTCAGTTTTGAAATCTATAAACAAGCTGAATTATTTTCATCTTACAGACATTTGTATCAGTGCTAGAATAGTGCTAGAATAATAAGAGGAAATGTTGCATTTTCTGAATAGTCAAAGTTACCTAGATTCCCTCCAGAATAAAAATTTTCCATACGTGAGAGTAAGTGGGGCGATTAAGAACACAGACTTGGAAGCCAGGTTACCTGGGTTCACATTTTGGCTCTGTATTGTGACCCTTGTAACATGCCTATGGCTCAGTTTCCTAGTATGTATAATGGAGTTAAAAACAGCATCTACCTCACAAAATTGTTACAGGGATTAAAAGAGCAAATATTTATAAAGCAATTAGAATAGTATCTGCCATATAGCAAGCAACTTAAAAGTGTTTTCTCAGTGAATAGAATGTCCAGTCTCTCCAAGAAGATGGAAATTTTAACATTAATAGGAAAAGGAGTAGTGGCAGTGAAAGAAGCTTATACAGCATTATGTCAATGGCAGATAACATTGCTGTGATTTACTTTCCATGAAAAGGGTTTATATATGCATTTGGTAGGTGGCCTATAAATTTTATTGAGTGATTGAGCACTCTGCTCAGTATTTGGTCCACATTTTGCTATTTTTCATATAGATTCTATTTTACTAACCCTTTTCATTAGATTTGAACAAAATTATGGTCACAGTGGTTCCCAGGATCATTCACCATGGATTCTTGCTATAGGAAGCACTTAGATAAAGGCATTAAATTATCATTTATTGATAAGAAGCTAGACTTGGTGAATTAATTTTTTATTTATACATTAACCTTTAATAGTCATTTAACTTCAGAAATAGTCATAGACCTATGATCTTTCAATATCTTCCGGTTAAGATGTTCTAAAATCAATATTTTCACTTCCAGAAATAAATCTAATTTGATTATGTCATTTCCCTGATTAGATGTGTTTAGTGTCTCTCCGTCATCCACACAAGATGCAGTACAAGTGCCTTAGTTGGCACACACGGCCTTTCATGATCTGGCCCTAACTTTTTGGTCTGATCTCATATCACTGCTTCCCTTTCCCCTCACTTTAGCTCTAGAAATAAAACATACCAGGGGTTTATACCTTTCACCTTTGCACCCGACAAAAGCTGTTCTCAGTGCCTGTAATATCCTTTCTGACTCCTCACTGTTCACTTTCTACCTCTTCTTTTAGCCCATGTTGAACTGACTCAGCTCTGTCTAACCAAACTTCTAGGATATATAAACTCTCTTCTCCATGTTGTCACTGTAACAAAAATAAGCCAACCCTATATAGGGACTACAGTGTGTGAGACTCTATTCTAGTTGATTTACATATACAAACTCATTTGATCCTCATAATATACTTTTAAGGCAAATGTTCCCCCATTTTACAGACTAGGAAACTGAGTCACCAAATGGTTAAATAAGTTTCCCAAGGTCATACTGTTGGTTGATTACAAAGTGAGAATTACAGAGCCCTGCAGCTTATATATTTTTATATTTTCCACTTATCAGATCTTTGTAAATATATATATATATTATAAACATATATATATATATATATATACACACATATATATATATATACACACACACTCGTATATGGCTCTTTGATCTAGTAAGCATCTCCACAACCTAAGAGCCTTGACATCATAGATGCTCAAAGATATTTGCAAGGTGATTGTTCATTCATTTAAAATATTTGAAAATTAGTAAGTGCTTTTTTTTTTTTACCTAGAGACTTCTCTTTTTCTTTCCCTTTTCTGTCTTTTTTAAATTGAAGTATAGTTGACTTACAATATTATATTAGTTTCAAGTGTGTAAATTAGCAAGTATAATTATTGAATCCAAAGAAACTCATATGATTTCTCAAATCACCATTGCTCTTTTCCATCTTCTATATTTTCAGATTAATAAAAACCACAGCAATGATCTTGCCCACTGTTTTCTTTTTAATATATGTGAAACTTTGCAATTAAAGTACAGACTGGCCTCCTCTTGTGTCTTTTAACTTGTCATCACCAACCCCTTGCTAGTTTGGCCATCTTTTCATTCTGACTGCAATAGTTCCAAACAGCTAATGTGCATGTGATTATAACACATCTCCTCAATCTCACAGACATAACTAGCTCTGTTTTTAAAGTTTCTAGCCAAAGGGAGAAGAAATAAGAACAAAACCACAGATTTTGCCATACTCTAAAATAATATTTTAATAACATAGTACCAAGATGTTCTTGTTTTAAAATAACAGTTAAATTATTCATTTTCCAGTAAGTAGGGAATTGTAGGGGGGGGGATGAACTGGTTACTTTGCTCCAGTCTTAATTCCCACATTTCTATATTACGTTTTCCTGTAGATCTGACTGATTTTCTCTCAGACATTTAATAGTTTACTCCATTGTCCTTTGAATAAATATCACAAGCCCTTACCTCAGTACCCCTTTCTTTAACAATACTTTATAGCAACTTAGCAGGGATCATATAGAAAACATGACAATATCTTTGTCCAGATAAAAAGCATCTGTTGTCATCTCCATATTGACAAAAAACCTAGTCAACTCACTTTAAATGTGGGTCAAAACTGATTGGTTACTGACATGAGACCACTTAAATTGATCTATTTTTATGTTTAAGTTCATGTTGTACTTTTCACCCAGTTGTTTTGGTCCCAGGGAAATACAACTTTGAGGCAACTGGATAAGTTAGGCATGGTCAAATTTTTGCTTGTTTTAAATATTTCTTGTCTCTTTGTAACAACAACCATGGGGAAATAACTTGGAAATTCACCATTGACAGTCTGGGTTTTTAAAATTAGAATGGTGGAATCTTTCTTTCTAACTGAAATTGACAGCGCATGTGCATGTGTGTGGGGGGCAGAATGCATTGCCAGAATGACCTTGTGCCCTCACCAGTCTGGAGTTTGATCTTTATTTCTTACCCCCATTTTGCTTCTCTAGAAATGTTTCCTATATAATTTCCTATTGCATCAACACAGTTTTTTTCCCCATTCTAAGTTCTGTTGAGTCTCACAGATCTAGCTCTGAAGATTTCAAATTTCATACTCTTTGCAAAAAATATTTTCTCTCATAATCATTATTACCACTCCCCCAGGAATAATTATTTTAAAAAATGGAATGTCCCTAATAGGCAAATGCAAGTCCATAAAACAAGACTATGAACATTAAAAAGCATGCTACTTTGGCTTATGATTTCTGTCAGCTGAATCAACCTACAAATTTTATTTAAATGGTAAACAGTAGGAAACAGAATAAGGTAGCCAGTATTGTATGAATACAAAGAAAGCAAATCATATTGTTTGTTTTGTCACATTTTCTGCAGTGTGTTGCGTAGAACGGTAGAATTTTTTGCAATTTTTTGACACAGCACATAAGTATAATAATATCCATTTCTAGCACTGTCAGAATGAATTCCAGTTGATAAGCTCAGTTTTTATCTGTATGTTGGAAACCAGGTTTATGAACACAGATAATGTCTCTCTGCTCCCCTCCTACCTTACTTCCTACCAAAAACTAAGCAGCGCTAATTTGCTGTTTTAAACTTAAAAACAAAAATTCCTACCTGCTTATGTGTTACAACCCCGCTTCTCAATTTGGTGGATTTTGTCTCTAGACACACCTAAATGAATTTCTTATTTCTCCCTTCTTCTCCTCCAAAGCAAGCTCACTCTCTCTGCCTTTGAGACCCTGGATCAAAGGAGCTCAAAGGAGACACTCATAAAGATCTTAGATTAATGTTATCCGTCCATTCTATTAAAAATATCTTAAAATACATTTTACTGTCATTATAATAACATTCATAAAGTTAACAGTATCTTATTTTTTGTATGGGTATATTTATGTTCACATAGTGTCTGATGTTACCTTATATTAATTTTTCTCTTTGGGTAATCACAGAATCCCTATAAATTTGAGGAATCAGGTAGTTCCTACAATTCTACAAACTCAAGAATTGTTGCTGGGCCCTGCCTTGTCACCTCTTAGTCCACAGGTTGGGAAGGTAAAAGAGTGATAAAAGTATCTTAAACTCCCTCATCCTTACTACTTTTATTTTCCTTAGAGTGGGGTGAAGATTTAAGCTGATAATAAGTCATTAATTAACTTGCTAACAGAAGAGGGTCTGGGGAGGTATGCTCTCTGATGCCAAATATTCTTCTTCCTTTGTTCAATATTTAACGTTCCCAGGGAGAGAGGCTGCAGGGCTATGAACATGTCAAGTTCATTGGACATTTCTTAGCAGCTTTGTCCAGGGTGGCCCTTGCCCCATCCAGTCTTAATTCTCTTTCCCTAAGGGCACAATTTGAATCAACATTCCTCACTTGTTGAAGACTCCAAGAAGTTATGTGACCACTTAATCTTTTTACAGATCAAAATGTGTGAAGTTTTAATCTGCATAGCTCTAAAGTCTAGAAGACATTTCCTAGTTTATGGAAATTTCATATCAGATGGGCAGGCTTAGCTTGATATGTTAAATATGTTAAATTGATTTTCTTAAGAACCTCAGTGCATGTGAGAAAATCTAGAAGAGAAGAGCTATAGAAACTTCCCATGGAACCATAAAACCATCATGATGATTCATCAATAAACAGTGTGAGCAAATGTTTAGACCGATTATGTTGTAGAAATCTTGGTTCCAAGGCTTTGGGTTAGACTGCAAGAACTATTCATTGATTTTGATGACTGATTTAGAAATAGGGTTCATGGATTTTGGAAGAAATATCAGAAAGTAAATGGAGAATAAGACCTCATAACTTGTTTGAAGGAAATAGTTAATCAGGCCCAAAAGCTGTACAACAAAGAAAATCATAAACACTCAGGGAAAGAAACAATGCAAAGCATTTCAGTGACAAAGTAGCATGAAGAAATTAGAGGATGCATATAGGAAAACCTCATTGGGATGAAAAGGCAACATAGGAAAATTAAATGAAGGACAAATTAAGGACGTTATAAAAAAATAACCACAAAAATATAGTATTAAGAAACCCTCCAAGAGAAGATAGGCATTAAAGGAAAGCATGTTTGTAGACAGACTGGAAAGTATTCATTCACACACTGCGTTTAGCTACCACCTCCTATTCAACTGGTCCCAACCCAAGTTGAGTGTTTATTATAGTCAAGTTCTGAGCAATTAGATTTAATTAGAACTTTACAGACATTAATGTAATCAGATAAAAGATGAGATGCTATGCTCAGGTCAGTATGGATATGAACACAAAACTTTAAACAACATAGCACTACTTCTCTGGGATAAGCTGAGCATTTATATTATTGAAAGACTATGTTAAGCTCTGGTCACCATTTGGATGGATGTTCTCTTTGTAACTGAGAGGCGTTTCATTGCTCCAGCACCCAAGTAGACTTATTTTTACCTGCAGATCTTCCTCAACTTAAGATGGGGTTACATCCCAATAAACCCATCATAGAATGTGTTAAGTTGAAAATGCATTTAACACACTTAATCTTCTGAATGCCATAGTTTAGCCTTGCTTATCTTAAGCATGCTTGGAACACTTACATTAGCCTACAGTTGGGCAACATCATCTAACACAAAGCCTATTTTATAATAAAGCATTGAATATCTCATGTAATTTGTTGAGTACTGTGTCAAAAGTGAAAAACAGAATAGTTGTATGTGTACAGAATGTTATAAATGTATCGGTTATTTACCCTTGTGATCACATGGCTGACTGGGAGCTGTGGTCAGTGCCACTGCCCAGCATCTTGAGAGTACTGTCTGGGAGGAAGAAATTTTCCTCTACCCTTCTAGGTTCTTCCGGCTGGTCTAAGAATTAAATTGGTGTGAGACAGATTAACAGGAAAAAAATCACACAGAAGTTTGATAACGTGTATACATGGGAGAGACCCAGGAAAACTGAGTAATTAACCAAAATGGCTGAAACCTTCACCTTAAGTACCATCTTCAGCTAAAGACTAAAGAGGGTGTTGGAGGTAAGGGTTGGGACTTCAAAGGGGAGGAAGGCAATTCACATGGAGATGGAAGAGCAAGTGTTTGGTAAATAAATGTTTGCTTGGCCCTGCAGAGACAACGCTACATAGAGTAGACTCTGAACTCTAGGCCCTGTAGAGTTTCTCCCAACACACCTTCCCCATATTCCTTGCAGATATCTCTGGTGATAGGTCTGTTCTTGGAACATACCCTCCATCTAAATTCTTTTAGGCAGTTAGGGGGAAGGTCAAAGTTTCTTCTAGAGTCTTTTGGGCCTTGACTCTTTTTCTCAAAATAATCAACATGCCAAATACACATTTTGGGTTAGCAAATTACGTTCCCCTACAATATATTGCTAGCCCAGGAAAAGATCAAAATTCAAAATTTGGAGTGTGGTTTCTACTGAATGTGTATCAATTTTGCACCATTGTAAAGCTGAAAAATCCTAAGTTGAACCATTGTAAGTAGGGGACTCTGTATATTTTGTCTAGTCTTCAATATATAGTCACACTGATGCACTACAAAGAGATTTCTCTGGACCCAAAAGTAATCTGGGATGGTGGGGTTTCCAAAGGCCTTGTTCAGCAGACAGCATAAATTCAGGATGGAGAACTATGCCAAAGGAGGGGAAATGTGACTTCCCTGCATTCAACTTTAAGTCTCTACCTATAGAGGTAGCCATGAACGATTCACAGTTACTTCTTAGGGTAGAAAGGGTACTCTGCAAGGGGAATACACTTTCATAATTCCGGATAATTTGGTTTACTCATCCTGTGATAACAAGGTCTTAGGTACTTCTCTGCTGTCCCTGATATATGGGTTGCTCATTCAAACAGTTCTTTGTTCTTCATTCACTCATTCAACAAATACTTTTGGAGTATGTTGTTCAATGCAGGCTGGTCTAGTTTGGTAAACTGTTTGCTTAGTGTGTGTCTGGTCACCCCAAATGTAAACTACGTTAAGGCATAGATGAGCTAATATTTTCTTTATATTATCCCACTCTCCCAAATCAGTTCTTTACATGTTGTAAGCAGTTAATGCCTACCTTATTAATTTAGTTCAGTTGAAATGACGTTCAGAAGATGTATGGATTTCAACTGAACAAGTGTAGGTATTAGAATAACTCACTTCCACCATAACGTCAACGACTAGTATTCTGAATAAATGAGGCCAGGGATGTGAAAGTTTTATTTCTAAGAGCAGTAATGGAGAGACGTTAATAGCTGCCACATCAGTGTCATGCTTGAAAGAGAAGGCTTATTTTGAAAAGAAGAGTCCTGGACACAAAGGAAAGCCCTAAAGTCTTTCCTGAATTGTTCTTAAAACTATCATCCAGGGAAGAAGTTGAAACTGGTAAATAAAGAACACAGTCAAGTGTCACGATTTCACTCACAGGGCAATTGTAAAACTTGGTTTAATAATCTTCTTTGGTTGCCTCTTTTAGTACATAGACCGTATTTGACTATATGTGGCAAATTTTACCCAAATATAGTCAGGTGTTGCAGTGGAAACCTTAGATGACTGGAAGCATCTAACTGAATCCCTCACAGTTAGGTTAGAGAAATGGTTGGTGGTGCTGTGTCAGGCTCAAAAGAGGTGGTAGGAAGAAGTGTTAGAGAAGCAGAATCTCCTGACTTTGCTCAGGGCCAGCCCTGCTTTTATTCATATAAGCCTGGAACTTAGAAACACAATGGACTCTTGGTTTGGGGGGACTCTCTCAAAGGTGTGTGTTGTCCATTTCAAAACTTGGGTTCCTGCCATTAAGGAGATGAGGTTCTTCCTATGGTAGCAACATGAATGTAGCAGTGGGTGGGTTTGAAAGTTTTCGAAAAGGGTGTCCCCATGTCAACTCTGCCATCTCCCGCAGCGTTCCTTTATATTTTTGTCTGGATTTGACTTTAGTCATAGAAAGCAGCTCTTTCTGGTGATTCTGTTGGAGCAGTCACACAAGAGGAAGCATTTTCCAGTTGCTTTCATCTGCAGTCTTCTTGCTTCTCAAGTGCCGCTTCTCCGTGTGCCACCTCAGTATGTGAAAATTGCTTGACTCCTCCTAGATATTCCCAAAGAACTTTTACACTAGATTCTGCCTGTCTTGGCAGCAATCCTTAGAGAGATTTTGGCATTGACATTCTATCAAGGATAAGCTTTTCCTTCTCAATCAGATATTTGCTAGGTATCACTACTTGATTTCTTTGCTAACCTATAAAACATTCTGACCCATGGTACAGGCCTTTTCCTTCATCATGTCTCTTTCTAGAACTTAAGTTCTAAAATGCATTCAAGTGATGAAATCAGGTTGAAAAAATATTCTAGGGACAACCTAAAGAAGGAAAACAATGTAAATTTTCAAAAGGGCATCCAAAGACATTTGCAATGAAGACAAACCATTTAGTCTTTTTATTATTTATTTATTTATTTATTTATTTATTTATTTATTTATTTATTTATTTTTAACATCTTTATTAGAGTATAATTGCTTTACAATGGTGTGTTAGTTTCTGCTGTACAACAAAGTGAATCAGCTATACATATACATATATCCCCATATCCCCACCCTCTTGCGTCTCCCTCCCACCCTCCCTATCCCACCCCTCTAGGTGGTCACAAAGCACCGAGCTGATCTCCCTGTGCTATGCGGCTGCTTCCCACTAGCAATCTACTTTAAATTTGGTAATGTATATATATCAGTGCCACTCTCTCACTTTGTCCCAGCTTACCCTTTCCCCTCACCATGTCCTCAAGTCCATTCTCTACATCTGCGTCTTTATTCCTGTCCTGCCCCTAGGCTCATCTGAACCTTTTATTGGTTCCATATGTATGTGTTAGCATACGGTATTTGTTTTTCTCGGTCTGACCTATTTCACTCTGTATGACAGACTCTAGGTCCATCCACCTCACTACAAATAACTCAATTTTGTTTCCTTTAATGGTTGAGTAATATCCCATTGTATATATGTGCCACATCTTCTTTATCCATTCATCTGTCAGTGGACACCTAGGTTGCTTCCATGTCCTGGCTATTGTAAACAGTGCTACGATGAACATTGTGGTGCATGTCTCTTTTGGAATTATGTTTTTCTCAGGGTTTATGCCCAGTAGTGGGATTGCTGGTTCATATGGTAGTTCTATTTTTAGTTTTTTAAGGAACCTCCATACTGTTCTCCATAGTGTTTGCATGAATTTGCATTCCCAGCACAGTGCAAGAGGATTCCCTCTTCTCCACACCCCCTCCAGGACGTATTGTTTGTAGATTTTTTGATGATGACCATTCTGACTGGTGTGAGGTGATACCTCATTGCAGTTTTGATTTGGATTTCTCTAATGATTAGTGATGTTGAGCATCCTTTCATGTGTTTGTTGGCAATCTGTATATCTTCTTTGGAGAAATGTCTATTTAGGTCTTCTGCCCATTTTTGGATTGGGTTGTTTGTTTTTTTGATATTGAGCTGCATGAGCTGTTTGTATATTTTGGAGATTAATCCTTTGTCAGTCGCTTCAGTTGCAAATATTTTCTCCCATTCTGAGGGTTGTCTTTTCATCTTATTTATGGTCTCATTTGCTATGCTAAAGCTTTTAAGTTTCATTAGATCCCATTTGTTTATTTTTGTTTTTATTTCCATTTCTCTAGAAGGTGGGTAAAAAAGGATCTTGCTGTGATTTATGTCATAGAATGTTCTGCCTATGTTTTCCTCTAAGAGTTTTATAGTGTCTGGCCTTACATATAGGTCTTTAATCCATTTTGAGTTTATTTTTTTGTATGGTGTTAGGGAGTGTTCCAATTTCATACTTTTCCATGTAGCTGTCCAGTTTTCCCACCTCCATTTATTGAAGAGGTTGTCTTCTCCATTGATATTTTTGCCTCCTTTATCAAAGATAAGGTGACCATATGTGCATGGGTTATCTCTGGGCTTTCTATCCTGGTCCATTGATCTATCTTTCTGTTTTTGTGCCAGTACCATATGTTCTTGATTACTGTAGCTTTGTAGTAGTGTCTGAAGTCAGGGAGCCTGATTCCTCCAGCTCCATTTTTCTTTCTCAAGATTGCTTTGGCTATTTGGGGTATTTTGTGTTTCCGTACAAACGGTGAAATTTTTTGTTCTAGTTCTGTGAAAAATGCCATTGGTAGTTTGATAGGGATTGCATTGAATCTGTAGATTGCTTTGGGTAGTGTAGTCATTTTCACAATGTCGATCCTTCCAATCCAAGAACATGGTATATCTCTCCATCTGTTTGTATCATCTTTAATTTTTTTCATCACTGTCTTATAGTTTTCTGCATACAGGTCTTTTGTCTCCTTAGGTAGGTTTATTCCTAGGTATTTTATTCTTTTTGTTTCAATGGTAAATGGGAGTGTTTCCTTAATTTCTCTTTCAGATTTTTCATCATTAGTGTATAGGAATGCAAGAGATATCTGTGCATTAATTTTGTATCCTGCTACTTTACCAAATTCATTGATTAGCTCTAGTACTTATCTGGTAGCATCTTTAGGATTCTCTATGTATAGTATCATGTCATCTGCAAACAGTGACAGTTTTACTTCTTTTCCGATTTGGATTCCTTTTATTTCTTTTTCTTCTCTGAGTGCTGTGGCTAAAACTTCCAAAACTATTTTGAATAATAGCTGTAAGAGTGGGCAACTTTGCCTTGTTCCTGATCTTAGAGGAAATGGTTTTAGTTTTTCACCATTGAGAACGATGTTGGCTGGGGGTTTGTCATATATGGCCTTTATTATGTTGAGGTAAGTTCCCTCTATGCCTACTTTCTGGAGAGTTTTTATCATAAAAGGTGTTGAAGTTTTTCAAAAGCTTTTTCTGCATCCATCGAGATTATCATATGGTGTTTATCCTTCAGTTTGTTAATATGGTTTATCACATTGATTGATTTGCATATATTGAAGGACCCTTGCATTCCTGGAATAAACCCCACTTGATCATTGTGTATGATCCTTTTAATGTGCTGTTGGATTTTGTTTGCTAGTATTTTGTTGAGGATTTTTGCATCTTTGTTCATCAGTGATATTGGCCTGTAGTTTTCTTTCTTTATGACATCTTTGTCTGGTTTTGGCTTCAGGGTGACGGTGACCTCGTAGAATGAGTTTGGATGTGTTCCTCCCTCTGCTATATTTTGGAAGAGTTTGAGAAGGATAGGTGTTAGCTCTTCTCTAAATGTTTGATAGAAATCACCTGTGAAGCCATTTGGTCCTGGGATTTTGTTTGTTGGAAGATTTTTAATCACAGTTTCAATTTCAGTGATTGTGATCGGTCTGTTTATATTTCCTATTTCTTCCTGGTTCAGTCCCTGAAGGTTGCACTTTTCTAAGAATTTGCCCATTTCTTCTGGGTTGTCCATTTTATTGGCATATAGTTGCTTATAGTAATCTCTCATGAACCTTTGTATCTCTGCAGTGTCAGTTGTTACTTCTCCTTTTTCATTTCGAATTCTGTTGATTTGAGTCTTCTCCCTTTTTTTCTTGATGAGTCTGGCTAATGGTTTATCAATTTTGTTTATCTTCTCAAAGAACCAGCTTTTAGATTTATTGACTTTGCTATTGTTTCCTTCATTTCTTTTTCATTTATTTCTGCTCTGATCTTTATGATTTCTTTCTTTCTGCTATCTTTGGGGGTTTTTTGTTCTTCCTTCTCCAATTGCTTTAGGTGTAAGGTTAGGTGGTTTATTTGAGATTTTTCTTGTTTCTTGAGGTAGCATTGAATTGCTATAAACTTCCCTCTTAGAACTGCTTTTGATGCACCCCATAGGTTGTGGGTCATAGTGTTTTCATTGTCATTTGTTTCTAGGTATTTTTTGATTTCCTCTTTGATTTCTTCAGTGATCTCTTGGTTATTTAGTACTGTATTGTTTAGCCTCCATGTGTTTGTATTTTTTACAGTTTTTTTCCTGTAATTGATGTCTAGTCTCATAGTGTTGTGGTCGGAAAATATACTTGATAAGATTTCAATTTTCTTAAGTTTATCAAGGCTTGATTTGTGACTCAAGATGATCTACCCTGGAGAGTGTTCCATGAGCACTTGAGAAGAAAGTGTATTCTGTTGTTTTTGGGTGGAATGTCCTATAAATATCAATTAAGTCCATCTTGTTTAATGTATCATTTAAAGCTTGTGTTTCCTTATTTATTTTCATTTTGGATGATCTGTCCATTGGTGAATGTGGGGTGTTAAATGTCCCCTACCATGATTGTGTTACTGTCGATTTCCCCTTTTATGGCTGTTAGCATTTGCCTTATGTACTGAGGTGCTCCTATGTTGGGTGCATAAATATTTACAATTGTTATCTTCTTGGATTGATCCCTTGATCATTATGTAGTGTCCTTTTTGTCTCTTGCAATAGTCTTTATTTTAAAGTCTATTTTGTCTGATATAAGAATTGCTACTCCAGGTTTCTTTTGATTTCCATTTGCATGGAATATCTTTTTCCATCCCCGCACTTTCAGTCTGTATGTGTCCTTAGGTCTGAAGTGGGTCTCTTGTAGACAGCATAGATATGGGTCTTTTTGTATCCATTCATCCAGTCTATGTCTTTTGGTTGGAGCATTTAATCCATTTACATCTAAGGTAGTTATCGATATGTATGTTCCTATTACCATTTTCTTAATTGTTTTGGGTTTGTTTTTGTAGGTCTTTTCCTTCTCTTCTGTTTCCCACTTACAGAAATTCCTTTAACATTTTTTGTAAAGGTGGTTTGGTGGTGCTGTATTGTTTTAACTTTTGCTTGTCTGTAAAGGTTTTAGTTTCTCCATCAAATCTGATGAGATCCTTGCTGGGTAGAGTAATCTAGGTTGTAGGTTTTTCCCTTTCATCACTTTAAATATGTCCTGCCACTCCCTTCTGGCTTGCAGAGTTTCTGCTGAAAGATCAGCTGTTCACCTTATGGGGATTCCCTTGTATGTTAACTGTTGCTTATCCCTTGCTGTTTTTAATTTTTTTTCTTTGTATTTAATTTTTGATAGTTTGATTAATATGTTTCTTGATGTGTTTCTCCTTGGATTTATCCTGTATGGGACTCTCTATGCTTCCTGGACTTGATTGACTATTTCCTTTCCCAAGTTAGGGAAGTTTTCAACTATAATCTCTTTAAATCTTTTCTCAGACACTTTCTTTTTCTCTTCTTCTGAGACTCCTATAATTCGAATGTTGGTGTGTTTAATGTTGTCCCATAAATCTCTGAGACTGTCCTCAATTCTATTCATTCTTTTTTTCTTTATTCTGCTCTGCAGTAGTTATTCCACCATTTTATTTCCAGGTCATTTATCCATTCTTCTGCCTCAGTTATCCTGCCATTGATGCCTTCTAGAGAATTTTTAATTTCATTTATTGTGTCGTTCATCATTTTTTGTTTGCTCTTTAGTTCTTCCAGGTCCTTTTTAAACATTTCTATTTCCAAGATTTTGGGTCATCTTTACTATCATTACTCTGAATTCTTTTTCAGGTAGACTGCCTATTTCCTCTTCATTTGTCTGGTCTGGTGGGTTTTTCCCTTGCTCCTTCATCTGCTGCATATTTCTCTGTCTTCCCATTTTGCTTGACTTACTGTGTTAGGGTCTCCTTTTCGCAGGCTGTAGGTTCACAGTTCTTGTTGTTTCTGGTGTCTGCCCCCAGTGGGTAAGGTTGGTTCCGTGGATTGTTTAGGCTTCCTGGTGGAGGAGACTGGTGCCTGTGTTCTGGTGGGTGGGGCTGGATCTTGTCTTTCTGGTGGGCAGGGCTGCATCTGGTGGTGTGTTTTGAGGTGTCTGTGAAATTAGTATGATTTTAGGCAGCCTCTCTTCTAATGGGTGGGGTTGTGTTCCTGTCCTGCTAGTTGTTTGGCGTTGGGCATCCACCACTGGTGCTTTCTGGCCATTGGTTGGAGATTGGTCTTAGCGTTGAGATGGAGATCTCTGGGAGAGCTCTCGCTGAATGATTTTATGTGGGGCCAGGAGGTCTCTGGTGGTCCAATGTCCTGAACTCGGCTCTCCCACCTCAGAGGCTCAGGCCTGACAGGAGACCGGAGCACCAAGACCCTGTCAGCCACAGGGCTCAGAAGAAAAGGGAGAAAAACAGAAAAAAAATAATAATAATTTTTATTATTTTAAAAATTAAATAAAATAAGAACTAAAATAAAATAAGATAAAATAAAATTCTTTTAAAAATTATTAAAATAAAAATGTAATAATAAAAAAAGAAGAGAGCAACCAAACCTATAAAGAAATCCACCAATGATAACACTGCTAAAATCTATACTAAGATAAACATTAAAATCAGAAACAAGTCAGTTGCAGACAGCAAACCCCAAGTCTTCAGTTGCTCCCAAAGTCCACCGCCTCAATTTTGGGTTGATTCATTGTCTATTCAGGTATTCCACAGATGCAGGGTACATCAAGTTGATTGTGGGGATTTAATCCACTGCTCCTGAGGCTTCATGGAGAAATTTCCCTTCCTCTTGTTTTTTCACACAGCTCCTGGGTTTCAGCTTTGTTTTTGGCCCCTCCTCTGCGTGTAGGTTGCCCTCAGGCTTCTGTTCCTCCCCAGACAGGACGGGGTTAAAGCAGCAGCTGATTAGGGGGCTCTGGCTCACTCAGGCTGGGTGGAGGGAGGGGTACGGTAGTTATAATTGGAACGTGGGGTGAGTCTGCGGTGGTAGAGACTGGCATGACGTTGCAACAGTGTGAGGCATGTGGTGTGTTCTCCTGGGGAAGTTGTCTGTGGATCATGGGACCCTGGCAGTGGCAGGCTGCACAGGCTCCCGGGGTGGTGGGGGGGGGGGGCGTGTGTGGATAGTGACCTATGCTTACACACAGGATTCTTGGTGGCTACAGCAGTAGCGTCAGCGTTTCATGCCCGTCTCTGGCGTCAGAGCTGACAAGCCTTCACTGTAGGCATTTCACCACCTGGGGACTCTTTCCTTGCAAGTGTGTGCCTGGCTACTTTCCTACCTTTGGTCTGGTATCATTACAAAGATGCCTCTGAAAAGAGGCCTTTTGTGACCATTCTATCTTGTTAAGCTGTACCCAATACACACAATCACTTTTATCCCTTAATACTGTTTATTATATTAGAAATATTTTTATTCATTAATTTTCTTTCTTCTGCACTGGAATATGAGCTCCATGAAGGTAGGGAATTTGTCTCAATTGTCATTATATTTCCAGCGCCTAGAGTAGTATGTGGCATGTAATAGGTGTCTAATAAATATTCATTCAATGGATAAATTTGTTGAAGGAATGAATGACTCATGGGGTAAAGCCACTTGGGTTTTAATATGGCTTGGCTATTTGACATTAGTCTATTACTTAACTTCTCTTAGCCTCAGTTTTCACATCTGTAAAATGGCTATTATAATAGTCTCTGCCTCATTATTAGTTTGCTATAACATTAGGTGAGATCATTCACATACGTTGCTTCACAGGTGCCTGACATGTAATAGGCACTCAAAACTTTTTGACAACTATTGACTCTGCTACCCATGGATAAAATGCAATTTTGTTATTCTCAGTGGAACTGTGCCCAGCCATTTAGAACATGCGATCAATGGAACGAGTGACTCAGCTCTTAATTCAAGCTATACAGAATCTTGGATCTCAATTTCTGGAGACTGCATAATTGCCTTTCAATAGGAAATGTGACAAAAACCTGTTCAGGTTTTGTAGACTGCCTTTGTTTTCACTATCTCTGTCAGTAACGTGACTTTCTTTGCAGAAATCTGGCTAGAGGCTGTGGAACCCTTCATTTCACCTGATTTAACACCTGGTGCCAGGAGGGCCCTTGTGTGAGATTTTGGGTAAGAGGTTTTGTGAAAACGGGATTACACCCATTTTCTTGAGTGGAGGGCTGAGCCTGGTCATGAAGCCAGGCATGCTGGGAACAGTGGTCCAATTTGCTTTCCTAAGCTCCTGGCTTTATGAACTTTCTTAGAAAAGTCCAGAATCACCTCACATTTCTGTGGCCTAGGCCTGGCCCTGGGCTGCCCTGTAGATGTTCAGCCTGGTGATCCTAGTGACTCACTCTGAGGCTGAAGCTGGATGGCTCCTGACCCTTCCCTGCCTGGGCTTTCCCTCTGACAGAAGAGCTCCTGTCACAGGTGCCTCAGGTATTTAATGGGCTGTGGCTGCCCTTAGGGCAATTCCGTAAGTACCAGCTTCATGGCAGAGGGAGTTAAGAGAGGGAAAACTTCCCCAGACACCTCATCACAGCAACATTTGTAGGAAGTCAAGAAAGATATTTCAGAGAGGACCTGAGCTTCTGGTTTATAATCCATACAGGAGATAGGATGTGACTTTTAAAAGCAAATATGCAGGTCAGGGTAGAAAATTATGAGAATCTTATGAATGATTTGATAGAAAGTGCTTCAGGAGACCCATGCTGGGGGATTCCTGAAGGAAGGCCTGAGACATAGAAGTCCTGTTTGACCTACTCTCACTTGAAACCAGTGTTTTCCACAGCTGTAAGAAGAATGACAAAGACAATACCTGTCAAGCTCCTAGAGTTCAGCAGAATCCCCTGAGAGGCCTTTAGAATATATGGATTCCTGGATTCCATCCTCAGAACTTCTTATTGAATAGATCTGAAGTTAGGCCCAGATACTTGCTGTCATCATCGTCTTTCTCCTCCTTCTCCCTTCCTCCCCCTCCTCTTCTTCCTCCCCCTTCTGCTCCCCTCCTATGGACTGGGAGAAAATAGCTGCAAATGATGCAACTGACAAGGGCTTAATTTCCAAAATGTACAAACAGCTCATACAGCTCAATGACAAAAAAAAAAAAAAAATCAAAAAATGGGCAGAAGACCTAAATAGACATTTCTCCAAAGAAGACATACAGGTGGCCAATAAGCACATGAAAAGATGTTCAACTTCACTAATTATTAGAGAAATGCAAATCAAAACTACAATGAGGTATCACCTCACACTGGTCAGAATGATCATCATTAAAAGGTCTACAAATAACAAATGCTGGAGAGGGTGTGGAGAAAATGGAACCCTCCTACACTGTTGGTGGGAATGTAAATTGGTGCAGCCACTATGGAGAACAGTACAGAGGTTCCTTTAAAAACTAAAAATAGAGTTACCATATGATCCAGCAATCTCACTCCTGGGCATATATCTGGAGAAAACTCTAATTTGAAAAGTACATGCACCCCAATGTTTATAGCAGCACTATTTACAATAACCAAGACATGGAAGCAAACTAAATGTCCATCAACAGATGTATGGATAAAGAAGATATGGTGTGTATATACATATATATATATATATATATATGTATATACACAATGGAATACTACTCAGCCATAAAAAGAATGAAATACTGACATTTGCAGCAACATGGATGGACCTAGAGATTATCATATTAAGTTAAGTAAGCCAGAAAGAAAAAGACAAATAACATATGATATCACTTGTATGTGGAATCTAACATATGATAAAAATGAAATTATTACAAAACAGAAACAAACTCACAGACATAGAAAACAAATTTATGGTTACCAAAGGGGAAGGGGTATGGGGGAAGGATAAATTAGGAGTTTGGGATTGGCAGATACAAACTACTATATATAAAATAGATAAAAAACAAGGACCTACTGTATAGCACAGGGAACTATATTCAATATAGTTCAATATATAATAAACCATATATATATACATATGACTGGATCACTTTGCTATACACCAGAAACTAACACAACATTGAGTGTAAATCAACTATACTTCAATAAATAAATAAATAAATAAACAAACAAATAAATAAATAAAATAAAATTGCTACCTAATATCCCACTGTTTGAATAATCCATACATTGTTTATTATTTTTGCTTTGCTGGACATTTAGTTTGTTTTCAGTTTTTGACTACTATGAATAAGTCTGCTATAAACATTCTTATAAATTTCTTTTTGTGAACATATGTTTTTGTTTCTCTTGGGTAAATACCTAGGAGGGAAATTGCTCATAGGATAGATATATATTTAAATTTATAAGACACCAAAGACTCTTCTTCATAATGGATGCATCACTTCATACTCTCAATAGTAATGCTGGAGAGTTCCAGTTGCTCCATATCCTCACCAACATTTGGTATTGTTAGATTTACTTTTTTAATTTAATTTAAATTTTTGAGCATGTTTTTACGTATTTAATGATCACTTGTAATATCTTCTTCATTGAGTTGTCTGTTCAAATCATTTGAACGTTTTAATGGGGTTCCTTGTCTTTTTATTGTTGATTTTTGTGTCCTTATATATTTTGAATATGTTTTTATAAGATATACATATTATAAATAATTTTCCCAAAATGTAGCTTATCATTTTTAAAAGATTGCTTTTGATAAATAGACATTTTTAGTTTTGAGTTTAACTTATCAAGTTTTTCTTTTATAGTTAGTACTTTTGGGGTATTGTTTCAAGAAATATTTCTTTCTATGAAATTGCAAAGGTATTCTATATTTTTTTCTAGGAGTTTTATAGTTTAGGACTCTGATCAATTTGAATTTGTGTGTGGTATGTATGTGTGTGTAATGAGATAGTAGGCTGAGATTCATACTTTTTTTCCATACAGATATTTAGTTCTTCCAGCAGCATTTGATGAAAAGACTTGAATTAACCTGATACCTTGGTTTTCTGCATTTTAAATAAGCACTTTAGATGGTTCTGATGTAGAGTATTCAAGGATTATTTAATATATACCACTGAGGAGGAAGAGTGAGTGTTTGCTTTCCTAATAGAGAAAACTACTACCAGTGGAATAACATTATCGATAATAACTAGAAGATACTAAATTTTATCAAACCTTTGCTGCTTTACCTCCATTAAAATGAGAGTATTCGATCTGATTTAATCTTTACAACAATCCTATAGAGTAGATATTATTATCTGCATATGAAGATATAGAGGCTCAAGAGCTTAATTCACTTGTCCAAAGACACTCTTTAGGAAATATTGAAGCCAAAATCCAAATTCCGGTTTTCTGACTCTAGAGCCACTTTCTTAACCACTGTGTTTTCTGCCTTCTTTCATGGTATACTGACTTTGTTTCACTACTCATACCTGAATGTAATGGTTCCTTAATTCTGTGGTCCTTAAACATTTTTCTCTCAGGTCTACTTTATAGTCTTAAAAGTTATTGAGGACCTCAAAGAGCTTTTTTAATATGGGTAATATCCATTTACATTTATTGTATTAGAAACTAAATCTGAGAAACTTTCAAAATATTGATCAATTTATTTAAAAAATAACAATAATGAATCCATCACAGGCTAACCTAAATAAGATATGTTAATAAAAAGTATTTTCCAGAAAAATAATTAGTGAGAAGAGTGGCATTATTTTACATTTTTGCAGATCTCATTAATATGTGGCATAACGGAAGATATCTGTATTCTCATATCTGCTTCTCAGTCTGTTGAGATATATTCTTTTTGTTGAAGTACAGTATATGAAGAAAATCTGGCCACACACCTAAATGAGGTTGGACAATAAAATAATAGCCTTTTGATTACGATTAATAGCCAGGTGATTATGACTATTGTTTGATACTATATCAAACCCCAACAAATGGCGGTTTTTAAATATTAATTACTATTTAAATTTGTTGCAGTGTGGAATCCAAAACCATAGTTCATATCAGTGAGCTTTTTGTACTCAGTGTAGGTGAATATTTTATCCATGCATGATTGTGTAAAAACATGCATTCGTCATTTGGAAAATATCCAGTCACTGACTTATACAGATTCTGATGAGCATGAAAATGCACTGCTGAGATATCCTACTGAAGGGAATATAATTGACTAACAGCATTTGCTGCTGTCCTTCTGGATGTATGAAACAACATTTGTACAAAAGTCATGCTT